>NC_069502.1:1021213768-1021576268 GCF_027579735.1 Bombina bombina
TGTAACATGAGCTCTACCCGTCACTCACAAAAAGCTTTCTCCTAGTGGAGTTAACGTGCGAGGAGGAGCAATAAATATTACTCCACTCGTAATCTAGCCCTGATAGTTTGATTAGTGCAGGAGCTCTGTTTTATCTGTTCCTAATTTTCAACACCAAATAAGATAAGATAGATAATGCAATATGCAAAACAATGGGAATTATTAAGGGACACAGAAGTCACTTATATGCTGGGGCTGTACTACTATTGCAAGGCACTGCATACATTTTCTTCCTCAGCTGATTGGCATACTGTGTGAAGATAACTTACCAATCTGCTTTGTGGCACAATTCAAGCTTTGCTGATATTTTTGAGTGCAAATTAGGCAGTTTCACAGTAGTGAAATAATTACATAAAACTCAATATTTTTTTTTTTCATGATTCAACTAGAGCATACAATTTCAAACAACTTTTACAGGCTACTTCTATCAAATTTGCCTAATTTTCTGGTATACTTTGTTGAAGCAGCAGCACTGCACTTCTGGGAGCTAGCTGAACACATCGGTCGCGCTAATGATAAGAGGCATATATGTGCAGACAGCAATCTGCAGTGCATTGCTGCTCCTTAGCCTACCTAGTTATATTTTTAACAAGGATACCAAAAGAACAAAGCAAAGTAGATAATAGAAGTACATTAGAAAGTCGTTTAAAGTGACATGCTCTGTCTGAATCATGAAAGTTTAATTTTGACTTTACTGTCCCTTTAACTTTAAATCAGGGCTGTTTTGTTATTAAATATTTCACACAGTTCCAAGTCACTACTGATTAATTGTTAATTCCATGCATAACTGTAGAGAAGCTTGACAATAGGAGAATCCAAGATGGTGGTTATACAGGCCCCGCCCTTCTTGTCATTTCATGAATGTGCCTAAGAACACCCACAGAGCCTAGACTTTGCCCATGGTGCACCTGTAATGTCACTCATGAGTCTCTCTGAATTTGTCCATAGAGTCTCTGTTCTTGCAGTTCCTTATTTTCTGTGCCCACCCGTGATCTAAGCATGATACCACCTTGTTACAATAACTTGCTGCTATTTTCTACCAGCATTTTAAATATGTTGAAAATATTTTTGCTTGAAATTATTAAGTTAATTGATTCATTTAAATGAATATAGCAGTATCAATTGGGTTATTTCTACCATTAATAAATGACAATGAGAACACATTTTTTTTTGGACAAGAACATTTATTTAAAATAAAAAGCTTTTTTTTAAAAAAATCTTTACAATGGTTCTTTAATATTTGTTTGAAATTTACTTAGTTTCTCCGCACCAATAGCAGCAGTGCTTCCAGTACATCTTATTGACTGGGCAAAATAAAACACTATGGGCTAGTTAAAAAGTGGAGCGCTAATTTATTGTGCGTCTGTAAACAGGCAAATTCTCCGTTTACTGGCGCACGATCAATAACCAGCCATTACAAGAGGCTGGTTATTGCTACCGCAAGCTTGCGGTAGCAATTGGCGCTCAAAATATTAAGCTTTAAAATGTCCCCCAATTGCCCCCAAAATAGAAGCATTTAAAATAAAAATATATATATATATATAAAAAAAAACTGTACAAAGCAGTTATGAGTAAAAATGTGCGTGTGTGGGGTGTTAGGAAAAAACGGCACTGAAAAGTGCCTTTACATTGCGGATAATGGAGACTGTGTGTTCATTTCACAGTAAATATATATATATATATTTTTTTTTTTTTTTTTAAATCTGCTGCCCATCGTTACTCCGACTTACCCCCTTCATTGTGCTAGGTTCACATGCCATGTCTGACACCATGAGAATGATGCTTCCATTGGAGCCTATAGAAGTGCGCTCTCATGAGCGCAAAGCTTCCATGCAATGCAAATGCAAGGTTGCATTTCGCATTGTACATAACTTGTCATACCGGCGCACATTTGCGTGCACTGGTATTACTAAGTGGAACGCAAATTTCGCTTTCTCAAAAGCTATATTTTGCACTCCACTTGTAATCCAGCCCTATATAGTTCAACTATGGAGGGTGAAGTTATACATCTGTTGTGCTTTGTAATACATAGAATTGAAAAGAAAAATGTAAGTTTTTATGGAATAAATATAGAAATTAACTTGAAATTTAATTATTAAATGACTATGAACCACATAAATCTGCATTATCCAGATTAAAAATTCATGGTCCATAGTAAAATGCCAGGAGCATTGTGGGATTTCTAAAAATCAAACAAGAAGTGTCCGTAAAAGTAACTATACCCTTAAGAAATAACTTCTTGATCCTTTCACCTGAAAGGTACAAATTAAGTTGCTTTTATCAAGCTTTGCTTTGGCAGCAAAATAAATCTCTACAAGATCTATGGCCCTCTCTTCATCGGCCAGCGATGGTGCAGATCGTTGGTGGGTGGAAGCCATAGCAGGGAGGCAGGTCGGCGGCCCATCATTGGTCACTTCCGGATCCTGTGTCCCACTATTGTGTGTAATTTTGCTGGAGCGTGCGAGGGAGCGTGAGTGCGTGCCATCTACAATCGGTAAAATGTATGGGAAGGAAGGGGAGGTAGAGGGAGGGGGAATACATGTTATGAAAGGGATCGGGGAGGGGGAGGGGGGGAGGGAATGGAGGGGGGGCAGCTACACTATAGAAAAATTATTTTTTATATTAAAACAAAAATAAACAAAAACTATTTTTTTCAACAAACTGGGTACTGGAAGACAGCTGCCAGTACCCAAAATGGCGGCATACAGGAAGAGGGGGGGAGGGTTAGAGAGCTGTTTGGGGGGGGGGTCAGGGAGGTTAGGGGCTAAGGGGGGATCCAACACTGCAGAATAAATATAAAAATAAAATAGTTTGGGGGCGGAGCTTGGCCGCACAGAGTAATGGCCGCACAGAGTAATGGCCGCACGATAGAGAATCTCCTGGGCCCGATTTCCCCAGTAAGGCACCCAAGATAGAGCATGCAGTGGGAGAACTGCCCAAATTGAAAGGGAGGACCGGGAGACAGCAGAAAAGCCACCTCTTAACAGCACGGAGGTCCCCAAGCTCAGATCGCCACATCTTATCCACGCTGGCGCACTGCGGCCTAAAATTGCAGAACAGAAACGGCAGAGTATCAGAGGCCTCTAGCGCAATGCAGTCCCCGACGTATACAGCAGTCGCAGAAGAAAAGAGACAACGGAGCACGGGGGTTGCTGGCTCAGACACGGAGGGGGCTCAAATAAAAGGTAAAAGGGCGCGGCAACCTGGGCCGCAAAACAGTTCTGCAATAAGCCACTTCAGAGCACTGAAAAGAGCAAGAAAAGGCGGCCGCCGTGTTCTCCCCAAATATAGTTAGCAGCAGTGTGGTCCCCACCTGCATGTGGATATAACATTTAATTTGGGGTCAGACCGCCAGAGCAACAAACAATACTGCAGGGGGTGATAAGTTGCATCAGGCAAACAGGCAGAGACAAGGGGGGAAAAAAATGTTGCATTCCAAAGTAAAAGGGAGATCTACTAGAATGAAAATAATCAGAATTATACAGGGGAAAAACATTATTGACACGAAACAAAGAGGGGACTTATAAAGCAAAAATTCAGTAGAAAAAGGCAGACCACGTGGAGACAAGCAGTTAACGCTGTGCAGGCGCACTTTATATCAGCGCTTACAGCAGAACAAATATAACCTGCAAAGGCCATAGAAGCAAGCAGCATATCTGCCACCACAAGCCAGAATAGCAGATGAGAACATCTCCATTAACTCCCAACTAAATAAAAAGTTATAAACCACCCGTGAAAGCCCCACCACGGGACATTATAGTGAAATTTCTCAATCACCAGGACAAAGAAGAAATACTAAGACATTCACGTCAGAAACACCAGCTCACCCATGCAGGCATTAATATTCAAATCTTTACGGACTTGAGTCCTGCCACACTACAGAAACGGAGGGATCTACAGTTCGTGACAGCAGTGCTTAGAGCACAAAAAATCCCATATAGATGGGGATTCCCTGTGAGCATCACAGCTACAAGAGGAGACAAGTCGGCAACACTCCGCACACTAGTGGACCTGTCAACATTCAGCGATGTACTGCAAATACAAATTCCGACTCCTGCGGAACACCTGCAACAACAGAAAAATAGAGGTCCTACAGCTCAAAAGACAATGGACAAGCCCAATTGCACCGCCACCATCAGATAAATAGGACATAGAGACTCAAAAAATAAGCTCAAGTTAAGACATTCAAGGGCCCACAGACTCAACAGATGATGTGCCAGCGACATGACAGATGAGTATACAAGTTATAAATGCATATATGTTTATGTTAATGATGTTGATAAAATCCTGTTCTTCTTATGTAATTGTTGTGGTATTCCTGAGAATATGTATATATTGGTGCTAACAAAATATAAGATCCACCCCACCTGGCCCCAAGTAACATACTCCTCATTAGTAGGAAGCAGAAGTAAAAGTAATAATGTATCCATAATACAGAGGGCTACTGACGCTCTCTCAAATCCCTATAAAGCCAACTAACACCATGCTGGAACATGGACATTAGAACCTGCAACTCATGCAACTCATACAACTTAGTAACCCTTAGATCACCCGTTAATCCAATCAGACATAGAAAAAACACTACTAGAGAACTTCCAGATCAACAACACGCCTGACATGACATGGACCAACATTTGGGAAGCACATAAGTGCGTTATAAGAGGAGAACTCCTAAAACATAAGGCAAAACTTATCAAACAGCACAGAATCAAATACGAAAACACTCTCAAAAACCTCCAACATTTAGAACAGGAACACAAAAAGAAAACCCCAGCGACGCTGTACTCTCAGCTCGTCTCTCTCAAACACACTTAGAACTTAATACATTCCTACAACAAGAGCAGCAAAAAAGGGCACTTAAGTTGAATCAAAGATACTATGAACAGGGAGATAAAGCGGAGAAGCTACTGGCCAGAGCATTAAGACGTAAGCGCCTCAAAACACATATCCATCATTTAAAAAACAAAACTGTCCAGCTTAAACATGATAGTCTATCCATAGCAGAGGAGTTTCGCTCGTACTTGTGAGCTTTATATAACCTGCAAGCAAGCACTAACAACACCGGGACCCTAACCACAAAAGGCCAAGCCATAGCAGAATATCTAGCAGGGGTAAATTTACCTAAACTGGAACAAACGGATAAATTTGATGCCCCACTTAGTATTAAAGAAATACAATCTGCAATTAAATCCCTTCCGTCGGGTTCAGCACCAAGTATTATAAAAAGTATATTCAAATCCTCGCTCCAAAATTACTGACACTCTTCGACTCTCTTAAAGACTCGGGAGGCTTTCCAGCATCTATGTTGGAAGCACACATTATTATGTCACCAAAACCAGGTAAGACCCTGGATGCACCCGAGAACTTTCGTCCAATATCTCTCCTAAACACGGATATAAAGATCTTTGCCAGAGTCCTAGCAAATAGGCTGAATCACCTACTCGCGCACTTAATAGCACCGGACCAAGTAGGTTTCATACCAGGTAGAGAGGGTAGGGACAATACCATCAAGGTCCTACAACTAACAACTCTAGCCCGTAATACACAACAAGCCATGGTTCTCATTTCCACAGAAGCAGAAAAAGCCTTTGACAGGGTGGATTGGGAATTTCTCAGAGCCACCCTGCAAAGAATGGGCATAGGCAATAGCTTTATAAAAAGAGTTTTTTCCCTCTATGCAGAGCCATCCGCGAGAGTCAGGACCAATTCGGTCCTATCAGAACCTTTTAAAATTAAAAATGGTACGAGGCAGGGCTGCCCCCTCTCGCCGATACTATTTGCCATAACCATTGAGGTATTGGCTTGCCAAATCATATCGCACAAAGACATCACAGGCGTATTGACCAAAGAAAATGAATATAAACTTGCAATGTACGCCGATGATATTCTGCTAACCCTGACCAAAATAGACAAATCGCTACCGGCCTTATTAAAAACATTCGAAGAGTATGGCACAGTCTAAAATTTCCATTTAAACTTGTCCAAGTCTGAGTTACTCAATATAAACACACTGTCACATATCATAAGCGAGCTACACACTGCATGCCATATCAAGATACAACACAAGCAGATAAAATACCTAGGCATTCAAATTACCCACCACTTCCAAGAGTTGTTTGCAAAAAACTGTCACCCTCTGCTAAAAGACATAACAAATGATCTCTCAGGCTGGAAAAACAAAACTCTATCGTGGATAGGTAGGATACAAGCGGTAAAAATGAACATTATGCCGCATATTTTATACATTTTACAAGCACTACCCATCCCCTTACCCAAAGACTATCTAAACCAACTACAGGGCAACATAGAAAAATTCATCTGGAATGGGGTCAAACCTAGAGTCCCCAGAAGTACCTTATACATGACAAAAGAGAGGGGAGGGCTGGGTCTCCCTGATATAAGGCTATACAGGACAGCAGTACTGATGCAGAGGGTGGTGGACTGGAGTCACAACTACAATGCCAAACAATGGATTAGGCTAGATAGGGAAATTCTGCAAGTAGACAATGTGGGTGGGCTTGTGTGGCTACAGTCGAATCAAAGACCGGACATAATCCACAGGTACCCTCTCTTGGAAGAACTGTTCCAGAGATGGGATGCGCTTGTGAACACGAGTACACACATTACAAGAAGACCAGCACCCCTAACCCCAATTGTAGGGAATCCTGAAATCCCTTTCATAGCGCGGATCACCACAGACTCGACTGACCCAATAAAACTGAGGGAGGTCTCATTTAAAAACATAACATCAGGGGGAAAGCTAGTACAGCAAACAGAACTAGTAAACCTCATAGGCGACAGTCCACAGGTATGGTTCGTGCATGCCCAAATGCCCCACTACATAAACATATATAAATTAAAAAAGAACCTAACGAGACAGCTGACACACTTTGAAATACTGTGCACAACTATGCATTACCCTCGACATACCATCTCAACTCTGTACAAGATAATGTTGAACCCTGTGGCGGAATAACTCCCATCCTATTGTCACAAGTGGACTTGGGAATTAAACTTGGAAATCACGCATAAAGGCTGGTTGCTGATATTCCGAAACCACAAAAGAGCATCAGTATTGGCCAAAATACAAGAAAAAAATTTCAAGTACCTATCCAGATGGTACCTTACTCCGGCAAGACTCCAAAAGATATACAAGCAGGCAAGCAACCATTGTTGGATAGGATGCAGTGAACTGGCAGATATGCTTAATGTGTGGTGGAAGTGTGATAGGGTAGAGACCTTTTGGGGAGATGTAATCACACACATCAACAAAACACTAGACACAAACCTGACCAGAGACCCGGAACTGTTGCTTTACCACAATATACCAAATCTTAAAGACGACATAAAACAAACATTGTTGTTTATCATGCTCAACAGCGCAAAAACACTAATACCCCAAAAGTGGAAAACCACGGAGGTACCAAGCATCATAACATGGAAACAAAAGGTAGACAACCTGCTTCTCTTAGAGAGATATCACTTTCTCAAAATGGGCAAACTGGAGACACATGAATATATGACAATGCGATGGAACTCGCACAAAGGGGACTGACCCGCACAGAGACACTCTCGGACAGTACTGGACATGCGCAGACACACTTACGGCATAAGACATAAGGAAACTCACAAGACTCATAAACAACTCCAAAGATCACAACTAAAATATCATCCCCAAAGGCTATGCCTTACACTATCTCTTTTCTTTCCCTCCTCTTCTAACCCCCCTCCCACCCCCCACCCCCTTTTAGAACTATTATAGAATTGTTTGATATTATGCTGTAGCAGATTATAGATACCTGATGGACAATTTGTGACTCTGCCATAACCTATATATTTGTATCAGCCATCCACTTGAACATTCAGAACTTTCATAGCCCAAAAGCGGCTAGCACAAATCCCACTGGACCTGGCTGAGGGCAAGCTCATGATATACCAAAGAGCTTTGTCTTGACCAAAACTTGGAATATCAAAGTCCATGTGTACAATTGTATTAATTGTATAACGATTTTCTATGAATGTTTTGAAGGCACACAATGTAACCAGAGCCAAGTGTATATGATTGTTTATATTTAAATAAAGCTCATTTAAAACAAAAAAAAAATAATAATAAAAAAACTAAATAAAAATAAAATAGTTTGTGAAAAAGTTAACAATTTATTTTATTTAATCGCATTTGCGGTGAAATGATGGCAGGAAATATACCAAAATGGGCCTAGATCAATACTTTGGACTGTCTACTAAAAAAAAAATATATAGATGCAAAGGGTTATTCAGGGATTCCTGACAGATATCAGTGTTACAATGTACCTATCGCTAATTTTTTTGGGGAAAAAATGGTTTGGAAATGGCAAAGTGCTACTTGTACTTACTGCCCTATAGCTTGCAAAAAAGCAAAGAACATGTAAACATTTGGTATTTTTAAACTCAGGACAAAATCTAGAAACTATTTAGCATTAGTGTTTGTAGATGCGTAAGAGATTTTGGAGGTCAAAGTTAAAAAAAAACTGTTTTTTTTTTCAATTTTTTCATCATATTTTACATTTTTTTATAGTAAATTGTATGATATGATAAAAATAATAGTATCATTAGAAAGTCTATTTAATGGCGAGAACAACAGTATATAATGTGTTGGTACAGCAAATGAGTAAGAGGAAAATTACAACTAAACACAAACACCGCAGAAATGTAAAAACAGCCCTGGTCCCTAATGGTAAGAAAATTGAAAAATGGCCTGGTCACTAAGGGGTTAAACAAAGTTCCACTATTAAAGAGAGAGTAACTTTTGATCACAATGAGGCATTTATTAAATCCAGTACAAACTTTTAATTTGTTTTTGCTTCCTCAGTATGGAAGTGTAGTCTTATTCTAGTTTTAGTCAAAGGATGGGGCTCATATTCATATCAAAATGTCTATAAAGGGACATGACCTAATAGTTCTTTTCAAAAAACACTTTATATTATCAAAAATGCTTCAAGTAAAAGTGCATACTTATGCTCAGTGCACTTGCATGGAAATGTCATTCCTGCTCAGATTGCTGGGAGTGGAGTATACCATGACTTCATTTTCATCATCACTGAAGAATACAAGGCTCTGCTGGTTTGCTAAATGGGTGTAAAGTTTTGTGTACATGCACGCTGCATGTATACACATGCTCCATGTGCATCTGTGCAGAGTAAAATCTATCTCTGAAATAAGTATGTTTACAAAATTATTCTATTTACATTTTACTTGTAGTCAAGTGTATTTCAGTTTTAACTACAATGTTCTATAAAGCAGGAATTTTATGTTAGAGTGAGACCACTGGATATATTTATAGTGTTAAGTGTACATGGACATTCCTTATATATGGAGTATAGGCTCCATTTATCAATGTGCAAACTGACAGGGTTCCCAGTTTGGAACCTGTCTGCCCAATATCATGGTTAGTGTGCAGTATTGAGTTGTTTGCATTTATCATTTGCCTGTGCAAGAGCAGGGGCTGTCAATCACCACGGTCAGATTAGTTGGGGGTGATGTTAAAACTCCAGCTCAGAGCTGGCTGAGCCGTTAACTGTCTTCTTAACTTTATTGCTATAGGCTCATTCATGCAAACTTGCCTTATATATGCTTTCCTTTGCTTGCCTTCTTCACAAACAAAACTATAGTGTTTTGCATGCTGGTCTTTTCTATTATAGCTAGGCTTTGCATGTGTGAACCAATTGATTTTCACTAGTGTATACACAGATATAAAATTAAAACACCTGTTGTAATATAGAGTTTCTTGCATGCAAATACACACTTAGCCAACCATGCATTGCTATAGCCCATGCTTAAGATGTATGTAGCCATCCATTTGTACATGTTTACCATAAACACTCTTGCACTTACCTTCCTATAGACATCACTGCACGTGCACAAATGTCTTAGCCACTCTCTCACACAGAGTTATCAGTGGAACCAGGTTACCACCCAGGCTATCCAATCAAGCCCACCCAAAGCAACCAATATTTATGTTAGGTACTTACCTGACCCTGCTCCAGCGACGGGCTCCTGCTTTGTCATTTCTCCATATGGAACACTAATTTTTTTTCTCCTGCAGTGGCTGCTGCATTCACTAGGAGCGTGTGGTGGTACTGTGTGCAAATTTAAAGGGGCCTTGCCTAATTTTCAGAACTCCCACTTAAGTGGCCACAGGTATGGAAGTTCCTATATAAATTCACTCAGCCCAGTATTCTGCACTGAGTTATTGAGCAGCAATTCTGAGCCTTTCTGTTACCTGCTATTCAGCTCATCTAGAACCTGTGTTGGAAACCTACCTTATACCTGCATTGTTCCAGATTACAATTTACCTTGTTCCTGCTGAACCTTTACCACCTTCACCACCTGTACCTTTTGGGTTTCCTGTATCTGCTGAGTTTCCTATACATGCTGTACCAGCTGCACTTACCTGGTATCCTTTAACAGCTTCACCAGCTGTACCTGCTCAGTTTTCTGTGCCTGCTAAACCAGCTGCACCTACCTGGTAACTCGTACCAGCTTCACCACCTGTACCTGCTGTGTTTCTTATACCAGCTGCACTTTCCTCGTATCCTGTATCAGGTTCACCATCTGTACCTGCTTGGTTTCCTGTACCTGCTATACCAACTGCAGCTACCTGGTAATCTGTGCCAGTTTTACCTGCTAGGTTTCTTGTACCTGCTGTACTAGTTACACTTACCTTGTATCCTGTGCCAGCTTCACCTCATGTACCTGCTGTACCAATTACAGCTGCCAGGTAATCTGTGCCAGCTTCATCTGCTGAATTACCAGTGCTATCTTTTCACCGTCTACTCTTTGGTACCTTGTTGCTGGACTGAGCTCCCTGTACCTGTCCTTTGGCTTGTCTCTAAACTCTACTCTTGCTTAAACCCTTTGGTACCTTGTTGCTAGACTGACCTCCTGGTACCTAGCCTTAGGCTTGTCCCTGGACTCTTCCCTTGCTTTACCTGTTGTTACTATCAACTTATCTTTTATTTTAAATTATGGGATATACTTCCTGTCTGCAAGGAGGAGGCAAAACACCCCGATATTGCAGATATTTACTCCTTCCATCTTTCCTTCTTTCTCTGTTATTTTTATTGAAAGATTGACATCATTTCTAATATACAGATTTTTATTTTCCAAGCTCTGATCCATAACAAACCTGTTAAGCAACCCACGACTCTGCCTTGGAGTCTAAATTTAGTCCCTCATTTAAACCCATGCATCTTGTAGATCTTTTATCTGGAAGGTTTTTTTTTTTGTTTGTTTTTTTGGATAGTCATGTATTTGACCTAAGTTGTGTTTCATCAGGGTACGGGTGTTTTCAGAACCAATCATCCCTTACTTCTGAAGGTGGTTTCTAATGACATTTGCATGTTATTTGAAGATTTCTTATCATCATCATGCCATTTTTTAGGTAGACATTTACATGAGCATGTAACACATATCCACACCTGTACATATTGTTCACCACTTGTCTCCTAATTGTGGTATTTACATCATTGATTTACACAGTCATCCACATTGCCTTGCATTTTCTTTTAAGGTTCCTAGGTGTTCATATAAAACTATTTTATTTATGTATGTTTTTACTAATACTATTTATTATTATTGCATTTATATACAATGCACAGTTTTAATACTGCATATACAGTTTTAATATATTGATACTCCCATCTGCATTCCCAATAGTTATTTAGGGTGCATGCATTTTAAAATATCTTCATCTACATTTTGAAAATGTGATAGCATTGTGTGAATAATGTTCAAGACATGTTATTTTGAGTACTAGTTTAATATCAATCTATATGTATGTTATTAATTCACACTAGAATGGCAGAAATAACTCAGTGTCCTGAAGAAAGAAATGAAGAGATTTGGCAGTAAATGTTGATGTTCATTTTGTTAGGTTATTAAAAGCCATGAAGAAGAGTAAAAGCCAAATGGTGCTAAAACAGCAGATTAAGTGTCAACAGCTTGAGGAATGTGATAACATCTTTAAATACTCTAGATTTTGCCTTTTGGTGGTTGAATTTAATAAATAAATAAAAAAAGTGTTTTAGCTTTTCCTGTAGAAATAAAGTTCTTGTGTGGACATGTTCCAAGGATCAGAAAAGGTGAATCTTATTTATTTCCCTACAGTTTGCTTTTTTTTTTTTTTTAATAAGTGTAAGAAACGCGATTTCCACTTGAAATTCATTTCCAGGTGAAATTGTATACAGATATGAAAAGTTACTGGATGAAAGACCTCATCTGTATTTTAATTATATTTGTATTGTTTAATAGTATCCTATTTGACTTATTTTTTTCCTATTCATTTTTTGTTGATAAAAATATAAACAACTTTCTTTATAAGGAGACAGTGATAAAATGGTCTGATGTTTTAGAGCATTTTATATTGCACAAATGCTTGTCAGTACTGTACCTACAAATGTAACCACACAAAAGGGTTAAACACATGGTTAATGTACCACATTAGGTATGCTAATAAGCAAGTTCTAAACAGAATACCTCTTTTGAGTGTCAGCTATGGTGTATGTTCTTCCCTGATCGGTTCTTTGGTCGTGTTTTGCTCAGAAATGGCAATGCATTGCAGTCCCAAGAGCGGAATTTGGTGGATTTGAAACCCCTTAAAGCGATTAGACGCATAGTTAAATGTACACATTTTTGCAGTAATACAATGCTATACCATAAGATCGTTTTTCTGGCGTAAGGCGGGTCACTTATCTTGGTTAGGACGTATATGTGCAATTAAAATATCTATATTACCTAAAATCCTGTACAATTTGCAGGCCCTTCTAATATCCCCCTCAACATCATATATAACATCCCTGTGACATCAAATTTTTACATTTGTATGGACTGGGACTAGGCCTAGTATCCTCTTTTATACCCCATTTTTAGTAAAGAAGATTGAGGTTTGGGAGTTTCCAATTTGTTACATTTTTAGACTTTCTGCTTATTGGTGATATTAGCTGGGTCCCTAAGAAACTGTGTCCCCTAAGTATACTCTAACCCATTATTTGCCGAAACCTAGACAATCTGGGAAAAGGTTGTGAATACTTGCACTGATTTCCCTAGTCATATCTACCCACTCACGCCCCTCCTTAACATATCATTCTATGTGTATGCTCATTTCCATAGAGCATTTGAGATTGCTTGCTGTCCTTCCCATATACCAGTATACTTATTACTGAAACGAGGGTATTTTAAAATACAGAGGGAGATACGTGAAGAGATTGGGCAATGGGTTGACACTTGAATTTCCAACTTCCAAATCTGACACTTTATTTACAGCCACCCATATAGGTCTCAACTCGCTAGAGCTCTTAATCCCTTTAAAAATCTATGTGCCATCTCAGAAATCTCTAACGGCTAGATTTGGAGTTTTGTCGGTAACAACCCGAAAAGCTAACGCCGGCTTTTTTCTGGCCGCACCATAAAAATAACTCTGGTATTGAGAGTCCACAGAATGGCTGCGTTAGGCTCCAAAAAAGGAGCGTAGAGCATATTTAACGCAGCTTCAACTCTCGATACCAGAGTTGCTTACGCAAGCGGCCAGCCTCAAAAACGTGCTCGTGCACGATTCCCCCATAGGAAACAATGGGGCTGTTTGAGCTGAAAAAAACCTAACACCTGCAAAAAAGCCGCGTTCAGCTCCTAACGCAGCCCCATTGTTTGCTATGCGTAAACACTTCCTACGTCTGCACCTAACACTCTAACATGTACCCCGAGTCTAAACACCCCTAACCTTACACTTATTAACCCCTAATCTGCCGCTTCGTAAACCGCCACTACTTACATTATCCCTATGTACCCCTAATCTGCTGCCCTAACATCGCCGACCCCTATATTATATTTATTAACCCCTAATCTGCCCCCCACAACGTTGCCTCCACCTGCCTACACTTATTAACCCCTAATCTGCCGAGCGGACCTGAGCGCTACTATAATAAAGTTATTAACCCCTAATCCGCCTCACTAACCCTATAATAAATAGTATTAACCCCTAATCTGTCCTCCCTAACATCGCCGATACCTAACTTCAATTATTAACCCCTAATCTGCCGACTGGAGCTCACCGCTATTCTAATAAATGTATTAACCCCTAAAGCTAAGTCTAACCCTAACACTAACACCCCCCTAAGTTAAATATAATTTACATCTAACGGAATTAATTATCTCTTATTAAATAAATTATTCCTATTTAAAGCTAAATACTTACCTGTAAAATAAATCCTAATATAGCTACAATATAAATTATAATTACATTGTAGCTATTTTAGGATTAATATTTATTTTACAGGCAACTTTGTAATTATTTTAACCATGTACAATAACTATTAAATAGTTAAGAACTATTTAATAGTTACCTAGTTAAAATAATTACAAATAATGATGTTCCGATCAGCCAATAGAATGCGAGCTCAATCTGATTGGCTGATTGGATCAGCCAATCGGATTGAACTTGATTCTGATTGGCTGATTCCATCAGCCAATCAGAATATTCCTACCTTAATTCCGATTGGCTGATAGAATCCTATCAGCCAATCGGAATTCGAGGGACGCCATCTTGGATGACGTCCCTTAAAGGAACCGTCATTCTTCAGTTGGACGTCGCCGGAAGAAGATGGGTCCGCGGTGGAGGTCTTCAGGATGGAGCCGCTCGTCATCGGATGAAGATAGAAGATGCCGCTTGGATGAAGATGGTTGCCGGTCCGGATCGCCTCTTCTTCCCATATAGGATGAAGACTTTGGAGCCTCTTCTGGACCTCTTCAGCCACCGGATGATGGATCGCCAGCCCCCGCTTGGGTTGGATGAAGATTTTGGAGCCAGGACGGATCAGTGATACCTGGTGAGGTGAAGACAAGGTAGGATGATCTTCAGGGGCTTAGTGTTAGGTTTATTTAAGGGGGGTTTGGGTTAGATTAGGGGTATGTGGGTGGTGGGTTGTAATGTTGGGGGGGGGGTATTGTATGGTTTTTTTTTTACAGGCAAAAGAGCTGAACTTCTTGGGGCATGCCCCGCAAAGGGCCCTGTTTAGGGCTGGTAAGGTAAAAGAGCTTTGAACTTTAGTAATTTAGAATAGGGTAGGGCATTTTTTATTTTGGGGGTCTTTGTTATTTTATTAGGGGGCTTAGAGTAGGTGTAATTAGTTTAAAATTGTTGTAATATTTTTCTTATGTTTGTAAATATTTTTTTATTTTTTGTAACTTAGTTCTTTTTTATTTTTTGTACTTTAGTTAGTTTATTTCATTGTAGTTATTTGTAGATATTGTATTTAATTAATGTATTGATAGTGTAGTGTTAGGTTTAATTGTAGGTAATTATAGGTATTTTATTTAATTAATTTAATGATAGTATAGTGTTAGGTTTAATTGTAACTTAGGTTAGGATTTATTTTACAGGTAATTTTGTAATTATTTTAACTAGGTAGCTATTAAATAGTTCTTAACTATTTAATAGCTATTGTACCTGGTTAAAATAATTACAAAGTTGCCTGTAAAATAAATATTAATCCTAAAATAGCTACAATGTAATTATAATTTATATTGTAGCTATATTAGGATTTATTTTACAGGTAAGTATTTAGCTTTAAATAGGAATAATTTATTTAATAAGAGTTAATTTATTTTGTTAGATTAAAATTATATTTAATTTAGGGGGGTGTTAGTGTTAGGGTTAGACTTAGCTTTAGGGGTTAATACATTTATTAGAATAGCGGTGAGCTCCGGTCGGCAGATTAGGGGTTAATAATTGAAGTTAGGTGTCGGCGATGTTAGGGAGGGCAGATTAGGGGTTAATACTATTTATTATAGGGTTAGTGAGGCGAATTAGGGGTTAATAACTTTATTATAGTAGCGCTCAGGTCCGCTCGGCAGATTAGGGGTTAATAAGTGTAGGCAGGTGGAGGCGACGTTGAGGGGGGCAGATTAGGGGGTTAATAAATATAATATAGGGGTCGGCGGTGTTAGGGGCTACAGATTAGGGGTACATAGCTATAATGTAGGTGGTGGCGCTTTGCGGTCGGCAGATTAGGGGTTAATTATTGTAGGTAGCTGGCTGCGACGTTGTGGGGGGCAGATTAGGGGTTGATAAATATAATACAGGGTTTGGCGGTGTTAGGGGCAGCAGATTAGGGGTACATAAGTATAACATAGGTGGCGGTCGGCAGATTAGGGGTTAAAAAAATTTAATCGAGTGGCGGCGATGTGGGGGGGCCTCGGTTTAGGGGTACATAGGTAGTTTATGGGTGTTAGTGTACTTTAGAGTACAGTAGTTAAGAGCTTTATGAACCGGCGTTAGCCCAAAAAGCTCTTAACTACTGACTTTTTTCTGCGGCTGGAGTTTTGTCGTTAGATTTCTAACGCTCACTTCAGACACGACTCTAAATACCGGAGTTAGACAGATCCCATTGAAAAGATAGGATACGCAATTGACGTAAGGGGATCTGCAGTATGGAAAAGTTGCGGCTGAAAAGTGAGCGTTAGACCCTTTTTTGAGTGACTCCAAATACCGGAGTTAGCCTTAAACCAGCGTTAGGAGCCTCTAACGCTGGTTTTCACGGCTAACGCCAAACTCCAAATCTAGGCCTAAGAGACATAAATCTATTATATATAGTCTGTTGTGTTTTTCTGGGACTGTACAATCCCCCTCTTTTATAACTTAATTGAAGCCAGAACTACGGTAGATCAACAAGTAAATGACTGGTCTAAATGCTTTTTGAGTGTCAAGAAGTCATCTATATCAGTGGCCATAGTTGAGACAAACTATAAGATAATATCCAGGTGGTACCTTATTCCTATACATCTGCATACGATATACCCATCGGCATAGCCTAAATGTTGCAGGCAATATGGTGAGCTAGGTCCTCTCTTGCATATGTGGTGGTCTTGCCCTAGTATTAAGATATTTTAGGACTAAGTATCCTATTAAATGGCCACAATTATAGGCAAAGACCTAAAACTAGAACCCACAACTATTTTATTAGAAATTACCTTGTGTTAGTTGTAGATATAGAAGACAGCTCCTCGAGTTTATGTTGACTCGTGCCAAAAGATTAATTCCCATTTCTGGAAAAAAAAAAAAAAAAAAAACGCAAATCCCTAGTATATCTCAGTAAATACAAGAAGTTGAACTTGTAGTTGTGTAGGCAAACTAGACCACTTTTTGAATGTAATTTTCCTTTGGGAGCCGAAATAACAGAGTATGTTCTGTTAACTGTTCTATATCCTGTTAAATTATGGACTGATACTGTCTATACTTAATGGGAAAGTCTACTTGAATTTTTTTTTTTTTATGGTTTAATAGGGAGATAATCCCTATTTTACCCATTTCTGTTTTGCATAACCAACACTCTTATATTAATACACGTTTTACCTCTATAATGACCTTGTATCTAAGCCTCTGCAGACTGCCCCTTATATCATTGCTTTTTACAATCTTGTATTTAGCCAATTATGGCTGGTTCCTGCATAACTCAATGGGATTGAGCACAATGTTATCTATATGGCACACAGGAACTAGCACTGTTTAGCTGTGAAAACCTTATTACTGAGATAAGAGGCGGCCTGCAAGGGCTTAGAAACAGTTATAAAGTATATTAATATAGCAATTTTGGTTGTGCAAAGCTAGGGAATGGGTGGTAAAGGTGTTATCAATCTTTTTAAACAGTAAAAAATCAAGTAGACTTTAATTTTGGTTTTCTCGGTATACCAATAGGATAATTACTTACCTATGTGGATTTTAACACCTGTAATTATTTCCTTTTTTATTATTGTATTCGCTCTCCGTTTAATTATTGCATTACTTATGATGAACGTTATTATTTCTGACTAAGGGGCAAATTCTATACAATTCGCCAGTCTAGGTGTGGTTTTCCACACCGGCAATCTAAGGGGGCAACCCTCATGGAATTCTTAAAAAAAAAATATTCCCCATCGAAATAATGAGAGCTCGCTGTTACCTGAAAGCTTGAAATAGAGGCCAGAGTACAGAGGAATAACCTGGCATATATTTAAACTTTAATATTATGCATAGTACAAATCAAATTATATGAAATAAGGATTGATAGGATTTTCAAAGTGGATGGCCTGACACCCGAGGAGAGCTGCCCGAACTTTTACAGCTTACACTGAATGTACATATCATCCCTTTTGGACTGGAATTATACATCTTATTTTATTTATACATGTCAGCATTAGAATATTGTAGGCGCCCCTATCTGTACCAATTGATGTTTGCATAAGATAAGATTGAGGTTTTTGTTTACAAGTCAAATTACACTGTTTTAGTGCACAATACCTTAAATTTGCTGTTATTTGCATATGAAAAGGTTTTACTTTAAGAGTAATTAGTTTTTCCTTCCTACGATAGGGAGAGTCCACGGCTTCATTCCTTACTGTTGGGAAATACAACACCTGGTTACCAGGAGGAGGCAAAGACACCCCAGCCAAAGGCTTAAATATTCCTCCCACATCCTCATTACCCCAGTCATTCTTTGCATTTTGTCACATTAGGAGGTGGCAGAGATATGTCAGAAGATTCGGAGAGACCTGAAAAAGGGTATCTGCCATTCGAGATAGGACTGGAGTTTTAAGTAGTCATGTCAACCACTCAGTGAGAGTATTGATGAAAGTTAGTCTGGGGATGCAGGGAAAGGTTTTCTGCGAAACCATCCAGACTACTGCTATCAGTTCCTAAGCAATCAGTGTTGACAAGTTTCACTGCCTGCTTTCTCTCACTCAAGTCCATGTCAGGAGCGCTTTTATAAGACTGTCACACTTGAGAGGCTGTGTTGTTCCACAGCATGGATCCTGGAGTTAAGATTGTTTCAATTTGTACACATAAAACTATAACAGGGTCACAGTGTGGCTACTTTATACCTTGATTGGATCCAGGGTTAATATCATCTGAAGGGGGTTTATTGAACAGTTGGGGTTAATTAATCAGTGTATTAATTATTTATTTGCTGCTTTGTGTGATTTTTTTTCTGGGCTGATAGACTGTGTGTGTTTTTGGCTGGAACAAACAAGTTTCATTTTTAAGTTTTACTTTCGTTTTTGAAAGTGTTCCACAGCTCCTATTACTTGCTATACTTGTAATAACAGGGGGTCTATGTTCATTTCCTCCATTCTGGCTGAGACTTGAACCTGAAGAGCGTTTCCTCTGTTAACTGTCTGGGTCTAGGAGGTGGTGAGTGCCCCAGCCATTGGGAGTATAAAGGTGCAGTTTTCTATAATAAAAAAAAAACTTTTTTATTTGTGTCCTTCTGTTGGTATAACATGAGCTATGGAGGACATGTTAGAAGGTACTCCTTCTGTTCTAAATCATACCTGTTTATATTGTGAGGATGCTGTGGTTTTCCCGCCCACTCAATCATGTTCCACATGCCTTAACACTGTTATAAAGTCTAAGAATGGAGATGAGCCTGCTAAGAACCTATGATACCTAAATTAGACTATTAGTTTATGAAGACAGGAAAGTTCCTTTGATTTTTCCTGTGCCGGTTAAGATTGCGAACATTATTAAGAACAAATGGTAAAGAATTGGTTCTTCCTTTTCCCCCTTGTCTACTTTTAAAAAGTTGTTCCCGGTCCCGGACTCTCAACTGGATTTGTGGGGCTCCATTCCTAAGATGGATTGTGGTATCTCTTCGCTTGCTAAACGTACTACTGCACCTCTTGGGGATAGTTCTTGGTTCAGAGAGCCGAAGGATAAGAAAATAGAAACCTTTCTGAGAAGGTCCAGGCTATTATTTCTACGGTTACCGGAGACAAGGGTGCCTTCCTACTGCAAGATAAAAAGAACAAGTCTAAGGGACGACAATCTTCATATTTTTGTTCCTTTCGTTCTGCCAAATCCCAGCGACAACAATCCTCCTCTAAGCCCGAGCCAACCAAGAGTACTTGGAATGCCGGGTCAGTCCTGGAATAAATCCAAAGAGAACAAGAAGCCTGCTGAAAACAAATTGGCATGAAGGGGTGGCCCCCGATCTGGGATCAGATCGTGTAGGGGGCAGACTGTCTCTTTTTTCAGACACTTGGTTCAAAGACATACAGAAGTGATATCTCAGGGATACAAGATAGGCTTCAAATCTTATCCGCCAAGGGTCAGATTCCTTCTCTCAAATCTGTCTACCAGACCAGAAAAGAGGGATGCCTTTCTAGGGTGTGTTCGGGATCTATCCTCCTTAGGAGTTGTTGTCCTGGTGCCTATCGAAGAAAGAGGTTTGGGGTTTTATTCAAACCTTTTTGTGGTCCCAAAGAAGGAGGGAACTTTCCGTCTAATTCTGGACCTAAAGTGCTTAAACAAATTTCTCAGAGTCCTTTCCTTCAAGATGGAGTTGATAAGGTCCATCCTTCCTTTAATTCAGGAAGACCATTTTATGACCTCTATAGATCTGAAGGATGCTTACCTTCATGTTCCAATCCACAGGGAACACTTTCAGTTCCTCAGGTTTGCATTCCTGGACCAGCACTTCCAGTTAATTGCCCTTCTGTTTGGCCTTGCTACTGCTCCAAGAATCTTTTTATGACAGTTTTGGGGGCTCTTTAAGCTGTTGCCAGAACTCAGGGTAATGCAGTAGCCCCATACTTGGATGATATTCTGGTGTTAGCACCATCCTTTCATCTTGCAGAAGAATTCTCGGAGTCCCTTCTCAGTCTTCTTCGATCACATGGGTGGAAGATATACTTGGGAAAGAGTTCTCTTATCCCAAGTTCCAGGGTGGAATTCCTGGGTACTATAATAGACTCTATATCCATCATGATACTTCTTACAGACCAGAGACGTTGCAAGCTAACTTTGGCATGTCCCTCTGTGGCTCAGTGTATGGAGGTGATTGGTCGCATGGTGTCCTACATGGACATCATTACTTTTGCCAGGTTCCATCTCAGACCTTTACAACTGTACATGCTGAGGCAGTGGAACAGCGTTTATTCATATCTGTCTCAACAGATTGTATTAGACAGCAGGTGGAGAGAATCATTCTCTTGGTGGCTCTGTCTCAAAGGACATGCTTCTTAAGATCATCCTGGGAGATTGTGACTACGGACGCAAGCCTATCTGGATGGGGAGCTGTATGTGGTGCCAGGAAGGCACAGGGATTGTGGACTTTGGAACTACGGGCAATTTTCAATGCCTTGAAGGCTTGGCCACTTCTTGGTTTGTCCCAGTTTATCAGATTCCAGTCAGACAATATAACCTTTATTGTCTTACATCAACCATCAGGGGGAACGATAAGTTCCTTGGAGATGAAGAATCACAGATTCTGGAGTAGGCGGAGGCCCACAGCTGTTCGCTGTCAGCGATTCACATTCTGTGTGTGGACAACTGGGAGACAGATTTTCTCAGCAGGCAATCCTTCCATCCAGGGGAATGATATCTCCATCCCGAGGTGTTTGCAGAGATATACAGCAAGTGGGGGTTGCCGGAGATAGATCTCATGGCGTCCCGTCTCAATACCAAGCTACCCAGGTACAGCTCGAGGGATCTCCAAGCGGACCTAATAGATGCACTAGCAGACCACTGGAGGTTCAAACTCGTATATCTTTTTCCTCCATAACCACTTCTTTCTCGAGTGGTTGCCCGCATCAAGAAGGAGCGGGTATCAGTAATCCTGATTGCTCCATCATGGCCGCGAAGAACGTGGTTCACTGATCTAGTGGGTATGTCTACATCTCCTCCATGGAAGTTACCTTGTTGCAGAGACCTGCATTTACAAGGTCAATTTGTTCATCAAAATCTAGATTCTCTGAGGCTGACTGCATGGAGAATGAACGCTAAGTCTTAGCCAAGAGAGGTTTCTCTGAGAGTGTCATTGATACTCTTATTGAAGCTCGTAAACCAGTTACTCGACATATCTACCACATGATGTGGAGAACCTACTTATTCTGGTGTGAAGAGCGTGTTTTTTCCTGGCAGAGAGTTAAGGTTGCCAGGATCTTATTTTTTCTCCTTGATGGGCTGGAGAAGGGCCTTTCTGCTAGTTCCCTGAGGGGACAGATTTCAGCCCTGCCGATTTTATTGCACAAGAGACTGGCTGAGCTCCCAGATGTGTAGTCCTTTGTTAAGGCTTTGTTTAGGATCAGACCTGTTTTTAGATCTGGGGCTCCTCCTTGGAGCCTAAATCCTGTTCTTCGGGTTTTGCAACAGGTTCTGTTTGAGCCTCTGCATTCCATTGACATTAAATTGTTTTCTTGGAAGGTTCTCTTTTTATTGGCTATTGCCTCTGCGTGCAGAGTTTCTGAGATCTCTGCTTTGCAATGTGAACCCTTTTATCTGATTTTTCATGCAGATAAGGCAGGTTTACGTACTAAATAAGGTTTTCTTCCTAAGGTTGTGTCAGTTCGCAAAATCAATTGTGGTTCTTTCCTTGTGTTCTAATCCTTCTTTATCGAAGGAACGCTAACTTCAAAATTTGGATGTGGTTCAAGCCTTGAAGTTCTATCTTCAGGCTACTAAGGAGTTTACACAATCTTCCTCTTTGTTTGTTGTCTATTCGGGGAAGCTTAAGGGGCAGAAGGCTACTTCTACTTCCCTACCTTTTTTGGTAAGGAGTGTCATCAGTTTAGCTTACGAGACAGGGGAGGGTAACGGCTCATTCCACTAGAGCAGTGGCTTCCTTTTGAGCCTTTAAGAAAGAGGCCTCTATGGATCAGATTTGTAAGGCGGCTACCTGGTCCTCCTTACATACGTTTTAAAATTTTTACAAGTTTGATGTTTTTTCTTAGTCTGAAGTTTTGCAGGCTGTGGTGCCCTCAGAATAGGGTCCGCCTCTTCCTTTTTGTTCCCTCCCGTTATTCATTCAGTGTCCTCTGGAGCTTGGGTATAGTTTTCCTAACAGTAATGAATGAAGCCGTGGACTCTCCCTATCTTAGGAAGGAAAACAAAATTTATGCTTGCCAGATAAATTCCTTTCCTTCCGCCCATTTTTTCTTGTATATGGGGGGTCCCATTTATACCCTAATGTTTCTCCTACTTTTCCTTGTTCCCTTGGCAGACTATCTGGGGTAATGAGGAAGTGGGAGGGATATTTAAGCCTTTGCTGGGGTGTCTTTGCCTCCTCCCGGTGGCCAGGTGTTGTATTTCCCAACCGTAATTTATGAAACCATGGACTCTCCATTTCTGGAAGGAAGGAATTTATCTTGTAAGCATCAATGTTTTTGAGTATTTTGATAATAGCTTACCATAATTTAAATTGCGATAAATAAAACACAGGGATATCTGTAGGGTGGAAATGTTTACAGAACTGCCCAGGAATTTTGGAGAAAATTTCCTGAACGCCCATATTCAGCCCATTTTACCATATAAGTACAAATTTCTATGATTGTTTTGCACATTCTGTGTACTTTAACCCCTTAGTGAGCACATCACTTTTGAAATTTCTTACAGTTAAGGACCAGGGCTATTTTTACATTTCTGCAGTGTTTGTGTTTAGCTGTAATTTCCATCTAAAGGGGATGAGAGTCCACGGCTTCATTCATTACTGTTGGAAATTAAGAACCTGGCCAGCAGGAGGAGGCAAAGACACCCCAGCCAGAGGCTTAAATACCTCCCCCACTTCCCTCACCCTTTAGTCATTCTTTGCCTTTCGTCACAGGAGGATGGCAGAGAAGTGCTCTGAGAGTAGTCTCTTATGGAGGGTAGTACTCTTTGCATTGGGACTTGAGTTTTAAGTAGTCCTGTCAGCCTCTTAGTGAGAGCCTGGGCGAAAGTTAGAGTTCGGAGAAGTAGGGAGAGTCTTTCTGCTAAACCATTCTGACTCATATTAACAGCTCCACAAGCAATCAGCGTTGACCAGTTTCTCTGCCTGCTTTCTGCATTCAAGTCCATGTCAGGAGCGAGGCTACATGAAGGGCCGTGTTCCTGTTCCACGGCGTAGATTCTGGTAAGATCGATTCATTTTTTTATTACATAATGATAACACAGAAGACAGGGTCACAGTGTGACTTCTTCTATCTTTAAAGAATCAAGGGTTAATATTCCTGGAAAGGGGATTATTGAACAGGGGGATGTATACATGATATTGTTTGTGTCATTGCTGCGTTATGTGCGAGATGAGGCTCTGGCAATGTGTGGATATTTCAGGTTACTTATGGGAGTATTATGTGGCCCTTTTTTGGCGCATTTTTTTCTCCTTAGTCAGGGTCGATCCTGCCAGGCATTCCATGTGACCGAGTGTGGTTATTTCTCTTCCTCTGTTGATCAGCAGCGCAGGAGACAAAACAGTTTCTGTAGTCCGGGTCATAGGAGGTGGTGAGTGCGCCGGCCATTGAAGGTTATAAAGGTGCCTATTTATTAAGTTAATCTAGTCCGTAATAAAAGCACATACTATGGAGGACTCTGACGCGTTAGAGGGTTCTCCCTCTTTAACAAGGTCTCATTCCTGTGTTTATTGTGAGGAAGTTCTGGTAGAACAGCCTGCTCAACTTTGTTTCACATGCCTTGATAAAGTTACGACATCTAAAAGTAAACGGATGTCTAGTACTACTGAGCCGTCCACCTTTGAGGGGTTCCCGTCCTGTGAGGTGCGTTCCCTGCATTCATCTCCAGTTGCACATGCAGCGCCCCAGGGTCCAACCATTACTCCTATGGGAGAGATTCGTTGGCCGTCAGATTTTCAGATAAACTGCAAACGGGGGTATGGAAAGTGATCCATGCCTTACCACCATCTGCGAAGCGCAAGCGAAGGGTGTATCATGGAGGCCTGGCCCAGGGGTTGTCTACACCTATAGAAATATCAGAGTCATTATACGAAGAAGAGGCCCACTCCGACTCTTCGAAGGAGGCCCCTTCTGGGTCGGAGTCCGTGTCATCTAAACCTCCGGCTGTGGAGGACCCTGACTTTAGGTTTAGGATAGAGAATTTGTGCTTTTTGCTAAAGCAAGTGCTTGCTACTCTGGAGGTTCCGGAACCAAAGCTTCCAGAGGAACCTGCGATTCCTAAGCTTGATAAGGTATATGAGGACAGGGTCGTGCCTCAGGTCTTCCCGGTTCCTGTTAAGATGGCTAATATTGTTAAGAATCAATGGGAGCGATTAGGTTCTTCCTTTTCCCCTTCTTCCTTTAAAAAACTGTTCCCCGTTCCGGACTCTCGGCTTGAGCTGCGGGGTACTGTCCCTAAGGTGGATGGGGCTATCTCCACGCTCGCGAAGCGGACAACTATTCCCCTCGAGGATAGTCCATGGATAAAAAGTTGGAAAACATGTTAAGGAAGATGTTTCAACACACAGGGTTTGTTTTTCAGCCGGCAGCAGTCGTAGCCGCGGTTGCCGGAGCTGCAACATATTGGTGTGAATCCCTGTGTGAAATGGTTGAGGGGGAGACTTCCATCGATGAGATACAGGATAAGATTTAGGCGCTAAAGGTCGCCAATTCTTTCATCTGTGATGCCAATATGCAAATTATTCGCCTGGATGCTAAGGTGTCAGGTTTTTCCGTATTAGCTCGCAAGGCTCTGTGGCTAAAGTTTTGGTCTGTGGACGTGACCTCTAAGTCAAGGCTGTTGTCCCTGCCTTTTCAAGGAAAGAATCTGTTCGGTCCAGGATTAGGATTGGATTAGATCATATCCACGGTTACAGGAGGCAAGGGAGCTTTCCTACCGCAGGATAAGAAGACTAAGCCTAAAGGATCTACTTTGCGTCCCTTTCGTTCAGAAAAAGTCCAGCACCCACAGCCCGCTGCGAAAGCAGACCAGTCCAAGGGAACTTGGAACAAGTCTAAGCAGAGCAAAAAGCCTGCTGAGACAAAATCGGCATAAAGGGGCGGCCCCCGACCGGTCTCTTGGCCAAGTAGGGGGCAGATTATCTCTTTTCTCAGATACCTGGTTGCAGGACGTTCAGGACCCTTGGGTTCTGGAAGTTGTCGCCCAGGGTTACAGGATAGGGTTCAGATCCCATCCGCCCAGGGGCAGTATCCTCCTGTCAAACCTGTCTTCAAGACCAGAAAAGAGAAAGGCCTTTCTAAAGTGTGTGAGAGATCTCTCCTCTCTTTGTTATAGTACCAGTAGCCCAAACAGAAAGGGGTCTAGGGTACTATCCAAATCTTTTTGTGGTTCCGAAGGAGGAGGACACGTTCCGCCCGATTCTGGACCTAAAGTGTTTAAACAAGTTTCTGAGGGTTCCATCGATCAAAATGGAAAGATCAGATCTTTTCTGCCCATAGTTCAAGTTGGAAAACATGTTAAGGAAGATGTTTTAACACACAGGGTTTGTTTTTCAGCCGGCAGCAGCCGTAGCCACGGTTGCCAGAGCTGCAACATATTGGTGTGAATCCCTGTGTGAAATGGTCGAGGGGGAAACTTCCATCGATGAGATACAGGATAAGATTTAGGCGCTGAAGGTCGCCAATTCTTTCATCTGTGATGCCAATATGCAAATTATTCGCCTGAACGCTAAGGTGTCAGATTTTTCTGTTTTAGCTCGCAGGGCTCTGTGGCTAAAGTCTTGGTCTGTGGACATGACCTCTAAGTCGAGGCTGTTGTCCCTGCCTTTTCAAGGAAAGATTCTGTTCGGTCCAGGATTGGACTGGATTTGATTTACAGGAGGCAAGGGAGCTTTCCTACCGCAGAATTAGAAGGCTAAGCTTAAAGGATCTACTTTTCGCCCCTTTCATGCAGACAAGGCCCAGCGCCAACAGCCCGCTGCGAAAGTGGACCAGTCCAAGGAAACTTGGAAGCAGGCTCATTCTTGGAACAAGTCTAAGCAGAGCAAGAAGCCCACCGAGACAAAATCAGCATAAAGGGGCGGCCCCCGACCGGTCTCTGGGCCAAGTAGGGGGCAGAGTATCTCTATTCTCAGAAGCCTGGTTGCAGGACGTTCAGGACCCTGGGGTTCTGGAAGTTGTCGCCCAGGGTTACAGGATAGGGTTCAGATTTCATCCGCCCAGGGGCAGATTCCTCCTGTCAAACCAGTCTTCAAGACCAGAAAAGAGAGAGACCTTTCTAAAGTGTGTGAGGGATCTCTCCTCTCTCGGTGTTATAGTACCAGTGCTACAAGCAGAAAGGGATCTAGGGTAATATTCAAATCTTTTGGTGGTTCCAAAGAAGGAGGGCATGTTCCGCCCAATTCTGGACCTAAAGTGTTTAAACAAGTTTCTGAGTGTTCCATCGTTCAAAATGGAAACAATCAGATCTATTCTGCCTCTAGTTCAAGAGGGACAGTTCATGACAACTATAGACTTGGACACTTACCTTCATGTGCCAATTCACAGGGACCACTTCAAGTTCCAAAGATTTGCATTTCTGGACCAACACTTCCAGTTTGTGGCCCTTCCCTTTGGTCTGGTGATGGCCCTGAGAGTCTTCACGAAGATTCTGGGGGCGCTACTTGCAGTGGCCAGATCCAGAGGCATTGCTATGGCGCCCTATGTGGACGACATCCTAGTCTAGACACCATCGCTCAATCTTGCAGAGAATCATTCGAGGGCACTTCTTCTTTTGCTCCAATCTCACAGTTGGAAGATGAACTCGGGAAAGAGTTCCCAGCAACAGGGTGGAGTTCCTGGGTACGATAATAGACTCTGTCCATGAAAATATTTCTCACAGACCATCGACACAGGAAAAGTGTGTCCTCTTGTCTTGCCCTTCAGTCCTCAAGTGCTTTGGTGGCTCAGTGTATGGAGGTGCTCGGACTCATGGTTTGCAGCATAGACGTCATTCCATTCACCAGGTTCCATCTCAGACCTCTTCAGTTGTGCATGTTGAGACAGTGGAACGGTGATCATTCAGATCTATCACAGCAGATATCCATGGATGCTCAGACTTGAATCTCCCTCTCTTGGTGGATCCGTCCAGAGCAACTGTCCATGGGGACATCCTTCTTGAGACAGTCCTGGGAGATTGTGACCACTGACGCGAGTCTGGCAGCATGGGGAGCTGTTTGGGGTGCCAGGATGGCACAAGGAAAATGGACCCGGGATGAGTCTCTCCTTCCAATAAATATTCTGGAACTCCGAGAAATCTACAATACTCTGAAGGAATGGCCTCCTCTGGGGTCATTCAGCTTCATCAGATTCCAGACCGACAACATTACCTTTGTGGCTTACATCAACCATCAGGGGGCTACGAGGAGCTCCCTAGCCTTGAGGGAGGTGTCTTGGATCTTGGAGTGGGCGGAGTCCCACAGCTGCATGCTCTCAGCGATTCACATTCCAGATGTGGACAACTGGGAAGCAGACTTTCTCAGCAGGCAATCCTTCAATCCGGTAGAATGGTCTCTTCACCCCGAAGTGTTTGCAGAGATTTGTCACAGGTGGAGAACGCCGGAGATAGATCTCATGGCATCCAGACTCAATTGCAAGCTATCCCGATATGGGTTGAGGTCCAGGGATCCCCAGGCAGAGCTGATAGATGCCTTAGTGGAGCTTACATTTTTCCACCATTACCACTTGTACCTCATGTAGTGGCACGCATCAAACAGGACCGAGCTTCGGCCATTCTAATTGTTCCATCGTGGCCGCGGAGGACGTGGTTTGTGAATCTGGTGGGGATGTCATCCTCTCCGCCGTGGAGGTTACTCTGTCGCAGGGATCTGCTGGAACAGGGTCCTTTTCAACATCAAAATCTTGATTCTCTGAGGCTGACTGTGTGGAGATTGAACGCCTAGTCTTGGCCAAGAGAGACTTTTTTGAAAGTGTGATTGATACTCTCTTTAAGACAAGGAAGCCAATCACTCGTGGGGAGGAGAGTCCACGGCTCCCTCCCATATCTCCAATAGGCGGACCTAAATTTAATCCATATTCTGGCACCATTTATACCCTGATATTTCTCCTACTGTTCCTTGTTCCCTCAGCAGAATGACTGGGGGATGAGGGAAGTGGGGGAGGTATTTAAGCCTTTGGCTGGGGTGTCTTTGCCTCCTCCTGGTGGCCAGGTTCTTAATTCCCAACAGTAATGAATGAAGCCGTGGTCTCTCCTCCCCATGATGGAAATGAAATTATCAGGTAAGCATAATTTATGTTTTTCCTCTTACTTATTTACTGTACCCACACACCTTATATACCATTTTTCTCACCATTAAATAGACATTCTAAAGATACCATTATCAATTTCAGTTTACCTACTCAATACTTCACCTTCTTTTATATTCTGTTCTCTCCATGGCATTTTTCATTAAAATTCTTCCTTATTTCGAAGTCACATTTATAAAGCAGTTAAAATCCTTTGGATGTGAATGATGATCTGTGGTACACATCAACCCCTCAGAGTGGCTGTCAACCATGTATCGTCATACTGGGGGATCCCGCTTCTAAACCAGATCCTGGGGGTCCCCCTGCACAGTCTCCTTAACCATCATTGCCTCTTTTTGGTAGGTGGTTTGAAGTCAACTACCTGTTAATATAGGGAGTTATGGCTACTAAGCCAAGGGGCTCGGGGAGGGCTTTACAAACCTGTTTCTCATCTGCCTGGCCACTTACAAGGGTGTTTGGAATGAGGGAAACCTGCTCTCTCAATTAACGGGTTGCATGCCCCTGTAAGTCAAGGGAGTCTTTTCTTTCAAATGTCTCTGTCACAAATGGATGTTCTGTACCTGCTTTTTTTTAGTGTTTTAGCATTTTTCAGGATCACCTGACAAGATGCTCCTCACTTGAAGGGGGAGGGGGCTGCCCTTTTATATGATGGGTCACTTGTTCTTCTAGCATAAACAAGGAGGAAACTGCTCCTTTAAATGCATCTGTAGGCTATTGCCGTTTTAAAGGTGATCAACTGCATCTTATAGAGTATGTGACCCCCTCATGTGAAAGAGGGAATTGCCCTCTTTTAAATGAGATCACACCACCCTTTACATTTCAGGTGATCACCTGCCTCACGGACACACCTGTGCAGTGTTTGACAAGGGGGAGGTGCACTTTTAGAGCCCCTATCCCTCATAAAACATAGTGGTATAAGACTTCATTTTTGGAAGTGGGAAACAATTTCTTTCCAATGTGGGACTTAAACCCCTGTTATTAGTTATACATGTCAGTCTCCTACCAAATATATTTATTGTGTGGAGGCAGTGGCTCCAGTTGACCCCCCTATCTCCCAAATACAGCATAAAACACATAAGCATACAATATCCCTCACATAAAAGAGTTTCAAAGAGTAGTCTCATATCCCTTTTGATAGCATGTGATTACCATGTAAATTGCACTTATTTTCTAGGAGCCTTGTATCATGCTCTGGGCTATAAAAGGTCTGTAGCACCCCCAATTAAGTACTACAATTGCACAAGTGATTACTTTTTTAAAAAAAATGGAGAGTCCCCTCTCCACTATGGGTTTATAGAACTACATTGGTTAGGGTTATGCCATAAGATGCCCCCCACAATACAAAAACTTAAAACCCCATGATTGAAAACAGCAATTCTGCTATTTCAAACTAGTGGTCCTTTTGTTTCCACACTATCAGATGATTGTCATAACAATGACAAATTTCTCACATATTTAGTTCTATTTTGGGGATTATGGCAATTATTAAGAGGCCTTTGTTACCCTTTCACCTTAGAAATATACCATAAGACCCCTCACTTGAAAGAGTGAGGTCCCACAATTCAAATAAGGGATTTTAGGTTTTTATAGCTGTCAAGTGATCACCATTGTAATGATGATAACCTAGCAGTAACCTTTTGTTGTTGATGTTAGGGCTTATAGAGCCATGTTTGTTTAAAGCAATAAAAACGTTTAAAAATCAAAATAAATGGGAGAAGTTTGAAAATGTAATATGTGATATTTTGTTAAATTTTATATAGATGACATTTTATTTGGTAGTACAACTATTTTATATTTTTTGCTGCACTGAGGGAGTTTGGACAAAATGGGTAAAGCCACCTCTCTGGGAAATCAGAATATTGTATAATTTTAAAATGTATCTAATATTTGAATTTTTAGATATTTTATACATACTAATTTTCAATATATGGTGTGTATAGTTTCAAAACTAATACATTTTATCTTTTGATTTTTAATTATCAGCTATTATTCAAAAATATAGATATAAAATCCTAAATGTTGGCATTTTGGGAAGGTGAACGAATGCTAAATGGGGGTACAACAAAGTTTGGGTTTGAAACAAACGGAATAAGGACTCCCATGCTGCTATTCACTATGTCAAATTTATTTTATTTATTTTTTGCATTTCATATGGGGATTTTTTCTTATATTATGACATTTCTGCAAACATACGGCTAGATTACGAGTTGTGCTTTAGGGTAAAAAAGCAGCGTTAAGATTCCTAACGCTGCTTTTTTTTCGCCCGCTGGTATTACGAGTCTTGAAGGTTTAGAGTCACCACACAGGCGCACACTTCTTTGGCCTTACCACAAAACGACTTACGTAAACTTTGTAAAGTCTTTTTTCTATGGGACTTCCATAGTGCTGATATTACGAGTCTGTCTTGGGAGGCCAAAAAGTGAGCGGTACACCCTACCCTGTCAAGAGTCCTAATGCATTGTAAAGTCAGTAGTTATGAGTTTTATGGTACAACGCCGTAGCATAAAACTCATAACTAAAGTGCTAAAAAGTACACTAACACCCATAAACTACCTATTAACCCCTAAACCGAGGCCCTCCCGCATCGCAAACACTAAAATAAAATGTTAACCCCCTAATCTGCTGCTCCGGACATCGCCGCCACCTACATTATATTTATTAACCCCTAATCTGCCGTGCCCAACATCTCCGACACCTACCTACACTTATTAACCCCTAATCTGCCGCCCCCAACATCGCTGCCACTATGTTAAAGTTATATACCACTTATAAAAAAAATTTAATAAAGTTATAGGACCACTTCTGCTCGGCTTGGATGAAGACTTCTGCCCGTCTGGAGGACCACTTCGCCTGGCTTGGATGAAGACTTCTCCCGGTAAGTCAATATTCAGGGGGTTAGTGTTAGGTTTTTTAAAGGTGTATTGGGTGGGTTTTATTTTTTAGATTAGGGTTTGGGCGGCAAAAGAGCTAATTGCCCTTTTAAGGGCAATGCCCTTCCAAATGCCCTTTTCAGGGCAATGGGGAGCTTAGTTTTTTTTAGATAGGTTTTTATTTGGGGGCTTGGTTGTGTGGGTGGTGGGTTTTACTGTTGGGGGGGGTTGTTTGTATTTTTTTTTTTTTTTTGCAGGTTAAAGAGCTGATTACTTTGGGGCAATGCCCCGCAAATAGTTAATAACTATTTAATAACTATTCTACCTAGTTAAAATAAATACAAACTTGCCTGTAAAATAAAAATAAATCCTAAGCTAGCTACAATGTAACTATTAGTTATATTGTAGCTAGCTAAGGGTTTATTTTACAGGTAAGTATTTAGTTTTAAATAGGAATAATTTAGGTAATGATAGGAATATTTATTTAGATTTATTTAAATTATATTTAAGTTAGGGGGTGTTAGGTTTAAGGTTAGACTTAGGTTTAGGGGTTAATAACTTTAATATAGTGGTGGCGACGTTGGGGGCGGCAGATTAGGGGTTAATAAGTATAATATAGGTGTCAGTGATGTTGGGGGTGGCAGATTAGTGGTTAATAAGCGTGAGATTAGCGGTGTTTAGACTCGAGGTTCATGTTAGGGTGTTAGTTGTAGACAGAAATTTTATTTCCCCATAGGAATCAATGGGGCTGCATTAAGGAGTTTTACGCTGCTTTTTGGCAGGTGTTAGACTTTTTTTCTGCCGGCTCTCCCCGTTGATCCCTATGGGGAAATCGTGCACGAGCACGTTACACCAGCTCACCGCTGACTTAAGCAGCGCTGGTATTGGAGTGCGGTAATGAGCAAAATTTTGCTCAACGCACACTTCTTGTCTTTTAACGATAGGTTTCTGAAAACTCGTAATACCAGCGCTGCATGTAAGTGAGCAGTGAGGGAAAACTGCTCATTAGCACCGCACAGCCTCTAACGCAAAATCGTAATCTAGGTGTTAGTTATTTTCTAAAAATGCTATGTATGCTGAAGTAAATTGGATATAATTTTTGTGGGTACCTCAAAAAAGTTGAAATGTGTATGTAATTCCAAATAGGGCCAAACAATAAAAACATCTCCAGTACAGGTGTGTGAAAATGGCTCATCTATGAAGTGGTTGAAGGGACATAATATTCATATGCTAAATAACTTAAATGTAGCATAACTGTAAAAAGCTGACATGAAAATATCACCTGAGCATCTCTAAGTAAAAAGGGAAGATATTTTTCCTCAAAATTTCTTTAGTTTACAAGAGTAAATGCTCCATGAACAGTTATACTTCAGTTGGAGTAAAGCTGCAAGTTGAAAAAACAAACAAAAAAAAACCCCAAAGCACAATAGCCAATCAGCATCAGTAGTGTTGAGGTCATGCATTGCTTTGCTGTGATTTCACAGTAAACTTCTTTAGAAGTTTATAGACGATGCAGGCTTCAGCGTAACTGCTAAAACCTGCGTCGCCCGCAATTTCCCATCACACATCTGGGGGAATCAATATATACGGCACCAGCAGTTCATTAAGTGCCTTAAGTCGGATAAACTAGTGATTCCAGAAATGTGCGTAAATACACATTTCTGGAGTCGCCAGTGATTTACGGCACGTTAGAAACTGCCGGCGCCTAAGAAAAAAAAGTTAAATCTTCAGTAAAAGTCTATCATGTCTCCCAAAAATAAACCCGACACGTCAAAACCTCTATAACCGCCATCACCCCCATATCGGAACTAATAATAAATTTATTAACCCCTAAATCCGCCAACCCCAACATCGCAAACTACCTAATAAATGTATTTAACCCATAATCCACCATTCACCCACTTCGGAATCTACCTAATAAATCTATTAACCCCTAATCCACCATTAACCCACATCAGTCTACCTAATAAAACTATTAACCCCTAATCGGCCAAACCCACACAACGCTTTTAAGAGTGCCCAATAAATCCCTAATCTAAAAAAATCCCCCCCCCCCTAAAAAAAAAGCCTAAATCTAACCCCCAAATAGGTACTCACCATTCCTGAAGTCCGGCGGAGAAGGTCCTGTTCCAGGCAGTGAAGTATTTTTTTCCAAGCGGGGACCTCTTCCTTCTTCATCCAGGACCAAGCCGGCACGGAGCGGAGATGAGCGCGGAGCAGGACCGGCAACCGAGGAGCCATGGAGCGTGGAGGATCCTTTTCGTACGATCGCCGCCCTACACTGAATATTGAATTCAAGGTACGTGTTTAAATATGGTGTCCCTTTCATTCCTATTGACTGATTTGATTCTTCAAATTCAAATCATCCAATAGGATGAGAACTACTGAAATTCTATTGGCTGATTTGAAAAGCTCCACAGCTCCAGCTCTACGCTCCGCGGTTGCCAGTCCTGCTCCATGCTCATCTCCGCTCTGCGCCAGCTTGTCCCTGATGAAGGAGGAAGAGGTCCCTGCTTGGAAGAAGATTTTGGCCGCTTAGAAAAAAGACTTCACCAGCTGGAACAGGACCTTCTCCGCCAGACTTCAGGAACGTTGAGCACCTATTTGGGGGCAGTAAAAGAGCTGAATGCCCTTTTAAGGGTGATCCATCCTTTAGGGGCAATGGGTAGTTTAGGATATTTTAGTGTTAGGTTCTTTTTTTATTTTGGGGGGTTTAGTGGGTGGGGGGTTTACTGTTAGACAGGGAATTAGTATTTTTTAAGGTAAAATAGCTGTTTAATTTAGGATAATGCCCTACAAAAGGCCCTTTAAGGGCTATTGGTAGTTTAGTATTAGATTAGGGCTTTTTTTCATAGGGATTAGGTTTAATTTTTAATTTTTTATAATTTGTTTTTTTATTTTATGTGATGTTAGACTTTTTTATTTTTTGTAATCTTAGATTAATTTAATCTTAGGTTTTTTATTTTTAAGTAATGTTAGCTTTTTATTTTAATTGTAACTTAATATTTTTTAATTTAGGTAATTGGGTTAATTTAGGGGGTGTTAGGTTAGGGGGCTTAGTAATTGAATTAGTTATTTGCGTTGTGGGGGTTTGGCGGATTAGGGGTTAATAGATTTATTAGAAATATTTTGTTGTGGGGTTTGGTGGATTAGGGGTTAATAGTTTTATTAGCTTTATTGCGTTGTGGATTAATGGTGGATTAGGGGTTTAAGCTTTCATTAGGTAGATTGTGATGTGGGTTAATGGCAGATTAGGGGTTAATACATTTATTAGGTTTATTGTGATGTGGGTTAATGGCGGATTAGGGGTTAATATATTTTATTAGTTATTGCAGTGAGGGTTGGGGTTGACATGTATATAGATATTGTGCATGCGTTAGGTGTTAGTTAATATTTTCAGGCAGTTACAGGAGTTACAGCGCTCACATTTTCAGCGTACGGCTTGCTGTGCCTGCCTATGTGTGACGAGGTAAAATGGAGTAAAATGTCTCCATTTTCACTGCATAAGTCCTTGCGCTGAATATGTGATACTGATTTGCAACGTGGTTCTATGTTAGTTTATGGAAGTAAAAATTGCGGGCGACGGGTGAAATATACGCGTCACATTTACATGTGGCGCCGTAAATGTGATACCAAAACCGCGTAAAAACGCTGCATATGTAATCTTGCCCCTAGTTATTTGTGTAAATAAAGTATGAATTAATTAGCTTAAATAAAATTTGTATTTATTTATATTTAAAGAAGCAAATGCACCCCACCACTCATTTATTTTTGTAAGCTAGGAAGATAAAAGTGGAGAATACAATACAGAAGGACATTAAAGGGTCATTAAACACTGGTAGAATGATGTATTTAGAGCAAATATTAGCCTGAGAATAATCTATACATGTATTTTTTAAATGACATTAGTTTTTTAAATATTGAAAAAATAAGGGTAACATTCAAATGTCCGTGGGTGCTGCCATATTGTAACTAAGTTTTTTTTTTTTTTTTTTTGCTAAGGCTAATTAAGGACAGTTATCAATGGCTTACATGAATGTACAACACTGTGGGGATTACAGCTGTTTCTGCACTTCCACTTTTAACAGGAATTTGGGAATCACACAATATTCAGAATTAAATTACAGGAAAAGGAAACAAAATAATGAAAGTATTAAGCAAAGTTAACAAAACAATGAGAATCCTGTTAAAACACAATAAAATAAAGTCCAACATACAAAAAGAAAATGTGTTAAGTGCACAAAAATATGATATGCGTCCTGGAATCTTCCATGTAGGTGTCCTTAAAAAAGGAAACAAATAATAGTGAAGTCCTTCACTATTATTCACTATTATTCGCTTCCTTTTTTGAGGACACCTACACGGAAGATTCCAGGACACATATATTTGATTTATCTACAAATACTCCTATAGACTGTAATTGTGGTTTTCTGTAGGAAAACACTAGATAAGGTTTTCTTAAAGTTTGTGATCGACCCTTTTGTGTTTCAGAGGGCTATTATAGTAAAACAAAAACAGAAAAAATTAAATGCTTTAATCCATTAGAGAATGTAATTTAAAGACTTTTGACCCTAGACTACTATATGTTTTAACCCCCACTAATTCCACATCTGAGTGGTGCGACTTGTTCTAGACCAGCAGTGCTCTGCAATGCCTGAGCTGTATTTTGTTAAACACATAAATAATTTACAATTGAAAGTCTTAAAATGACATGCTCTGACGAGTTAGACTAATATTTATTTATTTTTAATTAAAACTTCATGAAGATGAAAAGAGGTAACATATCTTAAAATAATTAAGTTGTAGTGAGATTAGATATGTTCTTCTTTACTAAAAGTATACCATTACAATTGGGTCTGTTTATTTTCGCTATTTAGTTGGTCAGCTTTGCTTTTGCTATTGATGTATAAAATTATGTTTTCTATGTTCCTCTAATTTCTGTCAATAATTCTTTTTTTAGTCTTCCTACTTTGCAGTTCTATAATTTTTTATTATTATTACGTTTTCTCTAATTGATCACTTTACTTTCTCTCTACCTTCTGTGGCAGCCTTTTGCCTGTAAAAGGACCAATTTGTCTAAGGTAGAGAAACTCAATTTCTATGTATTGATTGCCATGCCTAAATGTAGTGAACCTTCAAACCACTGTGCTTATCATTTATCTGTCTTATTTAACATTACCACTTAAATAGTTTCTGCTAAGAAATTCATTTACATTTAGAATTTCAAATAGATGTGCCCAGCAGCCTGAAACCTAATTAGTAGCTCTGGTCAAACCATTTTTCATTTCTGTGAAACTATAGAGAAAAAAACCCTCTTCATTTTTAACTTTACCTTAATACATTTGTTTCTTGTCTCCATTCACTTAATGTTGGACATGAGTAATTTTCTTACTAAATGTATGTTTTTATTGTTACAACTGTAGACTGGAATTTGAAAGACAACAAAGAGAGGAACTGGAAAAACTGGAACATAAAAGGTAAATATTTATTATTATGTCCAACAAATGTTTATATTGTTGGTTAATGTTCAATGGTAAAAACAAATTCATATTTTATACATTCAAAATATTTTAATTAAATATACAGAACTAATGATTAGGTACTTTCAGAAACCAAAAAAACATTATACAAAATCACCCAAAAATAAAATAGCTTACAAATTTTGTGTGCACATTTCACTATTTATGTTGCTCCCTTTTTGATAAATGTATCTCTGAAAATGTTGGCTTTCTTTCTTAAGAGTCCACGATTACTTACTGTTGGTCACTCATCAACTGGTCACCAAGAGGAGGCAAAGACACCATTCACCAAGAGCATTAATATCCGTCCTACTTCCCTGACCCTCACAGTATTTCTTTGCCGCGCTGAGGAGCAGGTATAGATAGATGCTTTTAGGATTTTATTTAATAATGATTACAGGGATATTAATCCCATTTTCTCTCAAAAGGTGAAACTTGGAAGAGAGGGACATAGAAGAGTACTGGTTGTGCAATGTAAATCTCCTGCGGGAGTTGTAAGCACAAGGCTTCCTCCGGTGTCGCTGTTCCTTTAGCCTCCTCCTGTTGGGCCATGAATATTTACTCCCTTAGCAAATCCTCTTGTCAGTATATGGCCGGGTTATAATACAATATATTTAATAATTATTCTTTAAAACAAACCCCCAATAAAATGCATATATGAAACAATGAAATTGTAATGAGCTGAATGTGGTTGTGGATCTCAACTGCGGAAAATATATGATTGTATGCCTTACTTTAAGATACAATGAGGAAGTTACAATGTATCTGTCTGTATGGCAGATGAAAGTTACTATTTGATTTAAATTCCTGCTCAGTATTTCTGAATCAGGTTGCTCAGCAGTTGTTAACCAAACGCACCGTGGATGGGATACACTTTTCCTGATAGTCACTGAGTACACAGAAGGAGCGTTAAGTCAGTAAAGATGCAGCAAGCTGTTAGTCAATTGAAGTGTGATACACGCTGATAGCTGTGCTGTTTGTGAGAGCTGACAGGCAGATGGGTGGAGCAGGTATTAAGTGCTGTGCTGTAGCGTTACTCACAAAAGTTCAGTCTGAAGTTTATCACGCTACTCCTGAAGCGTGTGTAGAGGAATATGAGGAGGTATCCTGTGAGTGTGGTCCAATCTAAGTTAAGCGTCTGTACAAAATTATAAAGTTCACAACTTATATCGGATGAGACTGCAGTTGCGGTTTGGAAAACACTTGATCTGCCAGAGGCAATTAAGCAGGAAAATAATGCAGCAGCGGTGTTTGTTAATCCAAATTAGAATTGTTCAGACTTAGCATATAAGTCTCTTTCAGTTGCTCTAGTAGGCTCCGTATTAGAAAAGGTTTAAATACCTTCAGATAGTTAGACTTGAACAGAGAGAGGAAAATCCCTGCAGCAGGTCTGTGAAGCTGTATGCTAAACTGGAAACAATACTGAAGCAGGGAGGAAGGCGTGTCCAGGCTTTAAATAACCTTTCTAGGTGTGAGCACAGGTAAAAATTAAAGGGACAGAAAGGAATAAGGAAATCCATGACATACCCCCCACCTCAGGGTAGGTGCCCGCAGCTACGAATCTAGGTCGTTCTGGATTCCTCCTGTGAAATAGGGATACCAATTTGGGAGCATGAACATTCGAGGAAGGTTCCCAAGAGTCATTCTCCTCAGAGAATCCCTTCCAACGGATTAGGTATTGAAGAGATCCACGGTAAATACGGGAGTCCAGGATGGCATCAACTTCGTATTCCGTGTCCGAATCCTGTAAAATGATAGGAGGAACCTGGCTGGCCACCTGTCTAGTTTCACAATGAGGTTTTAACAAAGAGACGTGGAAGGTGGGATGAAGTCGAAAAGTAGAAGGCAGATCCAAGGTAACAGCATTTTGGTTCACAATCTTTGTGATAGGATAAGGACCAATGAAGACAGCACTAAGTTTCTTGCTGGGGGTTTTCAGTTTTATATTCTTGGTCGACAGCCAAACCAGATCACCTATTTTATAGGAAGGTGGTTGACGTCTTCGGAGGTTATAGTAACGTCTCTGATGAGCCTGAGCATCAGCTATATGCCTCTTGAGTTCTTTGAAAAGATCCTGTAGATCCTTAGTGATGTCATCAACCTTGGGACAGTTTGAATCTGTCCGAGGGTGAAGTTGGAAAGAAGGGTGAAAAGCATAATTCGCAAAAAATGGTGTCTTGGAAGTAGTGGAACTTGTAGAATTGTTGTATGCATATTCAGCCATAGCAAGGGTATTAGCCCACTGGTCTTGATGGCTGGAACAATAAGAACAAATATACTGTTCGAGCCATTGATTTATTCTCTCTGTTTGGCCATTTGATTGGGGGTGAAATGAGGAGGAGAATCGGAGTTCTACTTGCATAGTGTCACATAATTTTTTCCAAAAACGAGAGGTGAATTGACTACCTCTATCAGTTACAATGGAATCAGGGAGGCCGTGTAATTTGACGATGTTGTTCAAGAAAAGAACTGCAAGTTCTGATGAAGTTGGGAGCTTATGATATGGGAGGAAATGGGCCATCTTGGTAAGATGATCAACAACAACATGTATGGTGTTGTAACCAAGTGACAATGGAAGTTCAACGATGAAATCCATTCCTATGGTTTGCCACGGTCGGTCTGGTATCTGTAATGGTAAGAGTAATCCGAAAGGAGGTCTTTTATCAGTCTTGGAAACTGTACAAATGTGGCAAGATTGAACATATCTTTGCACAGAAGTTCTAATAGCAGGCCACCAGTACGTACGTGAAAGAAGATCATAGGTTTTGTGGATTCCAAGATGTCCTGCCATCGGTGAGTCATGATGTTCTTTCAACAAATTGTCTCGAAGGGAGGGTGGTACATAAAGACGTCCTTGGTGGTAATAGAGACCATCTTGTCCCAGTGTGAGTTTAAGCTTAGGAATGGAAGTATCCTTCTGTTGTAGGAGTTTAAGGACTTCAGGATAAGTAGGAGATAGAGTAATGAAATGCTCAGCTGGAATGACTGTACCAGGAGTATCGGATTGATGAGGATTGGTATCTTTTCTGGACAAGGCATCCGCTTTCCCGTTCTTACTCCCTGGTCTGTAGGTTATATGGAAATCAAACCTTGATAGGAATAAACTCCATCTTAGCTGTCTGGAGGATAAGGTATGGTTAGTCAGAAGGTATTCCAGATTTTTGTGGTCCGTATAGATTAGTATCGGAAATTTACTGCCCTCTAGGAGATGTGTCCAGTGTTCTAATGAGACCTTGATCACTAACAACTCCTTTTCGCCTACAGGGTAGTTATATTCGGCTGGTGTCATTACTCGTGAAAAGAAGGCAACAGGGTGGAGTGGATCTTCTGGAGTTTTACGTTGAGACAAAATGGACCCTAGAGCGTAGTTGGAGGCGTCAACTTCAAGTACATAATGGGCATCAGGGTCTGGAAACTTAAGAATCGGTGCTTTAGTGAAAACATCCTTAAGGTGTTCGAAAATAGCCTGTGTTTGAGGTGTCCAGTGGAAGGTAGTATTAACGCTTGTAAGAGAAGTTAGAGGCTTAGTAAGAGAGGAATAATTCTTGATGAATTTCCTATAATAATTGGAAAAACCGAGGAATTTTTGCAGGTCTTTTTTAGAGGAAGGTATGGGCCAGTTTTTAATAGTTTGCACCTTTGAATCATCCATCTGAATTCCTGTGGGAGTGATAGTATAACCCAGAAAAGTAATAACAGAGGTATGGAAGATGCACTTTTCCAATTTGGCAAAAAGTCGGTGTTGTCTAAGGCGAGAGAGTACCCAACGGACGTGTTGAACATGTTCAATGATGTTGGTAGAGTATATCATAATGTCGTCCAAATATACAACTACACAGATGTCAAGGAGATCACGGAATATATCGTTTATTAGATATTGGAACGTTGCCGGGGCATTACAGAGCCCGAAAGGCATCACCTTATACTCGTAGAGCCCATATCTTGTTCTGAAGGCGGTGAGCCACTCGTCTCCTTTTCTGATCCTGACGAGATTATAGGCTCCACGTAGGTCTAATTTAGTGTATATGGTGGCTTGACTGAGACGTTCGATGAGTTCGGGAATTAGAGGTAAGGGATAGCGGTTCTTGACTGTCCATTTATTAAGTTCCCTATAATCAATTATAGGGTGTAGGGAGTTGTCCTTATTTCTGACGAAGAAAATGCCGGCCCCGGGAGGGGAAGAAGAGGGTTGTATAAAGCCTTTCCTTAAATTCTCTGAAAGGTAAGTTTTGAGGTGATCTAGTTCAGGCTGTGATAGAGGGTATATGTGCCCGTAAGGAATGGAAGCACCTGGAAGTAGTTGAATAGGACAGTCGTACGGGCGATGTGGAGGAAGGGACTCTGCTTCCTTTTCACTGAATACATCTTGAAAATCTTGATAGTCAGAAGGAATAATTCTTCCAGTAGGATTTATAGAACAAATCAAGGAGTGTTGAAAACAGGTGTTCTTGCAATAATCTGAGAGGAATTCGACTTCAAGGCGATCCCAATGTATGGTGGGTTGATGTGTCTGTAACCATTGTAGACCAAGCACCAAGGGAAACATGGGAGAATTTATCACATCAAAGGATATGAATTCAGTGTGTGCACTTGACGTGGAAACCTTGATGGGAATAGTTTGGTGTGTAATAGGACCGGAACTAATTGTATTACCATCAATAACTCTAATGGACACAGGTCTTGCTTTCAACACAGTGGGTATTTTATTTATAGTGACAAAAACAGAATCAATATAGGAAGAATGTGCCCCAGAGTCGATGATGGCTTCACTGATTTGCTGGTGTAGATCCCACTGTAAGGTAAGAGATAAAGAGCAGTAAGCAACTTGGTTAACATTAGTGGTTAAGCATGTGGTTTTTCTGAAGGACTTACGTTTCTTCTGCCTTTGTAAGATAGGACGCTCTCTTACAGTATGTGCATTTGAAGCACAATACATGCAGAGGTTGTTTATGCGTCTGCGATTCCTTTCTTCTGGTTGTAAAGGGGCTCTAGTGAATCCCAAATCCATAGGTTCTGAGGTTTGAGTGACTGTAGGTTTTTGGTAAGTAGAAGAGGGTCTTGTGGTAGTATCCATACCTTGTTTTTCTGATTTGCGTTCTCTCAACCTTCTATCAATCTGAATACTTAGTGTGATTAGTCCTTCCAAGGACCTAGGAAGCTCTATGCGAGCGAGTTCATCTTTAAGGGCATCATTTAGACCTAAACGATACTGATTCCTAAGGGCAATATCGCTCCACTCAGTATCTTTACTGTATTGCTTGAACTCACTTAAATATTCCTCCACCTGCTTTTTCCCTTGTTTAAGAGATCTCATTTTAGTCTCTGCAGTAAGCTGAGTGTTAATATCTTGATAAAGAATTGCCATTTCCTTGAAGAAATCTTCCAGTGATGTTAAAATAGGATGATCTTGCTCAAAGAATGAGTCAGCCCACTTGCGGGGTTCACCTCGCAGAAAAGAAATGACCGTTAAAACCTTAATTCGTTCAGTTGTGTAGGTTTTAGACTGAAAAGGAGATTACAGGAGTTTTTGAACTGAGAGAACATAGCCCTGTCCCCATGGAATTTGTTGGGCATAGATACTTGGGGTTCTGGGGTAGCCTCTGGTGTGGCTGATTTACCCATTGAGTCTTTTATTATATTGTTGAGTGTCTCATTTTTGACTTGTAAATCTCTAAAGCCATGACTTAGCTGATCCACCCTCTGGGAAAGAGTGTAAACAATTTTAGGTAATTCCGCTGGATCCATTTTATGTAGGCTTCAGTATTATGTAATGAGCTGAATGTGGTTGTGGATCTCAACTGCGGAAAATATATGATTGTATGCCTTACTTTAAGATACAATGAGGAAGTTACAATGTATCTGTCTGTATGGCAGATGAAAGTTACTATTTGATTTAAATTCCTGCTCAGTATTTCTGAATCAGGTTGCTCAGCAGTTGTTAACCAAACGCACCGTGGATGGGATACACTTTTCCTGATAGTCACTGAGTACACAGAAGGAGCGTTAAGTCAGTAAAGATGCAGCAAGCTGTTAGTCAATTGAAGTGTGATACACGCTGATAGCTGTGCTGTTTGTGAGAGCTGACAGGCAGATGGGTGGAGCAGGTATTAAGTGCTGTGCTGTAGCGTTACTCACAAAAGTTCAGTCTGAAGTTTATCACACTACTCCTGAAGCGTGTGTAGAGGAATATGAGGAGGTATCCTGTGAGTGTGGTCCAATGTAAGTTAAGCGTCTGTACAAAGTTATAAAGTTCACAACTTATATCGGATGAGACTGCAGTTGCAGTTTGGAAAACACTTGATCTGCCAGAGGCAATTAAGCAGGAAAATAATGCAGCAGCGGTGTTTGTTAATCCAAATTAGAATTGTTCAGACTTAGCATATAAGTCTCTTTCAGTTGCTCTAGTAGGCTCCGTATTAGAAAAGGTTTAAATACCTTCAGATAGTTAGACTTGAACAGAGAGAGGAAAATCCCTGCAGCAGGTCTGTGAAGCTGTATGCTAAACTGGAAACAATACTGAAGCAGGGAGGAAGGCGTGTCCAGGCTTTAAATAACCTTTCTAGGTGTGAGCACAGGTAAAAATTAAAGGGACAGAAAGGAATAAGGAAATCCATGACATACCCCCCACCTCAGGGTAGGTGCCCGCAGCTACGAATCTAGGTCGTTCTGGATTCCTCCTGTGAAATAGGGATACCAATTTGGGAGCATGAACATTCGAGGAAGGTTCCCAAGAGTCATTCTCCTCAGAGAATCCCTTCCAACGGATTAGGTATTGAAGAGATCCACGGTAAATAGCAGGTCTGTGAAGCTGTATGCTAAACTGGAAACAATACTGAAGCAGGGAGGAAGGCGTGTCCAGGCTTTAAATAACCTTGCTAGGTGTGAGCACAGGTAAAAATTAAAGGCACAGAAAGGAATAAGGAAATCCATGACAGAAATCAATATTTTATTCCTAAATTCTTTATATTAGTTAAAGTTATAAACACATTGAATTATATTTATAGAAAACCAGATTATGAATCAGATGATGCACACGTATGCTGTTATAATATCCTTACAAAGATCATAAAAATATATCTTTACAATTTACCTTATTCAATGGATTGCATTAAAATAGCACAATGAAATACAAGAGTATAGATCACTAACTTTAACAGTGCTTAGCTAAACAATAGAACAATATATTTAACAGTTTCTTATACTTCACCCAAATAAGCAAATCAATTCTTCCAGGGTTCCTCTGTTAAATCCAATTTCACCTCATAAATTAAGAGGTAATTTTTGCAAGATGGATAAAAATTAGGCCCAGATTGCTTTATAATAGACTGGATCCCAAGGCAACAGTTTGTCAGTCAAAATTCAGCATAGAGTCCTTTTTTTCTCTTGCTTTGAGTTATATCACGCAATATAATCCCACCCCTTTTTATTCTAATCATAGGTGATTATTTGGAAATGCCCCATGGAAGCTTGTCTCGATTGGCCCTTCGGATGCTTAGCATTGATTGGTTATTTGGGAGACTCCTCCCTGATTGGCTCATCTGGCTCTGCATGTGTTCCAATAGTTAATTTATTTGGCTGTCATACCAGTTTTAATCCCCTAGGGGGCAGCAGACAACCGCAAATGCAGTTGTCATCCATCAATTATTGCCACAGTTCAATACATCCTTATAAAGTGATTATTTAAACTACTTTAATGTCTTGTATTAATCACTTACAATTTTAATATACATGGATCACACAGTACCATTTTTTTCTGATCATTTTAAGGCCGAACGTAAAAATATTCCACTTATGATATATTAAAAATGCATTTAAAAATCATATTAATAAGCTATTGCACTGTCATTTATTTGCTCTCCCCAGAATCATACTATTTAACATCCTGGCATTATATTCATACAAACACAGCATATTTCACATTCTTAATAATTTTTGAGTACACAGATCCATGTTTAGGTCTAATACTCATAGGACATCTTGCTGTCTGTAAAATAAAGAAACAAATGTTAGCATTTTGAAACAAACATTTATATATCTACCATACAGATATTGATTAATTTATCTGTATGGTAGACATATAAATATCTACCATACAGATAAATTAATCTATATCTAATATGTTACTGTTAGGCATTTCCTCTCAGGATATATATATATATATATATATATATATATATATATATATATATATATATATATATATATATATATATATATATATATATATATATATGTGTGTGTGTGTATATATAGATATATATATATATATATATGTATACAGTCTGAGAATCAATTATACTTTAAATTTAAACACAAGTTGTACTTTAAAAATGAATTTTAAAGCTAGAATACAAACATGTGTTTCTGTTTAATTCAGTGCACGTTTATCTGAGGCTCAGGGGCAATTAACAGGTCTGTGCTAATTACTCAGATATTCTGTGTGTTACCCCCTACGGGGCTATGAGCTTCAAAGGTAAACCTTTTGTTGTCAGATGTTCTGTTAATTAGGAGAAATGTATCTTATTTCTGATCTAAGATTTGCAATACACATCCATATAGATGACCATATCTTTAAAATAACTGCCTGATCTTTGAAATGACTGCCTGAACTAATTAGACCAAATGTTTTCTTTTGAATCCTTAGATGTCTAAGGTAGGGAAGGGGGTCTATTGTAGTTACAGTCTCACAAATAAATTAATCATTTGGTGTAGACAACCATATATATATATATTAAATAATATATATATATATACAGTATATATATATATATATATATATATATATATATATATATATATATATATATATAAACATTTTTATATCACTCACAGATACCCTGACACACTGTTGGTTAACAGTACAGTATGGGCTCTCTTCTGTATTCTTATGTTATATCAGCGTAAGATCAGTGTAGTGGGCATTTGCTGGGTAAGTTCCTGCAATCCTCACATAGTTCAAAGGCTATTAGCATGTACATAAGCTATTGTACATCATAACCAGTATACAGCAGTACAGTATTTCAGCTGGGCTTACAACTAGAAGCTGCTTAACATTTATTCAGTTAATGTTTTTATTTTAGTATATAGCCAGCATACAACAGAACAATATTTAAGCTGAGCTCACAGCTAGAAGCTGCATTATTGTGTTTTATTGCACTATATAGTATTACATTATATACACTGTTTAAGGGCACTAGTTATTTTATGGTATGCTCAGGTTGGTATGTGTTAGAGTGCTCTATTGTGCCCTAGTGATTAACTTTGCAGCCAAAGAAGCAGAAGGTTAAGTACATCAATTATTGTGGTAACAAATATATGAACTATTTAACATCAGGTATACATATTAAAGTACTGTGAGGTAGTTCCTTACTACTACTTTCTGCTGTTTTCATTTCCCCTTCTACGATTTCCCCTTCTACGGTGTCTCATTTTTTATGGTTCAATAGTACCTAATATCACATGTATTGTGTATTGCCTATATTTCAATAGAGCAGACTGTAGCTTCCCTTACTGGGTTAGAATCTATAGAGGGTAGATCTGCAGATTTTGGTTTTTACATCAAACTATGTATACCTTGCAAGTCGTTTACTGTCTGTCCTCTTGTTCAACTTTGCAGTACTTGCTTGAGATCTGTATTTACATCCCATTTGACTACTTTTACTACTGTAGATCCAGTTTGCCCTCAGCCAGCATAGACTACACCAGGGGGGAGGGGGGGCAACTAATCTTACTCCAGGTTTTAAGGGTTTATTAAAGCCCACTATTTCAGAAGTGTTGGCTGCTATGCTGCCTTTAGTAAGTGTAAGCCAGCGGAGGTGAGATTCATATAGCCCCTGCTGCTGTGGAGCTACTTCCAGGTATCAGAATCTGATTTCTCTTCTTGGCTCTTGTGGGGTGAGTTGGCTTTTGCAGATTGTCTTCTCATTCAGATCAGGAGTCTGAGGAGGCATTCTTTAATTCAAGCTTGAGCTCCTACGTTCCTTACGTAAGGTAACATAGTAGATGAGGTAGAAAAAAGACCGAGGCCCATCGAGTTCAACCTATACAATTCTAAAATACTTAAAAAAAACTCCAATTAATCTTAAATAATCCCACTAGAACGTAACCCATTTAATACTAGCAATCATATCCATGAATTTTGTTACTAGACAGAAATGTATCCAAACAATTTTTAAATGTATCTAGGGTATTGGCATTTGCTACCTCCTTTGGTAATGAGTTCCACAATTTTATTGCTCTTACAGTGAAAAAAACGTTTCTGTTGCAGGAGATTAAATCTCCTTTCCTCCAACCTAAAATTGTGACCTCTTGTCACAAAAAAATTTATTGGAATAAACAGAGCTTCTGCCATCTCTGTATATGGGCCTTGAATATATCACGTCACCTCTCAAGCGACTTTTTTCTAAAGAAAACAGACCCAAATTGGCTAGCCTCTCCTCATAGCTTAAATTCTCCATACCCCTTATTAGCTTTGTGGCCCTTCTCTGAACTTTTTCTAGTTCTGCAATATCTTTTTTTGTGATCGGTCCCCAGAACTGCACTTCATACTCAAGGTGAGGTCTTACCAGGGATTTATATACTTTAGGTAGTTTTACAAACTTTCAGGATCCTAAGCCTGTTGGCGAGAAGGCTGTAAAAAAGCTGAATGTTATCTTCAAACCAAAAAATCTCTACTTTAGAGAAAATGACTATGATTCTTCTTATAGACCACACTTCTTTCAGAGATCAACTGGATAGGAAGCTGGCAAGCTACCTCAAGAAGTCCTTCCTTCAATGTTTTTTTTTTTTTTTTTTTAAATTTCAATCAGCTGTAGGAGATCATTTATATTGCAGGAGCAACATCTCTCCGTTGTGATTCCTTATCTGAATTGGTATCAGAGGAATCATATGTATTCAACCTCAAGTTACTTATACGTAACTTGAGGTTGAATAATTACTTCACTTAGTATGCGATAATCTCATTATTACTAGAATACGGCTCTGGCTGTTCCTTCTAAAAGATCTGTAGGGTTGAATCAGGGTCTGCAGATTTGGTTTTAAAGTCAAGACTTCTATCCTTCTCTTTTAAAAGGAAAGACCTTGTTTGGGTAGGTTTGGATTCCATAATTACCTCTTTTTACCCCAGTATAAAATAATTGTATTTTCAAGGGTAAAAACAATAATTGTTTATCTGGAAATTGAATTCATTTTGGAATAAATCCAAGCAGAATAAAGATTTTATTTTCAATGCAAAATCGTTCTGAAGGTGTGACCCCTGACCTAGACTATCTTTTTCTGTTAGGGGGCAGGTTAAGCCCTTTTCAGAAGGATTTGTCTTAGTCTGTGCAGGACCTCTGGGTAATAGAATTTTTTTTCAGGGTTACCAAACAGGTTTTTAGTCGGGTCCTTCATGAGGGCAGGAGAGCAGAAGAAATGTGGCATTCCTTAAGTGTACTCATGATTTGGGGGACATGGGAGTGATAATGCTTATTACATGTCAGTATGCAGGTAGGGATTCTATTCCAATTTTTTAGGGTTACAAAGAAGGAGGGAATGCTCAGACTCCTCCTGGATCTGAAAACTTCAAATACATATTTCCTTCCATAAGGCAGGGAGAGTCCACAACTTCATTCCTTACTGTTGGGAAATACAACACCTGGCCACCAGGAGGAGGCAAAGATACCCCTTCCCAAGGATTTAATATCCCTCCCACTTCCCCTATCCCCCAGTCATTCTTTGCCTTTCGTCACTATAGGAGGTGGCAGAGAAGTGTCAGAAGATTTGGGTAGTCCTGTATGGGTATGTTCCCTTTGAGAAAAGACTGGAGTTTTACGTAATCATGTCAACCTCTCAGTGAGAGTATTGATGAAAGTTAGAGTCTGGAGATGCAGGGAAAGTTTTTCTGTGAACCTATCCAGACTGTTGCTAACAGCTCCTGAGCAATCATTGTTGACGAGTTTCACTGCTTGCTGCTACACACTCAAGTCCATGTCAAAAGCGCTGCTGCAAGACTGTGACATTTGAGAGGCTGTGCCCGTTTCACAGCATGGATGCTGGAGGGTAAGACCGTTTTTTATATAAACATTTTAAAACGCTATACAGGGTCACAGTGTGGCTCCTTTATACCTCGATAGGATCAAGGGTTAATATCTCCTTCAGGGAGATTATATGAACAGTTTGGGGATGTTATAACTGCTTAATGTGAAGGTTTTTTTTAAGCTCATAGGCTGTTTGTTTTTGGTTTGGAACAAACAGTGTTCACTTTCGTTTTTTAAGTGTTGCTCAGCTCATAATAGCTTGGCACCCTTTTTCATAGCAGAGAAAGTCCTGTCTTACGTTTCCTAAGATCCTGCTGCAGACATTACTCATGAGGAGAGCATTTTTACTGTTGGCTGTCTGGGTCTAGGAGGTGGTGAGTGCCCCAGCTATTGGGAGTATTAAGGTGCTGTTTTTTAAATAAAAGAGTTTCTTTTTGATTGTCCTTCTGTGGGTATATACAAAGCTATGGAGGACTCTGATACTACATTAGAAGGTTATGATCCTTCTGTACTGATTAATAATTTCTGTTTATATTGTGAGGAGGCTGTGGTTTGCCCGTCTGCTCAATTTTGTTCCATTTGCCTAAACACTGTTCTAAAGTCTAAGAAGGGAGACAAGCCTGCTAATACTCAAAGCGCTATTAGCCCTTCTGAGCCGTCTACTTCTCAGGAAGTTGGGTCCCGAGAAATTACTACCCTTTCTACATTACACGCTCCACATGCAGTTCCCCCGCGGCTCAACTAATCCTCCATCTGGAGGGGGCTTTTTTCCAGCGGACTTTACCATGTAGTTACAATCGGCGGTGTCTGCGGCCCTCAGTGCCTTAACTTGCTCTAACAAATGCAAGAGAAAGTTCTCCTGACCTAGAGTCATCTAAATATTTGTCGGATTTAGCTACTATATCCCAGCTTTCCGAGGATGAGTTAACCACTGTAGCTTCAGAGGGTGAACTTTCTCAGTCAGAGACTTCAGTTTCTAAACTTCCTTCAGTGGAAGAACCCTCCTTTTAGATTTAAAATTGAGCATCTGTGTTTTTTTATTACAGGAGGTTCTGTCTACTCTAGAGGTTCTAGAGGCTACACTCCCTGAGGAACCTAAGATCACTAAATTAGACAGGGTTTACGAAGATAGGAAGGTCCCTCTGACTTTTCCTCTGCCAGTTAAGATGGTGAACATTATTAGTAACGAATGGGAAAGAGTAGGAACTTCTTTTTGCCCCTCGTTTACTTTTAAAAAATTATTCCCGGTCCCTGACTTGAAATTAAATTTGTGGAGCTCCATCCTGAAGGTGGATGGCACTATCTCCATGCTGGCTAAGCATACTACTATCCCCCTGGAAGATAGTTCTTCTTTTAGAGAGCCTATGTATAAAAAAATGGAAACTTTTCTGAGGAAGATGTTTGAACATACAGGTTTTTTATTTCAACCCGTGGCAGCTGTAGCCGCGGTTGCTGGAGAAGCTACCTACTGGTGCGACACTCTGTCGGAGCTTATTGAGGTGGAGACTCTCCTCGAGGATATTCAGGAGAGAATTAAGGTACTGAGAATTGCTAACTCCTTCATCTGTGATGCAAATATGCAAATTATTCGCATAAATGCAAAGGCAACTGGCTTTGCGGTTCTAGCCTGCCGAACTCTCTGGTTAAAGTCTTGGTTTGCAGATATGACTTCTAAATCCAGACTCCTTTCTCTTCCCTTCAAGGGGAAGATTTTATTTGGTCCAGGGCTGGACTCCATTATCTCTACGGTTACCAGAGGGAAAGGTGCCTTCCTACCGCAAGATAAGAAGAATAGGCCTAAGGGCGGCAACTGTCTAATTTTCGTTCCTTTTGTGCTGACAAGTCACAAAAACAGCAGTCCTCTTCCAAGTCCGAGAAGCCCACTCACTCCTGAAATAAGTCCAAACAGACTAAGAAGCCCGTCAAGAACAAATCTGCATGAAGGGGCGGCCCCCGATCCAGGGTCCAAAGGCACATGTTTTTTGAGAACATTCTGGGAGATTGTGACTACGGATGCAGGCCTTTCCGGCTGGGGAGCCGTTTGGGGTGCCAAGAAGGCACAAGGTCTGTGGACTCAGGAGGAGTCCTCCCTTCCGATTAATATTTTGGAACTGTGGGCAATCTTCAGTGCCTTGAAGGCTTGGCCCCTTCTGGGTTCGTCCCAGTTTATCAGATCCCAATTAGACAATATAACCTTGAATGCCTATATCAACCATCAAGGGGGAACGAGAAGTTCCTTGGTGATGAAAGAAGTATCTCAGATACTAGAGTGGGAAGAGACTCACAAATGTACCCTTTCAGTGACCCACATTCTGGGTGTGTAGAACTGGGAAACTGACTTCCTCAGCAGGCAATCCTTTCACCCATGGGAGTGGTCTCTTCACCCGAGGTGTTTGCAGAGCTATGCAGCGAGTGGGGGATGCCGGAGATAGATCTCATGACATCCCGCCTCAATACCAAGCTACCCAGGTACGGGTCGAGGTTGAGGGATCCTCAGGCGGAATTGATAGATGCCCTATCAGTACCATGAAGTTTCAGACTCGTATATCTTTTTCCTCCATTACCGATTCTCCCTTGTGTGGTGGCGCGCATCAAGCAGGAGTGAGCATCTGTGATTCTGATTGCTTCATTCTGGCCGTAAAGGACGTGGTTTGCGGATCTGTTGGGGATGTCTTCATCTCCTCAGTGGAGGATACCTTGTTGCAGAGATCTGCTGACACAGGGTCCCTTCGCTCATCAAAATCTAGATTCTCTCAGGCTGACTGCGTGAAGATTGAATGCTTAGTCTTGGCCAAGAGAGGGTTTTCTGAGAGTGGTATTGACACGCTGGTTAAAGCTCATAAGCCAGTTATTAGTCGTATCTACCATAAAGTTTGGAGGACTTACTTGTACTGGTGTGAAGAGCGTGGCTTTTCCTGGCATAAGGTTGAGGTTGCCAGAATTTTATCTTTTCTCCAGGATGGACTGGAGAAGGGCCTATCTGCTAGTTCCCTGAAGGGACAGATATCGGCCCTGTCTGTGTTACTGCACAAAAGATTTGCAGAGATTCTGGATGTGCAGTCCTTTGTTAAGGCTCTGACTAGGATCAGACCCGTGTTTAGATCTGGGGCTCTGCCTTGGAGCCTCAATCTTGTGCTTAGTGTTTTGGAGCAGGCTCCGTTTGAGCCTATGCATACTGTTGATATTAAATTGTTATCTTGGAAGGTTCTTTTTTTGTTGGCTTTTGCCTCTGCGAGTTTTTAAAATTTCTGCATTGCAATGTGATCCCCCTTATCTGGTGTTTTATGCTGACAAGGTGGTTTTTTTACGCACTAAACTAGGGTTCCTCCCTAAGGTGGTGTTGAATAGTAACATTAATCAAGAAATTGTTGTTCCTTCCTTGTGTCTTTATCCTTCTTCAGGGAAGGAACGTTTGCTTCACAATCTAGATGTGGTTCGTGCCTTGAAGTTCTATCTTCAGGCTACTAAGGAATTCAGACAATCTTCCTCTTTGTCATCTATACGGGGAAGCGTAAGGGGCAGAAGGCTACTACAACTTCCCTATCCTTCTGGTTGAGGAGTGTCATCCACTTAGCTTATGAGACAGCCGGACGACAGCCTCCTGAAAGAATAATGGCTCATTCCACTAGAGCAGTGGCTTCCTCTTGGGCTTTTAAGAATTAAGCCTCAATGGATCAGATTTGTAAGGTGACTACCTGGTCTTCCTTACACAGTTTTTCTAAATTCTACAAGTTTGATGTGTTTGCTTTGGCTGAAGCAGCTTTCAGGAGAAAAGTTTTGCAAGCTGTTGTGACCTCAGAATAGGGTCCGCCTCTTTTTTCTGTTCCCTCCCGTTATTCATTCAGTGTCCTTTGAAGCTTGGGTATAGCTTTCCAAACAGTAAGGAATAAAGTTGTGGACTCTCCCTGCCTTATGGAAGGAAAACATAATTTATGCTTACCAGATAAATTGCTTTCCTTCCTGGCAGGGAGAGTCCACGACCCCGCCCGTATTTTTTTTTTTTTTGATGGGCAGCTCCCTTTTTATAATTTTTCTTCTGGTACCTTTTTATACCCTGATATTTCTGGGGGATAGGGAAAGTGGGAGGGATATTTAAGCCTTTGGCTGCGGTGTCTTTGCCTCCTCCTTGTGGCCAGGTGTTCCCTACAGTAAGGAAAATAAAGTCGTGGACTCTCCCTGCCAGGAAGGAAAGGAAATTTATCTGGTAAACATAAATTATGTTTTTACTTCTTTCAGGATTGAAACGATCAGATCTATTCATCCTTTAGGTCTGTAAGGTCACTTCATGACAACTATAGATTTAGATGTTTTCACATTCTTGTTCACCGGTTTCTTCATTCTGTTTTCCTGAACAAACACTATCAGTTTGTAGCTCTTCATTTTGGTCTTGCCACAGCTTCCAGGATTTTTACCAAAGTTCTGGGCGCTCTACTGTTCATCTTCATAGCTCAGGGAATAGCTGCGACTTCCTACTATGAATATATTTTGGTTCAAGCTTCCTCTTTACCTTTAACAATTGCTTATACAGAGAAACTACTGTGGTTTTTTTGCAGTCATGACTGCAAGGTTCAAATTTGCAAAGAATTTGCTGACTCCACATATAAGTGTTTCATTTCTGGTAATGATCATAGACTCAGTCTCAATGCAACGGTTTTTGACAAATCAACATATGTTCAATCTGCTTGTTGAAATTTGCATTCCCTATCCCTGGCTTCTGTGGCTCAGTGCAATGCATGCTAAGGCAGTGGAATGGAAACCACACAAACCTTTCCCAGTTAATCCATCTAGATACTTCAGTCAACAAATCTCTTTCCTGGTGGATATATCCCCCATTCCATTCTCTGAAGATAGTCTTCCTTCGCCTGTCATCGGAAATAATTAGCACGCATGCCAGCCTTTTGGGTTGGGGTGTGGTCTGGGGATTTCAAAGGTCTCAAGGAGTTTGGTCTCCTCACAAGGCAAGGTTACCAAACAGTATCTTCTCAGGTTTTAGAGTAGTTTTTTTAAGGGGACTTTACTTTTAGGATAGGTCTTGTACTGGTTGTTTTTTTTATTTTTGTTAATGCCTAGTGTTTTTTTTTATTTTTTGTAATTTAAGGGGTCTTAGGATAGGGGTTTTGGGTGGGTTAGCGGTTGGGTTAGAGGGTATTTTGCGATAGGAGTTGTGGTTAGGGTGTTAATACTGTCGGGAGTTTATAGCTGTGGGGTGTATGTCAGATTAGGAGTTAATAGAGTAGGGAGTTTATAGCGGTGGGGTGTGTGACAGTTTAGGGGTTAAAGAGATACTAAAGCAATTTTTTTCTTTAATGATTCAGGTAGAGCATGCAATTTTAAGCAACTTTCTTATATTACTCCTATTAACAAATTTTCTTTGTTCTCTTGTTATCTTGATTTAAAAAGCTTAGGAGCCAGGCCATTTTTGGTTCAGAACCTGATTTATGCTTGCTTATTGGTGGCTAAATGTAGCCACCAATAAGCAAGCACTATCCAGGGTGCTGAACATAATATTTGCCAGCTCCTAAACTTTACATTCCTGATTTTTTTTTAAAGATAGCAAGAGAACAAAGATAAAGAATATAATTAATAAAATAATGATAATAGGAGTAAATTAGAAAGTTGCTTAAAATTGCATTCTCTATATGAATCCTGAAAGAAACAAATTGAGTGAAGTATCCCTTTAGTAGAGTAGGAATTTTATAGCAGTAGGGTTTCTGGTAGTTTGGTTAATAGTGTAGTGGTTTAATTTGCAATGGGGGCGTGGAGGTTTACGGGTTTAATAGTGTAGTGTAGTAATTTGCAATGGGAGTGTGGTGGATTAGGGGTTAATATTGTAGCAGGGTCATTTGTAATGAGGTGTGTGGTGGTTTAAGGGTTAATAGTGTAGGTAGAAAACCTTTTTTTTTTAGTTTTTAGTGCAACTTTTTTCTCAGCCCAAACTCTCTACGTGAACTTTCAAGTTGCCTAAAAAGTTTGAGTGTAAAAGGCAATTGTGTTTGGACGATCACATTTACTTTCAACCTGTAATACGAGCACACTTTTGCGCTCGACTGGGCCCATTGAACATATAGGGAGCTCAAATTATCGCAAATTAGGTTGCAGTAATTTAAACACTGCTCCTTTTGCAATATGCAGTCGAAGAAAATACTGCAATCTCGCGATTGCATTTCACCCATAATCTAGGCCCTAGTTGGGTAAAAAAATGTACAAACTGACCTGTGGCAGAGGTGGCATCCTATTGCAATGCTACATTGAAAGTCACTGAACTCCTCAATAAGACCCATGGTACTGCCAATGTTTGTCTATGGAGATTTCATGGCTATGTGCTAGATTTCTATGCACCAGTTTGCAATGTGTGTGCGGCTTAAACACCTCAACTCAATAATTAGTAGAGGTGTCCTCTTACTTTTGCCCATAGTGCATGTTTTGACTATGCATTTGTTTGTAAAATCTCAACTTTTCTTCATGTTTACTTATTTAGAGGCCGGATCATCAACTGTTTACCCGTATTACTTTCTCTAAGCTTATATCGAAAAAGTATCATGCTGTACTTTTGCTATAATTTAAAGGGACATGAAACCCCAAATTTTGTCTTTCATGAATTAGATAGAACAAGCATTTTTTTATATTTATTTTATTTATGAAAACCTTTTATCAAGCAACAAGGATACAATGACTTGCATAATAACATTAATAATGAAGTACATGACATGTAAAAACATATCCATGACATTATAAAAAGATGAAAGAGAAAGGAGATAAAAAATGAAAAAACAAATGAGAAAAAAAACAGTAGGTATACTAAAACATTAAATAATCTTTAAAGATATAGGCCACATACAGATATCAGTAATACCTATACAAGTAGAAACCAGAAGGCTAATTCCCACATTATCAACATATAGAAGCTTATCAAGAAGTGAATGGCATTAATAAAGTCATCCCAAAGGAACCTCAGATTCATAGTCAAACATGCAGTGTTGTATCATATAGTAGAATTTTATAGTGCGTGTGTAAGCTGGACCCTCCAGTCTGCAATGGAGAGAACTCTAGACTAATTCCAAAATCTATGTATAAGTTTGGAAAGCAGATGTGAGACAGAACAGTCTGAGTCATAGTTTACAATGTTTAAGTGAAATTGAAAAATAAGATTATCTAAAGGTATTTAAAGGGACAGTCTACATTGTTATTGTTTTAAAAGATAGATAATCGCTTTTTTACCCATTCCTTAGTTTTGCATAACCAACACAGTTATATTTATATATTTTTTACCTCTGTGATTATCTTGTATCTAATCCTCTGCAGACTGCCCCTTTATTTCAGTTCTTTTGACAGACTTGCAGTTTAGCCAATCAGTGATGGCTCCCAGGTAACTTCACGTGCACGAGCACATTGTTATCTATATGAAAAACATGAACTAACACCCTCTAGTGGTGAAAAACCTGTTAAAATGCATTCTTAAGAGGCGGCCTTCAGGTCTGGTCTAAGAAATTAGCATATGAACCTCCTAGGTTAAGCTTTCAACTAAGAATACCAAGTGAACAAAGAAAAATTGGTGATAAAAGTAAATTGGAAAATTGTTTAAAATTACATGCCCTATCTGAATCATGAAAGTTTTTTTTGGACTAGACTGTCCCTTTAAAGCGATACCACTTTTTCAATTTCATTGGCTAAACCAAGTGAAAAATAAATAAATGACATGACATGACCACCATATGTGTGCCAATGTGCCTATTCTTCCATATCCACTCCATCACACATAGGAAGCTCCTGCATAAATGGTGTTAAAACAACTAGGAATAATATACCCCCTTGTCAACAATTTAGAGCCATTTTAATTCGACTAGACGAGATAGAGGTTCTGGCTAAAGATTTGAAACATGTATCATTATAGAGATCCTGCAATGTTCTTCCATTTTTGTATTCAAATTTAGAAGTTGCATTATTGTATGTAATACTTTGTTTTATATTTTATTTTTATAAGGAAATTGATAAAAGAGATGGAAGAGAAGCAGAGATTTGAAAAGGCAGAGCTAGAAAAAATTCAACAAGAAGTTGAATCTCAACGTAAGGAAACAGAAATTGTTCAGCTCGAAATCCGGAAGCAAGAAGAGAGTCTTAAACGTCGTAGTTTGGACATTGAAATCAGACTCAAAGACTTAATAGCAGAAAAAGAAAAGTTCGAAGAAGAAAGAATGAGAGAACATCAAGAGATAGTGCTTCAACAAAAGAAGCACGAAGAAGAGTGTTTTATAAAAGTCCAAGCAGAACTCCAGAGGCTTCAAGAACTTCATAATACTGAAAAGGCTGAAAAAATGGAGATATTTAAAGAGTTAGAAAAACTTAAAAAGGAAAAAGAAGAACAGTATCTTAAATTAGAGGTGGAGAAAAGGCGTCTAGGAGAGCAAGAAAGAGAACAACAGGAACTTGTGGTTCGTCTTGAAGAGCAGATTCGAGAAAAACTAGAAATGATACAGCTGCTTAAAAGAGGTGATTTCTTTAGGCTAGAAGAAGAAATACGTGTTCTTGAAGATGTCAGGGAAGATCTTTTACGTGTAAAGGAAGCTAGATCTGAAGGGGAAGAAGATCCTGAGGAGGTGGAAAAAACAACAAGCAGGTACACAGAATTTAAGAAAACACAAATGGAGCAACTATCACGTTTAGTGGGTGATCTTACCAGACAAAAAGACTCTTTAGAAAGAGAAGTCACTGTGGACCGTGATATTCTTGGTAGTATAAATCTTTCTAATGATCAAAATTTAGATCCTCATAGGAAAGAAGAATGTCCTCTTGCAACTCTGCCGGGACCTGAAGAACTGGAATTGATCAAACAAACCGAATACAGGCTTCATTGCAAGGAAAGGGAACTACAATACATAACAGAAAACCATTTACCAACTTTATTAGATGAAAAGCAAAGGGCTTCTGAGATCCTTGACAGTGGTGTTCTTGGACTAGACAAAACTTTATATCAAATCGAAAAAGAAATTGAGGAAAAGTCTGATCAGCTTGCACAGTTTAGAGCGAATAGTGACCAACTGCAACAGCTGCAAGAGACGTTTGAATTCACAGCTAATTTTGCTCGTCAGGAGGAAAAAGTCAGAAAAAAAGAAAAAGAGATTCTTGAATCAATAGAGAAACAACACAGAGATGCCTTAGAACAGGCTGTTGCTAAATTAGAAAGAAGGCATTCTGCACTCCAGCGCCATTCTACTATAGATGTTGAAATTGAAGAGCAAAAACGTAAACTTTCTGCTTTGGACAGTAGTCAAGAACAAGCTGACTTGCAGGCTAGTTTAGAAGCTGAACAGAAGGCATTGGAGCAAGAAAGGGAGCGGTAAGGATTTTTAGATAAATCATTTTAAGTAAAATGATTGCTGTGTTAGCTGTGGATGGCTTTAAAAAACATTTTAGTAATTAGCGGCATATGCCAAAACTCTGTTAAGATTTTATGTATTCAAATAATTGTAGATTCTGTTCCCAACTATTTTTTCTCAAAGGATATTTAACTGAATTGCTGTATTTTTTCATTGCTAGTCAAATGATAATTATATTTTAATTACTTGTTTGTGATAAGCATTTGCTTCTTACGGGGGGGACACAGAATTGTTGCTGATTTTTTTTTTTTTAACTATTCCATTTTCCTTTACAAGCTTCCTGCCCTAATACAAATATCTAAAAGTACTTAAACAAAAAGCCTCCACGCCAAGCTCAATATCTAGAAACATAGATATTGACGGCAGATAAGAGCCATAGGCCCAGCAAGTCTGCCGGCCGATATTACCTAACAGTATAAACATATCTAGTTCGTAGGATAGCCTTATGCTTGTCCCAGGCATTTTTAAAGTCCCCCACAGTGTTTGTCATTACTACCTCTTGAGGAAGTTTATTCCATAAATCACTCTGTCTCTAAAGAAGTGCTTCCTCAAATTACTCCTGAATCTACTACTCTTCAGCTTGAGATCATGACCCCATGTTCTTATATTTTCCATTTCTTTTACAAGATACAAGTCCACGGATTTCATCCTTACTTATGGGATATCGCCTCCTGGTCAGCAGGAGGAGGCAAAAGAGCACCACAGCAGAGATGTATATATAGCTCCTCCCTTCCCTCCCACTACAGTCATTCTCTTTGCCTGTGTTAGTGATAGGAAGAGGTAAAGTGAGGTGTTAGTTTAAATTCTTCAATCAAGAGATTATTTTGAAATGGTACCAGTGTGTGCTATTTTACTCAGGGCTAGAGCTACAGGCTTTTCAGCAATGGGGACTGGGAAGATTCTTTCTGCGACTCCCATACTGTTTGCTGCCCTGATGATGATGATGGTCTTAGCAGATATTATCTAAGACCCTGTTTGTTCCCACAGATCTGCTGGAGGTGATGAAAAGAACATCTTCATTGTGTGGGACAAGTTCATGCTGCGCTCAGCATTAAGGTATGTACAGTCGCTTGCTCTGGGGAGACTGAGTAACTCAGAACAGACTGGCATTTATTCCTTATACCGGGAAGGGGTAATCAGTTTGCACATGGTACATAAATTGTAGTGCATGGGTCTACCCTCTTTATTCGGTGTGCTGAAGTTCAGCACTGTTATCAGTGGGCTCTAATAAGTAATTAGCCCGGTGGATGTACATGGATTGTGGGCTTGATGCTGGTAGATTGTGGGAGCTCTTACCCAGGTGTCCTAACCTTAACTGTTGCTAAGCTAATGGCAGGACAGGGGTGTGTTTTTTTGTTTGAAGGGGCATATTGGTTGTTCACGGTACACTTCTAGGAGATTGCGTTTTGTTAGCAACATTTTAATTCCCCATGCGGTATCTACTTTTCCGGGGAGTTAGTTTCCGCACACGATGGGCGGGGCTTAGCATTTTGCGCGCTTAGCCATGCAGTTGATATCCGGATCCTGACAATTACGGCAGCATGTCTCTAGGCTCCGGTGTGGCCTAAGTCAGCTTGTGTCTGTAATACTCACAAGCGGTCGTAGGCACGCCGTTCACGGAGTGCTATTAAGTGATTCGTGGGGACAGGTAGGCACCGCAGCAGAGCTGTGGCGAGGCGCAAGTGCTAAATTTTGTCCCTAAGGCATTAATCATAGTTGGAGTGTACATTTATAAGGGAGATCTACTGAAAGTCCTATAGTGCTTCCCTGTTCCCAATACACTCGTTTTTCAACAAATTTTCTCAAAGTTCCTGCTTTTTATTTTTTAATTACAGTACCACGACCAATATTGCTATTGCTTGTTTTTGTCATGGCTGACCTTCAGGAAAGTACATGTTCTATGTGTTTAGATGCCAATGTGGAACCCCCTATTCCTTTTTGTCCCTCATGTACTGAGAGGGCTTTACAGTTTAAAGAACAAATTTTCTTTAATGCAAGTATATCTAAGGATGTTTCTCAGACTGATGAGACTCAGGGTATGCCACAACTTTCTCCCCAAGCGTCACAGCCTTTAACGCCCGCTCAGGCGACGCCGTGTTCTTCATCTGCGTCCGCTTCATTCACTCTGCAGGATATGGCTGCAGTTATGTCATCCACTCTTTCAGAAGTTTTATCTAAGTTGCCAGCTTTACAAGGCAAACGCAGTAGGACAGAGACCCATGTGGTCCCTGCGACTTCTGATGCTTTGATGGCGAAGTTCTACTTGCAGGCGACTAAGGATTTTCGTCAATCATCTTCATTATTTGTTGTTTTTTCTGGGAAACGTAGGGATCAGAAAGTTACGGCTACCTCTCTTTCTTTTTGGCTGAAGAGTATCATCTGTGTTGCATATGAGACTGCTGGACAGCAGCCTCCAGAACGAATTACGGCTCATTCCACTAGGGATGTGACTTCCTCATGGGCATTTAAAAATTATGCTTCTGTTGAACAGATTTGCAAGGCTGCAACTTGGTCGTCTCTTCACACCTTTTCCAAATTTTCCAAATTTGATACTTTTGTCTCGTCCGAGGCTGTTTTTGGGAGAAAGGTTCTTCAAGCAGTGGTGCCTTCCGTTTAGGTTTCTGTCTTGTCCCTCCCTTTCATCCGTGTCCTATAGCTTTGGTATTGTATCCCATAAGTAAGGATGAAATCCGTGGACTTGTCATATCTTGTAAAAGAAAAGGAAATTTATGCTTACCTGATAAATTTATTTATTTTACGATACGACGAGTCCACGGCCCACCCTGTCGTTTTCTAAGACAGGTCTTTATTTTTGTTAAACTTAAGTCACCTCTGCACCTTGGCTTTTCCTTTCTGTTCCTAACTTAGGTCGAATGACTGGAGTGGGACGGAAGGGAGGAGCTATATATACAGCTCTGCTGTGGTGCTCTTTGCCTCCTCCTGCTGACCAGGAGGTGATATCCCATAAGTAAGGATGAAATCCATGGACTCGTCGTATCGTAAAATAAATAAATTTATCAGGTAAGCATAAATTTCCTTTTTATGTAAAATACCCTCAGCCTCAGTTTTACTAAGCCCTTTAACGTAGTTGAAAGTTGCTACCATATCACCTCTTTCCCTTCTCTCCTCTAAGCTATGCATTAGATAACTACTAAATATGACAACCAAAACAAAAATGAGCTGCTGCTATATAGTAACCGCTAGATAAAAGAATACAAAGCCAGTACCATAGAAACAAGCACTTGATTTTTCAAACGCTGTAAGGAAAAAATAAGAATAAAGTTTATGCAAACGTTTGCATAGTTAACAGTGTTTAACTTTACTTATCTGAATCGTTCTCCTCACTTGTCTTCTACTCTCTCTTCTGTTATAGAAGCAGAGAGCTGCTTCTAATCAGAAACTATAACACTAGCTCACACTCGTTAATACTGCCTTCTCTCTGCCTTCTGAGTCTTGCTGGATCTGCAGGACAGGGGCGGACGAGTGGGCAGGAGGACGAGTCACGTAAGTAAAGTTAAAGACTATTTCATTATGCAAACTTTTGTAATAACTTTTTATTCCTTACAGCCTTTGAAAGGTAATTGGGTGGGTTTTTTTTTATGGGACCCGTTCAGTGTCCCTTTAATGTTCCTTTAAAAATGTGGGATTCTAGCTAAGTAAGACAAATATGCAAAATATTAAGGATACTACATTATACTTATGGTTGTTACTTTCTTCTAGTAACTGTTCACATCTTTCTCATTTAAAGGGACAAAAACAAAACAAAAATAGTATTTAATTTTTCAGATAGAACATACAATGTTAAACATTTTTTTAACCCTTTAGTGACAGGGTTAAAGTGCCTACATCGGAACACCTGTTCCGATGTAGACAAATTGAAACTACGCGATCGTGCATACGATCGCGAGATTTCAATTATTGGATCGCATCTGGGGGGCGTCCCTACAACCCTAGGAACGCCCTCCAGACCGCGATCAAGTCCTTGAAGCACAGAAGGCTTCAGGACAGCCGTTTGTTATGACGTTCTATTCCGTCATAACGGCTTTAAAGCCCAGTGTAATTATGACGGAATAGAACGGCATAACGGCGTTAAAAGGTTAATTTACACATTTTCTTTGTTTTCTTGTTATCCTTTGTTGAAAAACAGTAAGGTAAGTTCAGGAGCGTGCCTGTTTCTGCAGCACTATATGGCGATAGTTTGCAACCAATGTTATACATTAGCAAGAACACTAGATGGCAGCACTATTTCCTGTCATGTAGAGTGCTGCAGACATGTGCACGCTACCTACCTAGGTATCTCTTCATCAGAGAATAACATGTGAACGCAAATTTGATAATAGAAGTAAAGTGGAAACTTTTTTTTTAAATTGCATTCTCTATCTGAATCATGACAGAAAAATGTTGGGTTTCATTACCCTTTAAATCCGACTTCTTCTCATTTTCCTTCTTTCGTCAATCCCTTTCTATAATAATTTAGCTTTACACAGTTTTTCTTTCCATTTTACATCTGGCATAACATCTTGTTCTGAACAATAAAAATTAATTATAAAAAGAACAGTGCGCCAATAAAAATAATAACGCTAGTCACAGTAATAAACAATATGACTAATAAAATATTGATTTGCAAGAATATTGATCATATAACCTGCATATGTTGCTAGTAACAGTACTGAACAATATGACTACTCAAATGTTGGTTTGCAAGAATACTAATCATACATCCTGCATAGGGACAAAATTGCAGTAAATGGTATTGAAAGAACAAATGTCCCCACAAAGTATTCCAATTAAAGTCACTTAGCTGGTACTGAGGTGGTAGTGTTCCCCAGTGTAACCAATTATAACTCAGAAATTTCTATTTGCAATTCGCATCAAATGGTGGCTGTCAGCTTCTTCAGAACTTTTGTTGGTATCCCAAAAGGAAAGAATCTGCAGATATATAAAATAAAGAAGAAGGCGCCACCATAGTGCCTGATCAGTAGAAAAAACAGGCCCCCAATGTGCAGGTTAGGCTGGTACTTACAAGCTCCCAGACACTTGAGAAGTGTCACAAACGCCTTCTGGAACCTTTAGAGTCATCCAGCTGACTCACACTCTCGCAGAGGTAAATCCACTCCTTAGATGGGTTGGAGCCCGGTTTTCCTCTCAGCGTGCAGTGAATGTCAGAGGGATGTGAGGAGAGTATTGCCTATTTGAATTCAATGATCTCCTTCTACGGGGTCTATTTCATAGGTTCTCTGTTATCGGTCGTAGAGATTCATCTCTTACCTCCCTTTTCAGATCGACGATATACTCTTATTTATATACCATTACCTCTGCTGATTTTCGTTTCAGTACTGGTTTGGCTTTCTACAACATGTAGATGAGAGTCCTGGGGTAATTAAGTCTTATTTTCTGTGACACTCTAAGCTATGGTTGGGCACTTTTATATAAAGTTCTAAATATATGTATTCAGACATTTATTTGCCTTGACTCAGGATGTTCAACATTCCTTATTTCAGACAGTCAGTTTCATATTTGAGATAATGCATATGAATCAATCATTTTTTTCTTACCTTAAAATTTGATTTTTTTCCCTGTGGGCTGTTAGGCTTGCGGGGGCTGAAAATGCTTCATTTTATTGCGTCATTCTTGGCGCTGACTTTTTTTGGCGCAAATATTTTTTTTCTGTTTCGTCATACGTGTCGCCGGAAGTTGCGTCATTTTTGACGTTCTTTTGCGCCAAAAGTGTCGGCGTTACGGATGTGGCGTCATTTTTGGCGCCAAAAGCATTTAGGCGCCAAATAATGTGGGCGTCATTTTTGGCGCTAAAAAAATATGGGCGTCACTATTGTCTCCACATTATTTAAGTCTCATTATTTATTGCTTCTGGTTGCTAGAAGCTTGTTCACTGGCATTTTTTCCCATTCCTGAAACTGTCATTTAAGGAATTTGATCATTTTTGCTTTATATGTTGTTTTTTCTATTACATATTGCAAGATGTCCCACGTTGACACTGAGTCAGAAGATACTTCTGGAAAATCGCTGCCTGGTGCTGGAGCTACCAAAGCTAAGTGTATCTGCTGTAAACTTATGGTATCTGTTCCTCCAGCTGTTGTTTGTACTGTTTGTCATGACAAACTTGTTAATGCAGATAATATTTCCTTTAGTACTGTTACATTACCTGTTGCAGTTCCATCAACATCTAATACTCAGAGTGTTCCTGATAACATAAGAGATTTTGTTTCTAAATCCATTAAGAAGGCTATGTCTGTTATTCCTCCTAGTAAACGTAAAAAGTCTTTTAAAACTTCTAATTTTTCAGATGATTTTTTAAATGAACATCATCATTCTGATTCTGATAATGGTTCTTCTGGTTCAGAGGATTCTGTCTCAGAGGTTGATGCTGATAAATCTTCATATTTATTTAAAATGGAATTTATTCGTTCTTTACTTAAAGAAGTCCTAATTGCATTAGAAATTGAGGATTCTGGTCCTCTTGATACTAAATCTAAACGTTTAGATAAGGTTTTTAAATCTCCTGTAGTTATTCCAGAAGTTTTTCCTGTCCCTGGTGCTATTTCTGAAGTAATTTCCAGGGAATGGAATAATTTGGGTAATTCATTTACTCCTTCTAAACGTTTTAAGCAATTATATCCTGTGCCATCTGACAGATTAGAGTTTTGGGACAAAATCCCTAAGGTTTATGGGGCTGTCTCTACTCTTGCTAAGCGTACTACTATTCCTACGGCAGATGGTACTTCCTTTAAGGATCCTTTAGATAGGAAAATTGAATCCTTTCTAAGAAAAGCTTACTTGTGTTCAGGTAATCTTCTTAGACCTGCTATATATTTAGCGGATGTTGCTGCAGCTTCAACTTTTTGGTTAGAAGCTTTAGCGCAACAAGTAACAGATCATAATTCTCATAGCATTGTTAATCTTCTTCAACATGCTAATAATTTTATTTGTGATGCCATCATTAGAGTTGATGTCAGGTATATGTCTCTAGCTATTTTAGCTAGAAGAGCTTTATGGCTTAAAACTTGGAATGCATATATGTCTTCTAAGTCTACGCTGCTTTCCCTTTCTTTACAGGGTAATAAATTGTTTGGTTCTCAGTTGGATTCTATTATCTCAACTGTTACTGGAGGGAAAGGAACTTTTTTACCACAGGATAAAAAATCTAAAGGTAAATTTAGGTCTAATAATCGTTTTCGTTCCTTTCGTCACAACAAGGAACAAAAACCTGATCCTTCATCCTCAGGAGTGGTATCAGTTTGGAAACCATCTCCAGTCTGGAATGAATCCAAGCCTTTTAGAAAATCAAAGCCAGCTCCTAAGTCCACATGAAGGTGCGGCCCTCATTCCAGCTCAGCTGGTAGGGGGCAGATTACGTTTTTTCAAAGAAATTTGGATCAATTCCGTTCACAATCTTTGGATTCAGAACATTGTTTCAGAAGGGTACAGAATTGGCTTCAAGATAAGGCCTCCTGCAAAGAGATTTTTTCTTTCCCATGTCCCAGTAAACCCAGCGAAGGCTCAAGCATTTCTGAAATGTGTTTCAGATCTAGAGTTGGCTGGAGTAATTATGCCAGTTCCAGTTCTGGAACAGGGACTGGGGTTTTATTCAAATCTCTTCATTGTACCCAAGAAGGAGAATTCCTTCAGACCAGTTCTGGATCTAAAAATATTGAATCATTATGTAAGGATACCAACATTCAAAATGGTAACTGTAAGGACTATCCTGCCTTTTGTTCAGCAAGGGCATTATATGTCTACAATAGATTTACAGGATGCATATCTGCATATTCCGATTCATCCAGATCACTATCAGTTTCTGAGATTCTCTTTCCTAGACAAGCATTTCTTTCATGTAATTAACAAGAGTCCATGAGCTAGTGACGTATGGGATATACATTCCTACCAGGAGGGGCAAAGTTTCCCAAACCTTAAAATGCCTATAAATACACCCCTCACCACACCCACAAATCAGTTTTACAAACTTTGCCTCCAAGGGAGGTGGTGAAGTAAGTTTGTGCTAGATTCTACGTTGATATGCGCTCCGCAGCAAGTTGGAGCCCGGTTTTCCTCTCAGCGTGCAGTGAATGTCAGAGGGATGTGAAGAGAGTATTGCCTATTGAATGCAGTGATCTCCTTCTACGGGGTCTATTTCATAAGGTTCTCTGTTATCGGTCGTAGAGATTCATCTCTTACCTCCCTTTTCAGATCGACGATATACTCTTATATTTACCATTTCCTCTACTGATTCTCGTTTCAGTACTGGTTTGGCTTTCTACAAACATGTAGATGAGTGTCCTGGGGTAAGTAAGTCTTATTTTCTGTGACACTCTAAGCTATGGTTGGGCACTTTATTTATAAAGTTCTAAATATATGTATTCAAACATTTATTTGCCTTGACTCAGAATGTTCAACTTTCCTTATTTCCAGACAGTCAGTTTCATATTTGGGATTATGCTTTAAATTATCATATTTTTTCTTACCTCAAAAATTTGACTTTTTTCCCTGTGGGCTGTTAGGCTCGCGGGGGCTGAAAATGCTTCATTTTATTGCGTCATTCTTGGCGCGGACTTTTTTGGCGCAAAAATTCTTTTCCGTTTCCGGCGTCATACGTGTCGCCGGAAGTTGCGTCATTTTTGACGTTATTTTGCGCCAAAAATGTCGGCGTTCCGGATGTGGCGTCATTTTTGGCGCCAAAAGCATTTAGGCGCCAAATAATGTGGGCGTCTTATTTGGCGCCAAAAAATATGGGCGTCGCTTTTGTCCCACATTATTTCAGTCTCATTTTTCATTTGCTTCTGGTTGCTAGAAGCTTGATGTTTGGCATTTTTTTCCCATTCCTGAAACTGTCTTATAAGGAATTTGATCTATTTTGCTTTATATGTTGTTTTTTCTCTTACATATTGCAAGATGTCTCACGTTGCATCTGAGCCAGAAGATACTACAGGAAAACCACTGCCTGCTGGATCTACCAAAGCTAAGTGTATCTGCTGTAAACTTTTGGTAGCTATTCCTCCAGCTGTTGTTTGTAATAATTGTCATGACAAACTTGTTAAAGCAGATAATATTTCCTTTAGTGATGTACCATTGCCTGTTGTAGTTCCCTCAACATCTAAGGTGCAGAATGTTCCTGATAACATAAGAGATTTTGTTTCTGAATCCATAAAGAAGGCTTTGTCTGTTATTTCTCCTTCTAGTAAACGTAAAAAGTCTTTTAAATCTTCTCTCTCTACAGATGAATTTTTAAATGAACACCATCATTCTGATTCTTTGGACTCTTCTGGTTCAGAGGATTCTATCTCAGAGATTGATGCTGATAAATCTTCATATTTATTTAAGATGGAATTTATTCGCTCTTTACTTAAAGAAGTACTAATTGCTTTAGAAATAGAGGATTCTAGTCCTCTTGATACTAATTCTATACGTTTGGATAAGGTTTTTAAAGCTCCTGCGGTTATTCCAGAAGTCTTTCCTGTTCCTAATGCTATTTCTGCAGTAATTGCTAAGGAATGGGATAAATTGGGTAATTCATTTACTCCTTCTAAACGTTTTAAGCAATTATATCCTGTTCCGCCTGACAGGTTAAAATTTTGGGACAAAATCCCTAAAGTTGATGGGGCTATTTCTACCCTTGCTAAACGTACTACCATTCCTACGTCAGATGGTACCTCGTTTAAGGATCCTTTAGATAGAAAAATTGAATCTTTTCTAAGAAAAGCTTATCTATGTTCAGGTAATCTTCTTAGACCTGCTATATCATTGGCTGATGTTGCTGCAGCTTCAACTTTTTGGTTGGAAACTCTAGCGCAACAAGTAACAAATCGTGATTCTCATGATATTATTATTCTTCTCCAGCATGCTAATAATTTCATCTGTGATGCCATTTTTGATATTATTAGAGTTGATGTTAGATTTATGTCTCTGCCTATCTTAGCCAGAAGAGCTTTATGGCTTAAGACCTGGAATGCTGATATGGCTTCTAAATCAACTCTACTTTCCATTTCTTTCCAGGGAAACAAATTATTTGGTTCTCAGTTGGATTCTATTATTTCAACTGTTACTGGTGGGAAAGGAACTTTTTTACCACAGGATAAAAAGTCTAAAGGTAAAAACAGGGCTAACAATCGTTTTCGTTCCTTTCGTTTCAACAAAGAACAAAAGCCTGATCCTTCGTCCTCAGGAGCAGTTTCAGTTTGGAAACCATCTCCAGTCTGGAATAAATCCAAGCCTGCTAGAAAGGCAAAGCCTGCTTCTAAGTTCACATGAAGGTACGGCCCTCATTCCAGTTCAGCTGGTAGGGGGCAGGTTACGTTTTTTCAAAGAAATTTGGATCAATTCTGTTCACAATCTTTGGATTCAGAACATTGTTTCAGAAGGGTACAGAATTGGTTTCAAGATGAGACCTCCTGCAAAGAGATTTTTTCTTTCCCATGTCCCAGTAAATCCAGTGAAAGCTCAAGCATTTCTGAATTGTGTTTCAGATCTAGAGTTGGCTGGAGTAATTATGCCAGTTCCAGTTCCGGAACAGGGGATGGGGTTTTATTCAAATCTCTTCATTGTACCAAAGAAGGAGAATTCCTTCAGACCAGTTCTGGATCTAAAATTATTGAATCGTTATGTAAGGATACCAACGTTCAAGATGGTAACTGTAAGGACTATATTGCCTTTTGTTCAGCAAGGGAATTATATGTCCACAATAGATTTACAGGATGCATATCTGCATATTCCGATTCATCCAGATCATTATCAGTTCCTGAGATTCTCTTTTCTAGACAAGCATTACCAATTTGTGGCTCTACCGTTTGGCCTTGCTACAGCTCCAAGAATTTTCACAAAGATTCTCGGTGCCCTTCTGTCTGTAATCAGAGAACAGGGTATTGTGGTATTTCCTTATTTGGACGATATCTTGGTACTTGCTCAGTCTTTACATTTAGCAGAGTCTCATACGAATCGACTTGTGTTGTTTCTTCAAGATCATGGTTGGAGGATCAATTTACCAAAAAGTTCTTTGATTCCTCAAACAAGGGTAACCTTTCTGGGTTTCCAGATAGATTCAGTGTCCATGACTCTGTCTTTAACAGACAAGAGACGTCTAAAATTGATTACAGCCTGTCGAAACCTTCAGTCTCAATCATTCCCTTCGGTAGCCTTATGCATGGAAATTCTAGGTCTTATGACTGCTGCATCGGACGCGATCCCCTTTGCTCGTTTTCACATGCGACCTCTTCAGCTCTGTATGCTGAACCAATGGTGCAGGGATTACACGAAGATATATCAATTAATATCTTTAAAACCGATTGTTCGGCACTCTCTAACGTGGTGGACAGATCACCTTCGTTTAATTCAGGGGGCTTCTTTTGTTCTTCCGACCTGGACTGTAATTTCAACAGATGCAAGTCTCACAGGTTGGGGAGCTGTGTGGGGATCTCTGACGGCACAAGGAGTTTGGGAATCTCAGGAGGTGAGATTACCGATCAATATCTTGGAACTCCGTGCAGTTTTCAGAGCTCTTCAGTTTTGGCCTCTTCTGAAGAGAGAATCGTTCATTTGTTTTCAGACAGACAATGTCACAACTGTGGCATACATCAATCATCAAGGAGGGACTCACAGTCCTCTGGCTATGAAAGAAGTATCTCGAATTTTGGTTTGGGCGGAATCCAGCTCCTGTCTAATCTCTGCGGTTCATATCCCAGGTGTAGACAATTGGGAAGCGGATTATCTCAGTCGCCAAACGTTGCATCCGGGCGAATGGTCTCTTCACCCAGAGGTATTTCTTCAGATTGTTCAAATGTGGGGGCTCCCAGAGATAGATCTGATGGCCTCTCATCTAAACAAGAAACTTCCCAGGTATCTGTCCAGATCCCGGGATCCTCAGGCGGAGGCAGTGGATGCATTATCACTTCCTTGGAAGTATCATCCTGCCTATATCTTTCCGCCTCTAGTTCTTCTTCCAAGAGTAATCTCCAAGATTCTGAGGGAATGCTCGTTTGTTCTGCTAATAGCTCCGGCATGGCCTCACAGGTTTTGGTATGCGGATCTTGTCCGGATGGCATCTTGCCAACCATGGACTCTTCCGTTAAGACCAGACCTTCTGTCACAAGGTCCTTTTTTCCATCCGGATCTGAAATCCTTAAATTTAAAGGTATGGAGATTGAACGCTTGATTCTTGGTCATAGAGGTTTCTCTGACTCCGTGATTAATACTATGTTACAGGCTCGTAAATCTGTATCTCGAGAGATATATTATAGAGTCTGGAAGACTTATATTTCTTGGTGTCTTTCTCATCATTTTTCTTGGCATTCTTTTAGAATACCGAGAATTTTACAGTTTCTTCAGGATGGTTTAGATAAGGGTTTGTCCGCGAGTTCTTTGAAAGGACAAATCTCCGCTCTTTCTGTTCTTTTTCACAGAAAGATTGCTATTCTTCCTGATATTCATTGTTTTGTACAAGCTTTGGTTCGTATAAAACCTGTCATTAAGTCAATTTCTCCTCCTTGGAGTTTGAATTTGGTTCTGGGAGCTCTTCAAGCTCCTCCGTTTGAACCTATGCATTCATTGGACATTAAATTACTTTCTTGGAAAGTTTTGTTCCTTTTGGCCATCTCTTCTGCTAGAAGAGTTTCTGAATTATCTGCTCTTTCGTGTGAGTCTCCTTTTCTGATTTTTCATCAGGATAAGGCGGTGTTGCGAACTTCTTTTGAATTTTTACCTAAAGTTGTGAATTCCAACAACATTAGTAGAGAAATTGTGGTTCCTTCATTATGTCCTAATCCTAAGAATTCTAAGGAGAAATCATTGCATTCTTTGGATGTTGTTAGAGCTTTGAAATATTATGTTGAAGCTACGAAATCTTTCCGTAAGACTTCTAGTCTATTTGTTATCTTTTCCGGTTCTAGGAAAGGCCAGAAAGCTTCTGCCATTTCTTTGGCATCTTGGTTGAAATCTTTAATTCATCTTGCCTATGTTGAGTCGGGTAAAATTCCGCCTCAGAGAATTACAGCTCATTCTACTAGGTCAGTATCTACTTCCTGGGCGTTTAGGAATGAAGCTTCGGTTGACCAGATCTGCAAAGCAGCAACTTGGTCCTCTTTGCATACTTTTACTAAATTCTACCATTTTGATGTATTTTCTTCTTCTGAAGCAGTTTTTGGTAGAAAAGTTCTTCAGGCAGCGGTTTCAGTTTGAATCTTCTGCTTATGTTTTTTGTTAAACTTTATTTTGGGTGTGGATTATTTTCAGCAGGAATTGGCTGTCTTTATTTTATCCCTCCCTCTCTAGTGACTCTTGTGTGGAAAGATCCACATCTTGGGTAGTCATTATCCCATACGTCACTAGCTCATGGACTCTTGTTAATTACATGAAAGAAAACATAATTTATGTAAGAACTTACCTGATAAATTCATTTCTTTCATATTAACAAGAGTCCATGAGGCCCACCCTTTTTTGTGGTGGTTATGATTTTTTTGTATAAAGCACAATTATTCCAATTCCTTATTTTATATGCTTCGCACTTTTTTTCTTATCACCCCACTTCTTGGCTATTCGTTAAACTGATTTGTGGGTGTGGTGAGGGGTGTATTTATAGGCATTTTAAGGTTTGGGAAACTTTGCCCCTCCTGGTAGGAATGTATATCCCATACGTCACTAGCTCATGGACTCTTGTTAATATGAAAGAAATGAATTTATCAGGTAAGTTCTTACATAAATTATGTTTTCCAGTTTGTGGCTCTGCCGTTTGGCCTAGCTATAGCTCCAAGAATTTTTACAAAGGTTCTCGGTGCCCTTCTGTCTGTAATCAGAGAACAGGGTATTGTGGTTTTTCCTTATTTGGACGATATCTTGGTACTTGCTCAGTCTTCACATTTAGCAGAATCTCATACGAATCGACTTCTGTTGTTTCTTCAACATCATGGTTGGAGGATCAATTTACCAAAAAGTTAATTGATTCCTCAGACACAGGTAACCTTTTTAGGTTTCCAGATAGATTCAGTGTCCATGACTCTATCTTTGACAGACGAGAGACATCTAAAACTGATATCAGCTTGTCGAAACCTTCAGTCACAATCATTCCCTTCTGTAGCCTTATGCATGGAAATTCTAGGTCTTATGACTGCTGCATCGGACGCGATCCCCTTTGCTACATGCGGCCTCTTCAGCTCTGTATGCTGAACCAGTGGTGCAGGGATTACACAAAGATATCTCAATTAATATCTTTAAAACCGATTGTACGACACTCTCTGACGTGGTGGACAGATCACCATCGTTTAGTTCAGGGGGCTTCTTTTGTTCTTCCAACCTGGACTGTAATTTCAACAGATGCAAGTCTTACAGGTTGGGGAGCTGTTTGGGGGTCTCTGACAGCACAAGGGGTTTGGGAATCTCAGGAGGTGAGATTACCGATCAATATTTTGGAACTCCGTGCAATTTTCAGAGCTCTTCAGTCTTGGCCTCTTCTAAAGAGAGAATCGTTCATTTGTTTTCAGACAGACAATGTCACAACTGTGGCATACATCAATCATCAAGGAGGGACTCACAGTCCTCTGGCTATGAAATAAGTATCTCGAATTCTGGTATGGGCCGAATCCAGCTCCTGTCTAGTTTCTGCGGTTCATATCTCAGGTATAGACAATTGGGAAGCGGATTATCTCAGTCGCCAAACGTTACATCCGGGCGAATGGTCTCTTCACCCAGAGGTATTTCTTCAGATTGTTCAAATGTGGGGACTTCCAGAAATAGATTTGATGGCCTCTCATCTAAACAAGAAACTTCCCAGGTATCTGTCCAGATCCAGGGATCCTCAAGCGGTAGCAGTGGATGCATTGTCACTTCCTTGGAAGTATCATCCTGCCTATATCTTTCCACCTCTAGTTCTTCTTCCAAGAGTAATCTCCAAGATTCTGAAGGAATGCTCGTTTGTTCTGCTGGTAGCTCCAGCATGGCCTCACAGGTTTTGGTATGCGGATCTTGTCCGGATGGCCTCTTGCCAACCGTGGACTCTTCCGTTAAGGCCAGACCTTCTGTCGCAAGGTCCTTTTTTCCATCAGGATCTCAAATCCTTAAATTTAAAGGTATGGAGATTGAACTCTTGATTCTTAGTCAAAGAGGTTTCTCTGACTCTGTGATTAATACTATGTTACAGGCTCGTAAATCTGTATCTAGGGAGATATATTATAGAGTCTGGAAGACTTATATTTCTTGGTGTCTTTCTCATCATTTTTCCTGGCATTCTTTTAGAATTCCGAGAATTTTACAGTTTTCTTCAGGATGGTTTGGATAAAGGTTTGTCTGCAAGTTCCTTGAAAGGACAAATCTCTGCTCTTTCTGTTCTTTTTCACAGAAAGATTGCTAATCTTCCTGATATTCATTGTTTTGTACAAGCTTTGGTTCGTATAAAACCTGTCATTAAGTCAATTTCTCCTCCTTGGAGTTTGAATTTGGTTCTGAGGGCTCTTCAAGCTCCTCCGTTTGAACCTATCCATTCATTGGACATTAAATTACTTTCTTGGAAAGTTTTGTTCCTTTTGGCTATCTCTTCTGCCAGAAGAGTTTCTGAATTTCCGAAAGACTTCTAGTCTATTTGTTATCTTTTCCGGTTCTAGGAAAGGTCAGAAGGCCTCTGCCATTTCTTTGGCATCTTGGTTGAAATCTTTAATTCATCATGCTTATGTTGAGTCGGGTAAAACTCCACCTCAAAGGATTACAGCTCATTCTACTAGGTCAGTTTTTACTTCCTGGGCGTTTAGGAATGAAGCTTCGGTTGATCAGATTTGCAAAGCAGCAACTTGGTCTTCTTTGCATACTTTTACTAAATTCTACCATTTTGATGTGTTTTCTTCTTCTGAAGCTGTCTTTGGTAGAAAAGTACTTCAGGCAGCTGTTTCAGTTTGAATCTTCTGCTTATATTTTCAGTTTTTTTCTTTATAAGATTTAAACTTTATTTTTGGGTGTGGATTTTTTTCAGCGGAATTGGCTGTCTTTATTTTATCCCTCCCTCTCTAGTGACTCTTGCGTGGAAGATCCACATCTTGGGTAGTCATTATCCCATACGTCACTAGCTCATGGACTCTTGCTAAGTACATGAAAGAAAACATAATTTATGTAAGAACTTACCTGATAAATTCATTTCTTTCATATTAGCAAGAGTCCATGAGGCCCACCCTTTTTTTGTGGTGGTTATGATTTTTTTGTATAAAGCACAATTATTCCAATTCCTTATATTTATGCTTCGCACTTTTTTCTTATCACCCCACTTCTTGGCTATTCGTTAAACTGATTTGTGGGTGTGGTGAGGGGTGTATTTATAGGCATTTTGAGGTTTGGGAATCATTGCCCCTCCTGGTAGGAATGTATATCCCATATGTCACTAGCTCATGGACTATTGCTAATATGAAAGAAATGAATTTATCAGGTAAGTTCTTACATAAATTATGTTTTTCAGGTGCTTATAACACTGTGCAATAAAAAACCTCTCCAAGTGTATTGCAAAAAAAGTTTGTGGAAACAAAGTCTAAAAATAGAATGACTTTATTGTAGCAACACAACGTTTCTCGGTCTTAGGTGACCATTTCATCAGGTGCATATAAAATTTAAAATACCACAAACTTTTATCGCCGGCTTTCGGCGTCTATTGGTACCCATTGCGCATGTGTGTAAGTGTGACCAGGATCTAGGCTCATAATTGGCTACTCAAACGTGGGTGTGTAGTTGTTAGTTGAGACTATCCTGGCTCTATACTGGCGGTGTCCTACTGCGCCCACATTGTATGTGGGTTGTTCTATTACGTATGTATTTGGTGTTAACATTTTAAAGAGCCGGTGTGCACAAATCGTTTTAATATATATGGCTATATGAATGGACCGCCATCCGGCACATACTAGATATGCTGCTATGGGTACCCTGTACAATGTATACATTCAAATCCGACTGGAAATAAAAATAATAATACAAATGATATTGCCTACAAAAATAAAAAACAAAGTGCATATAAAATTTAGACATAAAAAAATATATGAAAAAATAATAATAATATAATGACATTTACAAAATATTAAACAACAATTGAATATAATAAAATGTTGACCGCTCGGATCAAACATATAATGGCAAACATAAAAGGTACAAAGTTAAAAAAACATAATAGTCCAAATCACAGTTAACATATTTAAAATGTAAAAATCCAAAAATAATAACTCTGATCTCATTGATCATAGAATCTATTAAAATAAATCTATTCCCTAGCGTAACTTCACTGTGCCGAGTGTGAAGTATACTTTCTTATTTACATCTTGCGGTATGTGAGAACCACAGTAAAGGGTCTGGCCCTGTGACTAGATTCTCTAGTTGGTTGAATCTTGTTTTAAATAATTCAAAAATAATAAATTATAATACATAATGTATTGGATATTATTCAAACTATGCCCACTTCTATAGATTAAAGGTCTATAGTGCGTGTAAAGGGTCTAAAAAAATGTCATATATTCTGGGAGGTACTCATATCTCCTGCCTCGGTCAGATCTCAAATCTAGTTAATGCGAGTTGATGTACAAAAATACCTCATATATAATTCTGCATAACAAAGGGATGATGGTATTGAAACCATATTGTCAATGTACAATTCATTTGGTTATTAGTATCTAGATGATATGTATCATATGGGTATTTGCTTTACAGCAAAAATGGACTCTGTGAGTATAGAATTTCTAGATTTAATATTAGAATGGGACAAAGAGGGTATAGTCACCACCAAAACCTTCTTTAAAGCAGTTGAGGCTAATAGCTACCTAAATTACAGGAGTAATCATCATCTACCCTGGAAAAATAACATTCCTTACAATCAGTTTTGCAGGATACGTAGGAACTGCACAGACCTAGATACTTTTGACAGTCAAGCTTTAATACTCAAAAATAGATTCTCAGAGAAAAATTACCCTAACACATTGGTGGAAGATAGTTATTTAAAAGCAAGACAAAAATGTAGAGAGGATTTCTTTGCCAGTTACAAAAATGTAGAAATGGGCTCACAAGGCTCCAGAACAGGAGTGAATTCAGTAAGGGAGAATTGAAGACCATTGAAAGAAGTACGCTTTATTACCCAATATAATAACAACCATCGTAAAATTAGGAATATTTTAAACAAATATTGGCACATTTTGACAGGGGACCCCCTATTAAAAGATAATATAGGTATTGCTCCGAATTGCACCTTTAGAAGGGCACGATCTTTAAAGAACAAACTTGCACCCAGCAAGATTGTAATGTATAAATACTGTTCAGGTACGAACAATAGAAAATATCTTACAGCTACAAATAAAGTACTAGGAAAACCTGTTTTTTTCCCAAATGTAATCGTCCTAATTGTGCATTTACAAATGGTGAAAAAACAGTATTTTCATCGTTTGTAAGTAAAGAAAAGTTTCAGATTACTACCCATTTCACTTGTGATTCCTCATTTGTGGTTTACATGCTCGAATGCATTTGTGGGGTCCAATATGTAGGCAGGACCTCCAGACCCCTCAAAAAAAGATGGGGTGAACACAAGAGAAATATAGTTAAAAACATAAAAAATCATAGTATTCCGCGACATGTTGCAGAATGTCACCCTAGTAACCATGATACCTTTAGTATCTTTCCACTTGAGTACATTGTCCCCATATGGGGCAGAAACAGATTTTTGCATTTGAGACAGGAGACTTTCTGGATATGGAAACTCAAGACCCTGTCTCCCTGTGGCTTAAATGCAAATATAGATATGGCTGCATTTAATTGAGTTCCAGCCTGTAGATCCATCCATTACTGCCATGTTTTTGGATCAATTTTAGGTTATATATTTAGGCTTTTTCATATTTCTGTATATATATATATATATATATATATATATATATATATATATATTTGTCTTATGCACGCATTTGATAGTTCCATCACAACATCTATGTCCTACCATTTAAATTACATAAAATATAAATAGGCTATGGAATACATCATGATATATACTGTATACATTTTGCATGTCAATATACATAAAACCAGTCAGTAAACAGGTTACATATCATCTAGATACTAATAACCAAATTAATTGTACGTTGACAATATGGTTTCAATACCATCATCCCTTTATTATGCAGAATTATATATGAGGTGTTTTTGTACATCAACTCGCATTAACTAGATTTGAGATCTGACCGAGGCAGGAGATATGAGTACCTCCCAGAATATATGACATTTTTTTAGACCCTTTACACGCACTATAGACCTTTAATCTATAGAAGTGGGCATAGTTTGAATAATATCCAATACATTATGTATTATAATTTATTATTTTTGAATTATTTAAAACAAGATTCAACCAACTAGAGAATCTAATCACAGGGCCAGACCCTTTACTGTGGTTATCACATACCACAAGATGTAAATAAGAAAGTATACTTCACACTCGGCACAGTGAAGTTACGCTAGGGAATTGATTTATTTTAATAGATTCTATGATCAATGAGATCAGAGTTATTATTTTTGGATTTTTACATTTTAAATATGTTAACTGTGATTTGGACTATTATGTTTTTTTAACTTTGTACCTTTTATGTTTATCATTATATGTTTGATCCGAGCGGTCAACATTTTAGTATATACAATTGTTGTTTAATATTTTGTAAATGTCATTATATTATTATTATTTTTTCATATATTTTTTTGTGTCTAAATTTTATATGCACTTTGTTTTTTATTTTTGTAGGCAATATCATTTGTATTATTATTTTTATCTCCAGTCGGATTTGAATGTATACATTGTACAGGGTACCCATAGCAGCATATCTAGTATGTGCCGGATGGCCGTCCATTCATATAGCCATATATATTAAAACGATTTGTGCACACCGGCTCTTTAAAATGTTAACACCAAATACATACGTAATAGAACAACCCACATACAATGTGGGAGCGGTAGGACACCGCCAGTATAGAGCCAGGATAGTCTCAACTAACAACTACACACCCACGTTTGAGTAGCCAATTATGAGCCTAGATCCTGGTCACACTTACACACATGCGCAATGGGTACCAATAGACGCCGAAAGCCGGCGATAAGTTTGTGGTATTTTAAATTTTATATGCACCTGATGAAACGGTCACCTAAGACCGAGAAACGTTGTGCTGCTACAATAAAGTCATTCTATTTTTAGACTTTGTTTCCACGAACTTTTTTTGCAATACACTTGGAGAGGTTTTTTATTGCACAGAGTGTTATAAGCACCTGAAAAACTGTACTACCACATTTATTGGGTCAAGTGATTTCCAACACAGGAGAAGAGCTTGCTGGAGGGTGAGAGCCCATCTGCAACCTGCGATCCTGTGGGGAGTAAAACACAGTCAGTCCCATCTAAGGAGTGGATTTACCTCTGCGAGAGTGTGAGCCAGTTGGACGACTCTAAATGTTCCAGAAGGCGTTTGTGACACTTCTCAAGTGTCTGGGAGCTTGTAAGTACCAGTCTAACCTGCACATTGGGGGTCTGTTTTTTCTACTGATCAGGCACTATGGTGGCGCCTTCTTTTTTATTTTATATATCTGCAGACATCTTGTTCTGAGACCACATGGTACTGCAGTTTGTCATATGGTCTCAGTGACAGAACTATGGGGAAAACTTATTAAGGGTGTGGGGGGACAATTTCTCAAGTAGAGAACCTGTTCTCCTGCAAACGCAACCTGTGATGCAGTATAGATTAGCAAGAATTTAGGATTGCCCTCTCTTGTGCTATCCTGCCCTCTGCTTTTGTGCTTTTGTACAGCCAATCACATGAGGGCCTGCCAATCACCCAAAAAGATGCAAAAACTGCTTCTTAAATTTGTGACTGCACACTAACTAGTACAAGCCTGCAAAGTCTCAGAAGCTGCAGCTTGATAAAAGTTACCCCTATGCATTAGAGATAGACCAATACGTTTTTTCAGGGCCGATACCGATTATTGACCGCCTTTCAGGCCGATAACTGATAACAGGGGCCGATATTCTGTACTTAAAGTTTTGAAAAATCAACACAATTTCCACATAAATCTGGTATAAACTGAACATGCTTAGTACATTTTTAAACATTAAAAGTAAACAACTGGGAAAAATAAAGTGCTTGAAAATTAACTTATTAAATGGCTTCCCAAAACATAGAAACATAGCATAAATCACTACTGCAAAGCTAGACACTACACAATTTTTTTAATACTCCCAGTTAAGTAGAAAAAACATTATAGTGCAGAAAGCATAGCATTTCAGCATGTTCTCCTGTTAAACGACTTCTGTTTTTCTTTCCTAAGATATTGTGAGTCCACAGCTTGAATAATTACTGTTGGGTATATCACTCCTGGCCAGCAGGAGGAAGCAAAGAGCACCACAGTTAAACTGCTAAATATCACTCCCTTACCCACAATCCCCAGTCATTCTCTTTGCCTTCGGTGCATAGAGGAGGTGAAGTTTAGGTGTCTGAAGAAAAATTTTGATTTCATCTACCAGCAAGTTTTGAGGTATAGCCATTTTCCACGTCATTCCTTGCAGTCAGGTAGTGGTGGCTTTAAAGTAGTTAGAAAAACGCAGTAAGTACCTCTTTACAAGTTCCTAACAATTGCTGCCCTAGTTTAGAAAGAGTTGGCTACTCTGGTCTTTCTTTTTCATAGGTCTGTTTCTTCTCATACCTTGTAACTTTCTACATGCCAGACAGCGGAGCAGGTAAGTGCTTTTTCTTCCAGTTGGGGAGACCATGCACTTAACAAATTAAGACACTGCTTTTTATTGGGACATAGATAATCTTGTTGTATGGGTTACACTGGGGCATGAAGCAGGCACTGTAGCATGTGTGAGACTAACATTTAAACTCTTTTAAAAAGAAAGGGTACAATGTTTTTATTAGGCTTTATTTTCTGACACATATTTACTTGATAAAACAATTCAAGTTTAAACTGAAAGTATGCTGAATTTTCTATTTCATCAGCTTATTCATTTCCCCCTTGCTTTAAAATAAAACAATGCAACATTTTAAAACTGTCTGGTTTGAAAAAACGGTTATTTCTGGTACTTATTGTACCAGGAAGCTATTTTTAGTGCCTCTCTGTGTCACAGCAGTAATTTGAGCTTGGCAGTTGCGGTCACATGATCAGCTTTACTTTATAACGTTTCTGAGGAAAAAGTAGTTTTTCTCCATTTCTGGGTGATCCGGTCTTAATTAATAGCAGTAAAGCACCTCAGTAATTGACTTTTGGGATTGCCTGAGAGGTATTTTAGATATTTATTTGATGTTTATTAAATGTTTTTTCTTAACTTTTCTCACATAATTTTAGCTGGGGATCGATCCTAATTTAGGATTAAATTTAAAGTGTATTTTTTCCTTGGCTTATTTTAATTGAATATTAAAATATTTGAAACTTATCTGTACAAGTTTATTTACTGTTTCACAACATGTCTGATATGGAGCAAGAGCCTTCTCTCATGAATTCATGCTTATTATGTTTTGATGCACAAATTGCAGCTCTATGCAATTTTGTTCTTCATGTGTCAAGAAAACCTTGCAAAATAAAGGTAATTTTTTTGCCTAATGTCTCTCAGGATGATGCTGTTAAAATAATACCTCAGCTTTCCTTCTACGTCCCAAGCCTCAATGGTGTAACATGCAGTGCCCTGCGGTTCCTCTATAACTCCTATTGGAGTTTATTTAAAAGCAAAAATTGCTGCCCAGGTATCTTCAGCTGTATCTGCAACATTAGCTGCCATTCCCAGATTACAGGGAAAACGCAAGATGAAATCTAGAAATTCAGAAAGTAAGGTGCCTGTCCTCAGTTCTGCTTCCCAAGTTGCCCTTTCCCATAAGTCTGATGAGGAAGAAACATCGGGACAGTTTCGGAAAGTATAATTCCTTCTTCTGAGACTGAGGTGGTATCCTTCACATTTAAGCTTGAACACCTTTGTGTTCGTTGTCACTCCTAAGAAATCTAGCAAACTTAATAGTTTCTTTGATGAACCTTCCACTTTGGAGGTTTTTCCTGAGCCGGACAGTGCTTGGCAGATTATCTCAGAGGAATGGGAAAAACCAGGGGTGTTTTTTTTCTCTGTCTCTCATTTTTAAGAAAATGTTTCCTGTCAAGGACTCCATTATAGACCCTTGGTATACTGTACCCAAAGTTGAAGGGGCCATTTCCAATCTGGCTAAGAGAACCACTATTCCTATTGAGGATAGTTGCTCTTTTAAGGATCAGATGGACAAGAAGCTGGAGGCTTATTTGAAAAAGATTTATGTTCATCAAGGTCTCCAATTGCAACCTGTGGTGTGTATTGCACCGTGACTAGTGCGGCATCTTATTGGTTTAACGCCTTGTCTGATTCTCTTCAAGTAGAGACTTCCTTGGATGAAATTAAGGATATGATTAAAGCTCTTAAATTGGCCAATTCCTTTATTGCAGATGCCATTGTACAGGTTGTTAGACTAGGAGCTAAAACGTCTAGTTTCGCTGTCCTAGCCCGCAGCGCGTTTTGGTTGAAATCCTGGTCTGCGGACGTTTCCTCTAAAGTCAAGCATCTGGTGATTCCTTACAAGGGCAAAACCTTGTTTGGACCCAGTTTGGCAGAAATGATCTCTGATATTACGGGTGGAAAAGGTTCTTTTTCTTCTTAAATGGAAAGAGTCCACCGCTGCATTCATTACTTTTGGGAAATACGAACCTGGTCACAAGGAGGAGGCAAAGACAACCCAGCCAAAGGCTTAAATACTCCTCCAACTCCTCTCATCCCCCAGTCATTCTTTGCCTTTCTTCTCAGGAGGTTGGCAGAGAAGTGTCAGAATTTTTAATTTTTGTTTTTGTCTCTTATGGAGGGTAGTACTCTTCGGCATGGGACAGGAGTTTTAGTAGTCCCGTCAGTCTCTCATTGAGGGCTTGGATGAAAGTTAGAGTCCGGAGCTGCAGGGGGAGTCTTTCTGTGAAACCATCCCAACTCAGATTAACAGCTCCTCAAGCAATCGGCGTTGTCGAACTTTGCCCCGATGCCTGCTTTCTTCTCTCAAGTCCATGGCGGAGGCAATGCTGCTATCCGTCACACTTGAAAGGCCGTGTTCCTGTTCCATGGTGTAGATTCCGGTAAGATCGTTTCATTTTACTTTATTCATCAATGTACTGTAATGTGAATGTTTTCCCGAGAGGCTACCACCTTGCGGGTCTAACTTATCATAAGGGTCTCAGTGAGTCTCTTGTAGTATCTTGGAATCAAGGGTTAATATCTCCTGAGGGGGGTTATTGAATAGGGAGGTTTATAATCATGTTTGTTATGTGATGCAACCTGTCTATGTGTGATGTTTATGGACTCGTGGTTTGGAACATTGAGGCCTTTTGGAAGTGACACAGCCTTTTGGTTGGGTGCGCTTTTTTGGACTGTACGGTTTAACTTGTGTTTGGGCGCGGTTCCGTTCTGTTTTCCATTCTGCATTCCTGACCGTGTGGCGAAGGAAATGTTCTAGTCCGCAGGGGTCTGGTCATAGGAATTGGTGCGTGCCCCATCCATTTGTGGTGTCAGGTGCCGTTTTTGTTTTTACTACTACTTAGTCCATATTTATATATCCTCTATCCAGTTAAGGAGGATTCTGATGCTGAGACTGTGCCAATTTCAGATTCAGTTAGGGAGGATTCTGATACTGAGACTATTTTGATTTCAGATTCGGTGTTCAGTGACGAATCCGGATTGGCCTTGTTGACACATGTCAACCAGCTTTGTTCCGTTTGTCATTTCAGAGCGCTTGGTTCCTCTGGCTCGGGCAATCAAGGGACTGCTGAGCCATCCGCCTCTGGGGGTCCTGTTCCTCCAAGAGGCGAGATCCCTACCAATTCATACTTCTACACATGCGGGTAACCCAGTTTCTGATTCCTCCATGCAGGGTGGCGTGTTCCCCCCGGAGGTTGCAGCACGTTTTTGCTTCCACATAATGTTGTAGAGTCCAGACATTTCTTTGAGAATGTGCTCGTGCCCTATTGTCCCGGGCCTTCCACGTTGGGGAGGGCCTTTACAGTTCCCTGCGGGTGTAAGTGTCCCTGAGTGTTGTGCCTTTCGTTACAGGATTGCGCGCCTTCGCGTATTGATCAGACATGTTTTTCAGTTATTGAATGACCCTATCATTACTAGATACGGGGATTTTCAGTCTGCAAATTCGAATGGTGCACCTCATTAGACATGTGGGGATGAAGTAATCTTCTGTTTGTCATTTGTTTGAGATCTTTCCCAGTTTTTGAAAGATTGGGCTCCGTTTGGCTGGTCCTGTGGGTAGGCCTGTGTCTTTTTGGGCGTTAACCTCCGGGTTGCCTTATATTTTATTTATATCAGATGGGATGTCTTTTATTTGTTTTTTGTTTCCTTCAGGAACCTTCTGGGATTGATACTCTTTATTACTTCTTCGGACATGTTAGCCCTATGTTAAAAATGTCTGTTTTCTGTTTTTACCCCTATGAGGGAGAATTTATGCAGCTTGCCGATTAGGACCCTAGGTGCAGGCTGGTCCTGTTGGGTTCGTTCGGTTTTGCGTCTGTTCAGACATGCGGCACTGTACTGCTCAGCTGGTTTGGTAGAAGCGATGAGTGCTCAGGTTATTATTGTTTTTCATGTTCAACTAAGCATTCGAGAGGACCTGTGGGTTTGTGAGGCAGGAAGGATTGTTTCAGTCCTTATAGCCTTCAGTCATAGATGACCGGGCAGGGGATTTTTCCGCTGTGTCCCTCTATCTGACATCTGATTTCATCAGACCTTAGAGTTTTTCTCCCACATGTGGTGGGGAGGGTTGGAGGGCTTAATGCCCCTTACCGCAGTTGAGCGGTTTGGCCTTTATTTTTAGGCCTCTGGATTTGTCCTTTTGGGCTTGATCCAACATCTTGCACAGGATAGCTGTCTACCATGCAAAAGGTTTGCAGTTTGAAACCAGTTGCAGCTCTTGACACCTTGCAGGTGTACGTGTAGGCTGTTTATAGTGTATCTAGATGCAGCTCTTACTCGTTGACGTGTACTGTCTGTCTGAGTTATAAGAGACCTTTGGGTCTTCTTCCATTGTCTTCCAGTTGGATCTCCTTTTATTGATCAGTGTTTTCCGGGTGATGGTTGTTCCCTGTGGGGACTTTGTTTTGCTCAGGGTTTTCCAGAGCTGGGTAGGCTTAGTGTCTTTCTCTTCCTTGTGTCCTCTGCTTGTGCTGAGGTGATAGGGAGACTAGTCCTGGTGGTAGGATTTTTTTGACCTTGAGGTATCCCTTGGTTGTCCTGAGTCTTTGAGAAGTATCTTCATGCTACTTCTAGCCTTGCTCCTTGGAGCGTTGGACTTTAGCTAGGGGTGGTTCCTTTCTTTGTTCAGGGCTTTTGAGTTATGCTCGCTATTCGGATTCTATGGATATACATCCATATCCCTTGTGTCTGGCTTTTTGGCCAGTTGGGATGTTTAGTTCTCGGGTAAGGTTTGCCTGAACTATTAGGTGCCCAGACCTGTTTTTCTCCCTGAGACTTCCAGTTGCTGAAGCTTCGCTTGGCCTTTTTCCTAACCCAATCTTGGGTGGTTTTGGATTTCTTGGATTTCAGGGCTGGTCGGGGTGTTCCACAGTAGTGGGAACTTGGGCTATGTCCTTGCTCCATCTACCTAACATGGTCATGGTTGGCCAGGTTTTCTGAGTATTTTTTACTCTTTGCCACAGAGTAGCCCATTTCATCTGGTGGTTAGCTGTGTGGCTTAAGCCTCAAGGGTGGTTGGTTCATACCCCGTTGCTGGCATTGGATGTCCAATTTCTGGTGTGTCTTAGGGTTGCATTCCCCTGGTCAGCTTGAAAGTGTTCCTGTGGATTCCCTGCTCTGCAGGTGACTGGGTTGGCTGTGCCTCTGCTTCGCAAGCTACTTGGAGGGGGATCCTTTTCTAGGACATCTGTGTTGGAAATTTCTTTTCCCATTAGCGGTGACTTCAGCCCTTGAGGACAGTTGTTGCCCTTCCGGCATCTTCCCTTTTCTTTAGGGGATATTCTCCTCCCTATGGAGATAGAGTCCTTGCTTGAGCCTTCTCCTGGATGGGAGGCGGAAAGCTGGGATTGGTTCCCCCTGGGGTCTTGCTGGCTCCAAGCAGACTTGTTGGGCCTTTATTTTGATAGATCCTTAGGTCTATGGGCTTGTTGTCGGTTTTCAGAGTCGAGTTGTACTTGTACGGATGGCTATGCTATCCTTACGCTCATCCTGTACCTGTTTCGGGATTCTTTTGTTCCCCTGTCTTGGATCCCTGAGGCTGGGTTGGTCCAGCTGGGTGTGGGTCTGTAGGTCAGGATGGCGAACGGTCTAAGGAGCAGCGTTTGGGTCGCAGTCTCCTCTGGATGTGTGAGCTTTGTTGAGTCTATCTTGTTAGCTTAGTCTGCTAGGGTATAGATTTTCCTTTCAATTTGCTCCATTGATTTCAGATGGAGGTTTACTCTTCCTTCGGGTTCTGAGGGTATACTCTCCTTCTTGGAGGGCCTTGATTGAGGTTTTGTGTTCCCCTTTTTAGGGACCTGTGTGTAGGACCAGCGACTTAGGTTGCCTGGAGCGTGCCCTCTGTCTGAGGGTTGCTTTTGTGGTCTGTTCTTGCTTGACTGCTTCTTCTTCCTCGCAAGTACCTTCTGTGTCGTCCTGTTATGGACTGTGTTCTCAAACTTTTTTATTTCACCTGGGTGTATTTCACACGTTTTCATGGTCGAATGCTTTGGTATTCTATGGTCAGACACTGGAAAGACTTTGCCTCTTCCATGGCATTCTGTGCTTGCAGGATGTTGGGGAGACATCTGTTCTGTCTCTGTGCCCAGTCTTATTCCGGGTTTCGCTTAGTATAGACTTGGCCTCCTTTTCCTGTTTGGGCCCCTTTGGGTCTCTGTGAGCTGGGCTCACTCGTGGAGGTGTTCTTTTTTGTATTAGGGGACTTTGGCTCAGTCGATTCCGTTTGTGGTCTCTAGTTTAGCTTCTGAACAAACTGCGAGTCAGTGTCATTGGGGCTTTTCCTCTTAAAGTTTTCTCGGCTTCTGACGAAGCAGGATTTTTTATTGGGTAGAGGTTCAGGCCTGGTTCCCTTAGTATGGGCCACCTATTGTACCCTCCCTTCTTGCCATTCAGTGTCCTCTATAGCTTGGGTATTGTTTTCCCAAAAGTAATGAATGCAGCTGTGGACTCTTTCCATTTAAGAAGAAAAACATAAATTATGCTTACCTGATAATTTCCTTTTCTTCTGATGGAAAGAGTCCACAGCTCCCCATCCGTAATTTTATGTGGGGCGTCCTTATATTCTTCTGGCACCTTTCACCTTGATATTTCTTCTATTGTTCCTTGGCAGAATGACTGGGTATGAGGGGAGTGGGAGGAGTATTTAAGCCTTTGGCTAAGTTGTCTTTGCCTCCTCCTGGTGGCCAGGTTCTTATTTCCCAAAAGTAATGAATGCAGCTGTGGATTCTTTGCATCAGAAGAAAAGGAAATTATCAGGTAAGCATAATTTATGTTTTTCTACCTCAAGATAAGAAGAATAGGCCTAAAGGGCGTCAGAGTAATTTCCGTTCCTTTTGTAACTTCAGTGGAAAGCCTTCCCCTTCTTCTTCCAAGCAGGAACAATCCAAGTCTTCTTGGAAACCCAAGCAGTCTTGGAACAAGGGGAAACAATCAAAGAAAGCCGCAGCTGATTCCAAATCAGCATGAAGGGTTTGCCCCCGATCCAGGATCTGTTCAGGTGGGGGGCAGACTTTCTCAGTCCTCTCAAGCCTGTATACGAGATGTCCCAGATCCCTGGGTTGTGGACATAGTATCCCAGGGTTAAAAATAGGAATTCAAGACTTTTACTCCCAGAGGCAGATTCCTTCTCTCAAAATGATTTGCAGACCAGATAAAAAGAGGCATTCTTGAAATGTATACAACATCTTTCCTCCCTCGGAGTGATAGTTCCAGTTCCAGTGCAGGAACAGGGTCTCTGGTTCTACTCCAACCTATTTGTGGTTCCCAAAAAGAGGGAACTTTCCGTCCCATTCTAGACTTGAAAATTTCCATCCTTCAAGATGAAGACTATACGCTCCATTCTTCCTTTAGTACAAGAGGGTCAGTTCATGACAACCATAGACCTAAAGGATGCATATATTCATGTTCCCAGGGACCATCACAGATTCCTGAGATTCGCCTTTCTGGACAAACATTTCCAGTTTGTGGCCCTTCCATTTGGTCTAGCCACGGGTCCCAGAATTTTTTCAAAGGTTCTGGGGGCTCTTTTGGCATTTATCCGTTCTTGTGGAATTGCTGTGGCACCCTACCTGGGCGACATATTGGTTCAGGCGCCATCTTTCCAACAAGCAAAATCTCACACAGAGATATTGTTGTCTTTTCTTCAGGAAAAACAAAATCATTTCCTCTTGCCTCTCTCTTCAAGCTACTGCTCATCCTTCAGTGGCTCAATGTATGGCGGTAATCGGTCTGATGGTGGCTTCCATGGACATCATTCCTTTTGCTCAATTCCATTTGAGAGCTCTCCAGTTGTGCATGCTCAGACAATGGAATGGCAGCCATGCGGATCTATCTCAAAGAATAGCGTTAGATTAGTCATCAAGGGATTCTCTCCCATGATGGATTTCTCAGGAATATCTGTCTCAGGGCACATGCTTTCAGAGACCTTCCTGGGTGATCGTGACCACAGACGCCAGCCTGCTGGGCTGGGGAGCAGTCTGGAACTTGTTAAAAACTCAGGGCCTTTGGACTCGGGAGGAGTCTGTTCTTCCCATCAACATCTTGGAGTTGAGGGCTATTTACAATGCTCTATTGGCTTGGCCTCAGTTGTCCCCAGCCCAGTTTATCAGGTTCCAGTCAGACAACATAACCTCTGTGGCTTGCATCAATCATCAGGAAGGAACTTGGAGTTCCTTAGCCATTAAGGAGGTTACTCTGATTCTTCAGTGGGCAGAGACCCACAATTGCTGTCTATCTGCCATCCACATTCCAGGAGTAGACAACTGGGAAGCGGATTGTCTGAGCAGACGACTTTTTATCCCAGGGAGTGGGAACTCCATCTGGAAGGTGTTTTCCAGCTTAGTCCTCAAATGGGAGATGCCGGAGTTAGATCTGATGGCGTGCTCTGACAGTTCCTTGGGTTTTCAGGTTGGCATGCCTGTTTCCTACATTTGCTCTCCTTCCACGAGTCATTGCTCGTATCAAACAGGAGAGGGCATAAGTGATTATAATCTAGTTTGCAGACCTAGTGGAGATGTCATCTCTCCCACCTTGGAGACTACCTCTGAGGAATGACCTCCTGATTCAGGGTTCCTTCCTTCATCCAAATCTTGTTTCTCTGAAGCTGACTGCTTGGAGATTGAATGCTTAATTCTGTCTAAGCGTGGTTTTTCTGAGTCGGTCATTGAGACCATGATTCAGGCTCGCAAGCCTGTTACTAGAAAGATTTACTATAAGATATGGTGTATATATCTTTATTGGTGTGAATCCAAGGGCTACTCTTGGAGTAGAATTAGAATTCCTAGAACTTTATCTTTTCTTCAGGAAGGCCTGGAGAAGGGATTGTCAGTCAGTGCCCTGAAGGGTCAGATTTCTGCTTTATCAGTTTTACTACATGAACACTTGGCGGATTTTTCTAGATGTGCAATTTTTTTTGTCAGGCCTTGGTCAAAATCAGGCCTGTCTTTAAGTCTGTTGCTCCTCCTTGGAGCCTTAACCTTCTTCTTAAAGTTTTACAGCTGGTAGCTGTTGCATTCCATAGACATTAAGTTGTTATCTTGGAAGGTTTTGTTTCTTGTTGCTATCTCTTCTGCTCGAAGAGTCTCGGAACTCTCAGCTCTGCAGTATGATTCCCATTATCTTATTTTTAATGCCGATAAGGCGGTTCTTCGTACTAAGTTAGGTTTCCATCCTAAGGTTTTTTTCTAATAGAAATTTCAGTCAGGAAATTGTTGTTCCCTCTCTGTGTCCTAATTCTTCTTCTTCCAAAGAACGTTTGTTACACAATTTGCATGTTGTACGTGCTCTTAAATTCTACTTACAGACGACTAAGGATTTTCGCCAGTCCTCTGCCCTCTTTGTCTGTTTCTCTGGGAAACGTAAAGGTCAGAAAGCTACTGCTACTACTCTTTCTTTTTTTGTTCCGATGTTTAATTTGTTTGGCTTATGAGACTGCTGGACAGCAGCCTCCTGAGAGAATTACGGCTCATTCCACAAGAGCTGTTTCCTCTTCTTGGGCTTTCAAAAATTAAGCTTCTGTGGAACAACTTTGCAAGGCTGCAATTTGGTCTTCTCTACATACTTTTTCCAAATGTTACGAATTTGATACTTTTGCCTCGGCTGTGGCTTCTTTTGGGAGAAGGGTTCTTCAAGTGGTGGTGCCTTCTGTTTAGGACTGCCTGTCTTGTCCCTTATTATTTATCCGTGTCCTCTAGCTTGGGTATTGGTTTCCAACTGGCCAGGAGTGATATTCCCACCAGTAATTACTCAATCCGTGGACTTACCATATCCGGAAATCTATACTTTTATCAGGTAAGCATAAATTTAGTTTTTTACATATATTGCTGCCACTTCACTAAAAATACGCTTACTTGGTACACTTTACAGAGAAGGGTTAAAAGTAAAGTAAATATATATATATATATATATATATATATATACTGCCACTTGACAGGGAAAGAAAGGACATGCTGGAATATCAGTGCTAAATTTATTTATTTGCTTTAATTTTTAATATGCTCAAATATTTACTGGATTGAAAATACCATCCCTGGTACTGAGGACTGTACTATATGTTTCTTTATTATGTCACTTATGGGCAGTTTTATACATGTTTAACAGCGCCACCTAATGGTCAGAGCATTGTTATCCACTGGTAGAGAATATTTATACTAGTCTCCTATACTGCATAGCTTTCTACTCAAGGTTTGTTGTTGTGGACATTTAATTGATGTGCCTGAACTATCATTCTTTCAATGTTTTTTTCTATGCCCATGAAAGGGGAAAATAATATATTTAAATTAAACAAAAGTAAAATGTATCAGAATGCAACAAATAATGTTCTATTTGTGACCGCAATTAGAAGCAGATTGATTTTATGTATTGCTGACCCCTATGAGCAAATCAAAAGTAATTTACCTCTGTGTACTTCAGGGAAACTATGTAACTTTAAGTGCCACTTAAAGATCACATTTTCCGTTTCACAAATCATATATGTTTGTTTATGCAAGACCATCTACAGGCTGCCATTTGGGGGTATGTTAGTTGGTAATTGAGCTCCCAGGAGCACCTGGGCTTGTACTCTGTTAGTGCTATTTATTATTAGATGCTATGCTATGTCCAGCTTATATGTGCTATAGATGATTTTTGTGATGATTTGTGTCACTTAAAACTAAATATTTTCCCGGAAGTACACAGAGGTAAATTTCTTTTGATTTGCTCCATATCGGTAAGTTTCTGGCCGATACCGATTATTTCAGAAATTCCAAATATCTACCCTAATAATCGTCCGGTCCGATATATCGGTCTACCCCTACTATGCATTATTCAATAACAACTTTTATTCAGTGGGGCAATTACATAACGTATGGAATATTTGAATGGGTCTGATACTTCAGTAATGTTTGGGTGTTACTGTTACATAGACATCACCTCCTTTCGCAGAATCAACTCTGCATTTATGGTATCCTTAAAAGCTAGTATTGAGTTATTGTACTTTGTTTAATGCCATATTCTAGGAAATTTGAAGCTAATTTTGATTATTATTTATACAGATTATCTCATGAAATTCAGCAACTGAAGCAGAAGATACATATTGCTGATCCACTTTCAAAAAATTTGTCAGGAAGCATGGAAGGAAAATCATCTCTTGCCAATTCCCCTGTAAGCCCAGTGAGATCTCAGCCGCATTTGCTCCCATTGACTGACGATAGGTATACAATTCTATTAAAATATTTTTCTAATTAAGCATGGTAAAACAGGTACAAAGTAGTAATAGACGCATGTTCTGGATGAATGCTTTTATCAGTTTTTGCACAAATATTCTACCTAATCAAGAAAAGATATTTGTGCTAAAATAAGATTTTTCAACCTTAAACAGTTTTAATTTATTTTATGATACAGACAGAGCATACCATTTTATTTAATTTTGCAACCTCTGCATCTTCCCTCCAGCCAGTGAGAATTAAGTTTGTTCTTCCTCATGCCTCACTACCACCTGCCTGCTCAACCCTATCTCTTCCAATCTAATACCCTCTCTGTCTTCCACCCTCATGTCTGCTCTTACTCACATCTTCAAACTATTTATCTCTACCAATTCATTCCCATCTTCTTTCAAACATGCCAAGATCACACCCAAACTCAACGCCCCCCCTCCTCCGTTTAAATTCCCCTACAAACTACTGCCCCATATCACTGCTTCCACTAACATCAACACTTTTGGATAAACTAGTTTACAACTGCCTAACCCACTTCCTGTCCTCCATCTCCATGCTTGACCCCCTGCAAGCTGGCCTTCACCCTAAACACTCAACTTAAACTGCCTTCACCAAGGTTACTAACAATCTTTTTTTCTGCTAACAGTAGTGACCACTACTCTATACTTTATCTTACTTGACCTCTCAGCTGCCTTCGACACAGTTAACCATCCCCTCCTTCTACAGACCTTTAGCTTTCTTGGTCTTTGTGACATTGTGCCCTCTCTTGGATCCATTCTTATCTGTCTTATAGGTCCTTTTCTGTGTCGTTTACTGACGACTCCCCCTCTTCAATGCCTCTGTCTGTTGGAGTACCTAAAGGCTAAAGGCTCTGTCCTGGGACCTCAACTCTTCTCCATTTATACTTCTTCACTGGGTAAACTTATCAACAGCTATGGCTTCAAACATCACCTCTGTGCTGATGACACACAGATATTCCTGGATGGCCTCTCACCATCTAAAGATTAGCATGTCCAAAACGTATCTCCTTCTAATCCCCCCCTTTAGCTCTACTCCAAATCACCTCAAGTCCACTGCCTCAGGGTTACATTTAGGTAAAATCTGTCATTCATCCTGCCACAACTACCCATGCAATATTTCAAAAATTTGTCTTTTTCTGAGCGCTGACACCATAAAGCAAATAATCCACTCCCTTGTAATTTCCCAACTTGACTAATGCAATGACCTACTCGCAGGCTTTCCTCTCTCCTGCCTCCGCCCCCATCAATCCACCCTAAATGCCTCTGCTAGGCTAATCCACCTTTCCTGTCTCTCTGTATTTGCTGCACCTCTCTGAGTGTTCCTTCATTGGCTTCCCTTTCACAGCAGATTTAAATTTGAATTCTTACCCTGACCTACAAAGCCCTTACCTATCCTCACTAATCAACAAATATACTCCAGCCTGTCCACTAAGATCTGACAATGGCCTGCTCCTTAAATCTTCGATTATCACCTCTTCCCAAGATAGACTGCAGGACTTTTATCATGCAGCACCTACCGTCTGGAATGCTCTCCCTCATGCTGTCAGACTTTCCCCTAATCTGCCTACTTTTAAACGCTCCTGAAGACATTTTTGTTCAGGGAAGCCTACCACCCAACTCCGTAACAAATGAATTCCACTTAACTAATAATTGCCCTCATCTAACTCTGTATTAGCATAATTCTCACTCTTGCAGTCCTCACCGCTTGTTTTTCACCGTCCTACTCTTCTAGATTTTAAGCTCCCATGAGGATAGGGCCCTCAATTCCTCCTATTTCCGTTTGTTAAATTTTGTCCTGTCTCTTACAAGTTTTTTTTTTTTTTTTAATCAACGCTGCAGAATATGTTGGCACTTCATAAAGAATGTATAATGATAAAAAATAATAATAAAAAGCATACCTAGGTAGGCTCAGGCGTGGCATTGTGCTACTATCTAGCTGGTGATTGGTGGCTACACAGATATGCCTCTTGTCATTGGTTCACCTGTGTTCAGCTAGCTCTCATTATTGCATTGCTGCTCGTGAGCCTACCTAGGTTTATTTTTCAATAAAGCAAATAAAAGTAAATAGTGATTTTGTTTAACACTGTTTGCTTTATCTGAATCATAAAAGTTTAATTGTCACTTTTTTCCCCTTTGAGTACTTTGTTAAAATGTGACATCTGCATTGGACAAGTATCATTTAAACTTTAAGGTGTACACGCATAGAGACAATCCGTTACATATTGTTGTTGTTTTTTTTTAGAATTCATGCTTTCATTGAAGAAGAGGTGCGAAGACGGCTACAAGGTATTAATCCGCCTTGTGAAGACATCTACAGCCATAGTCTCCCTGGCAACGTAAGCACTTCTGTGTTCAAAGCTCCTGGATTTCTGTTTCACTTTACTCACTCACACACACACATAAAAGAGAATTGTGCTGGTAGATTGCAGTGGATTGAAATGTCCTTTATCCTCTTGCTGCTGGGATGTCACTGATATGTTGACAGAACACAAAGCTGTGACATTTTATTTCTGAATTGTTTTGGATTAATTTTAGTAATATAGATTTCTTTCATGTAATTAACAAGAGTCCATGAGCTAGTGACGTATGGGATATACATTCCTACCAGGAGGGGCAAAGTTTCCCAAACCTTAAAATGCCTATAAATACACCCCTCACCACACCCACAAATCAGTTTTACAAACTTTGCCTCCAAGGGAGGTGGTGAAGTAAGTTTGTGCTAGATTCTACGTTGATATGCGCTCCGCAGCAAGTTGGAGCCCGGTTTTCCTCTCAGCGTGCAGTGAATGTCAGAGGGATGTGAGGAGAGTATTGCCTATTGAATGCAGTGATCTCCTTCTACGGGGTCTATTTCATAAGGTTCTCTGTTATCGGTCGTAGAGATTCATCTCTTACCTCCCTTTTCAGATCGACGATATACTCTTATATTTACCATTTCCTCTACTGATTCTCGTTTCAGTACTGGTTTGGCTTTCTACAAACATGTAGATGAGTGTCCTGGGGTAAGTAAGTCTTATTTTCTGTGACACTCTAAGCTATGGTTGGGCACTTTATTTATAAAGTTCTAAATATATGTATTCAAACATTTATTTGCCTTGACTCAGAATGTTCAACTTTCCTTATTTCCAGACAGTCAGTTTCATATTTGGGATTATGCTTTAATTATCATATTTTTTCTTACCTCAAAAATTTGACTTTTTCCCTGTGGGCTGTTAGGCTCGCGGGGGCTGAAAATGCTTCATTTTATTGCGTCATTTTTGGCGCGGACTTTTTTGGCGCAAAAATTCATTTCCGTTTCCGGCGTCATACGTGTCGCCGGAAGTTGCGTCATTTTTTGACGTTATTTTGCGCCAAAAATGTCGGCGTTCCGGATGTTGCGTCATTTTTGGCGCAAAAAGCATTTAGGCGCCAAATAATGTGGGCGTCTTTTTTGGCGCCAAAAAATATGGGCGTCGCTTTTGTCTCCACATTATTTCAGTCTCATTTTTCATTTGCTTCTGGTTGCTAGAAGCTTGATGTTTGGCATTTTTTTCCCATTCCTGAAACTGTCTTATAAGGAATTTGATCTATTTTGCTTTATATGTTGTTTTTTCTCTTACATATTGCAAGATGTCTCACGTTGCATCTGAGCCAGAAGATACTACAGGAAAACCTCTGCCTGCTGGATCTACCAAAGCTAAGTGTATCTGCTGTAAACTTTTGGTAGCTATTCCTCCAGCTGTTGTTTGTATTAAATGTCATGACAAACTTGTTAATGCAGATAATATTTCCTTTAGTGATGTACCATTGCCTGTTGCAGTTCCCTCAACATCTAAGGTGCAGAATGTTCCTGATAACATAAGAGATTTTGTTTCTGAATCCATAAAGAAGGCTTTGTCTGTTATTTCTCCTTCTAGTAAACGTAAAAAGTCTTTTAAATCTTCTCTTTCTACAGATGAATTTTTAAATGAACACCATCATTCTGATTCTTTGGACTCTTCTGGTTCAGAGGATTCTGTCTCAGAGATTGATGCTGATAAATCTTCATATTTATTTAAGATGGAATTTATTCGCTCTTTACTTAAAGAAGTACTAATTGCTTTAGAAATAGAGGATTCTAGTCCTCTTGATACTAATTCTATACGTTTAGATAAGGTTTTTAAAGCTCCTGCGGTTATTCCAGAAGTCTTTCCTGTTCCTAATGCTATTTCTGCAGTAATTGCTAAGGAATGGGATAGATTGGGTAATTCATTTACTCCTTCTAAACGTTTTAAGCAATTATATCCTGTTCCGCCTGACAGGTTAGAATTTTGGGACAAAATCCCTAAAGTTGATGGGGCTATTTCTACCCTTGCTAAACGTACTACCATTCCTACATCAGATGGTACCTCGTTTAAGGATCCTTTAGATAGAAAAATTGAATCTTTTCTAAGAAAAGCTTATCTATGTTCAGGTAATCTTCTTAGACCTGCTATATCATTGGCTGATGTTGCTGCAGCTTCAACTTTTTGGTTGGAAACTCTAGCGCAACAAGTAACAAATCGTGATTCTCATGATATTATTATTCTTCTCCAGCATGCTAATAATTTCATCTGTGATGCCATTTTTGATATTATTAGAGTTGATGTTAGATTTATGTCTCTGGCTATCTTAGCCAGAAGAGCTTTATGGCTTAAGACTTGGAATGCTGATATGGCTTCTAAATCAACTCTACTTTCCATTTCTTTCCAGGGAAACAAATTATTTGGTTCTCAGTTGGATTCTATTATTTCAACTGTTACTGGTGGGAAAGGAACTTTTTTACCACAGGATAAAAAGTCTAAAGGTAAAAACAGGGCTAACAATCGTTTTCGATCCTTTCGTTTCAACAAAGAACAAAAGCCTGATCCTTCGTCCTCAGGAGCAGTTTCAGTTTGGAAACCATCTCCAGTCTGGAATAAATCCAAGCCTGCTAGAAAGGCAAAGCCTGCTTCTAAGTTCACATGAAGGTACGGCCCTCATTCCAGTTCCGCTGGTAGGGGGCAGGTTACGTTTTTTCAAAGAAATTTGGATCAATTCTGTTCACAATCTTTGGATTCAGAACATTGTTTCAGAAGGGTACAGAATTGGTTTCAAGATGAGACCTCCTGCAAAGAGATTTTTTCTTTCCCATGTCCCAGTAAATCCAGTGAAAGCTCAAGCATTTCTGAATTGTGTTTCAGATCTAGAGTTGGCTGGAGTAATTATGCCAGTTCCAGTTCCGGAACAGGGGATGGGGTTTTATTCAAATCTCTTCATTGTACCAAAGAAGGAGAATTCCTTCAGACCAGTTCTGGATCTAAAATTATTGAATCGCTATGTAAGGATACCAACGTTCAAGATGGTAACTGTAAGGACTATATTGCCTTTTGTTCAGCAAGGGAATTATATGTCCACAATAGATTTACAGGATGCATATCTGCATATTCCGATTCATCCAGATCATTATCAGTTCCTGAGATTCTCTTTTCTAGACAAGCATTACCAATTTGTGGCTCTACCGTTTGGCCTTGCTACAGCTCCAAGAATTTTCACAAAGATTCTCGGTGCCCTTCTGTCTGTAATCAGAGAACAGGGTATTGTGGTATTTCCTTATTTGGACGATATCTTGGTACTTGCTCCGTCTTTACATTTAGCAGAGTCTCATACGAATCGACTTGTGTTGTTTCTTCAAGATCATGGTTGGAGGATCAATTTACTAAAAAGTTCTTTGATTCCTCAAACAAGGGTAACCTTTCTGGGTTTCCAGATAGATTCAGTGTCCATGACTCTGTCTTTAACAGACAAGAGACGTCTAAAATTGATTACAGCTTGTCGAAACCTTCAGTCACAATCATTCCCTTCGGTAGCCTTATGCATGGAAATTCTAGGTCTTATGACTGCTGCATCGGACGCGATCCCCTTTGCTCGTTTTCACATGCGACCTCTTCAGCTCTGTATGCTGAACCAATGGTGCAGGGATTACACGAAGATATCTCAATTAATATCTTTAAAACCGATTGTTCGACACTCTCTAACGTGGTGGACAGATCACCATCGTTTAATTCAGGGGGCTTCTTTTGTTCTTCCGACCTGGACTGTAATTTCAACAGATGCAAGTCTCACAGGTTGGGGAGCTGTGTGGGGATCTCTGACGGCACAAGGAGTTTGGGAATCTCAGGAGGTGAGATTACCGATCAATATTTTGGAACTCCGTGCAATTTTCAGAGCTCTTCAGTTTTGGCCTCTTCTGAAGAGAGAATCGTTCATTTGTTTTCAGACAGACAATGTCACAACTGTGGCATACATCAATCATCAAGGAGGGACTCACAGTCCTCTGGCTATGAAAGAAGTATCTCGAATTTTGGTTTGGGCGGAATCCAGCTCCTGTCTAATCTCTGCGGTTCATATCCCAGGTGTAGACAATTGGGAAGCGGATTATCTCAGTCGCCAAACGTTGCATCCGGGCGAATGGTCTCTTCACCCAGAGGTATTTCTTCAGATTGTTCAATTGTGGGGGCTCCCAGAGATAGATCTGATGGCCTCTCATCTAAACAAGAAACTTCCCAGGTATCTGTCCAGATCCCGGGATCCTCAGGCGGAGGCAGTGGATGCATTATCACTTCCTTGGAAGTATCATCCTGCCTATATCTTTCCGCCTCTAGTTCTTCTTCCAAGAGTAATCTCCAAGATTCTGAGGGAATGCTCGTTTGTTCTGCTAATAGCTCCGGCATGGCCTCACAGGTTTTGGTATGCGGATCTTGTCCGGATGGCATCTTGCCAGCCATGGACTCTTCCGTTAAGACCAGACCTTCTGTCACAAGGTCCTTTTTTCCATCCGGATCTGAAATCCTTAAATTTAAAGGTATGGAGATTGAACGCTTGATTCTTGGTCATAGAGGTTTCTCTGACTCCGTGATTAATACTATGTTACAGGCTCGTAAATCTGTATCTCGAGAGATATATTATAGAGTCTGGAAGACTTATATTTCTTGGTGTCTTTCTCATCATTTTTCTTGGCATTCTTTTAGAATACCGAGAATTTTACAATTTCTTCAGGATGGTTTGGATAAGGGTTTGTCCGCAAGTTCTTTGAAAGGACAAATCTCTGCTCTTTCTGTTCTTTTTCACAGAAAGATTGCTATTCTTCCTGATATTCATTGTTTTGTACAAGCTTTGGTTCGTATAAAACCTGTCATTAAGTCAATTTCTCCTCCTTGGAGTTTGAATTTGGTTCTGGGAGCTCTTCAAGCTCCTCCGTTTGAACCTATGCATTCATTGGACATTAAATTACTTTCTTGGAAAGTTTTGTTCCTTTTGGCTATCTCTTCTGCTAGAAGAGTTTCTGAATTATCTGCTCTTTCATGTGAGTCTCCTTTTCTGATTTTTCATCAGGATAAGGCGGTGTTGCGAACTTCTTTTGAATTTTTACCTAAAGTTGTGAATTCCAACAACATTAGTAGAGAAATTGTGGTTCCTTCATTATGTCCTAATCCTAAGAATTCTAAGGAGAAATCATTGCATTCTTTGGATGTTGTTAGAGCTTTGAAATATTATGTTGAAGCTACGAAATCTTTCCGTAAGACTTCTAGTCTATTTGTTATCTTTTCCGGTTCTAGGAAAGGCCAGAAAGCTTCTGCCATTTCTTTGGCATCTTGGTTGAAATCTTTAATTCATCTTGCCTATGTTGAGTCGGGTAAAACTCCGCCTCAAAGAATTACAGCTCATTCTACTAGGTCAGTATCTACTTCCTGGGCGTTTAGGAATGAAGCTTCGGTTGACCAGATCTGCAAAGCAGCAACTTGGTCTTCTTTGCATACTTTTACTAAATTCTACCATTTTGATGTATTTTCTTCTTCTGAAGCAGTTTTTGGTAGAAAAGTTCTTCAGGCAGCGGTTTCAGTTTGAATCTTCTGCTTATGTTTTTTGTTAAACTTTATTTTGGGTGTGGATTATTTTCAGCAGGAATTGGCTGTCTTTATTTTATCCCTCCCTCTCTAGTGACTCTTGTGTGGAAAGATCCACATCTTGGGTAGTCATTATCCCATACGTCACTAGCTCATGGACTCTTGTTAATTACATGAAAGAAAACATAATTTATGTAAGAACTTACCTGATAAATTCATTTCTTTCATATTAACAAGAGTCCATGAGGCCCACCCTTTTTTGTGGTGGTTATGATTTTTTTGTATAAAGCACAATTATTCCAATTCCTTATTTTATATGCTTCGCACTTTTTCTTATCACCCCACTTCTTGGCTATTCGTTAAACTGATTTGTGGGTGTGGTGAGGGGTGTATTTATAGGCATTTTAAGGTTTGGGAAACTTTGCCCCTCCTGGTAGGAATGTATATCCCATACGTCACTAGCTCATGGACTCTTGTTAATATGAAAGAAATGAATTTATCAGGTAAGTTCTTACATAAATTATGTTTTTTTTATTTGTCCCTTCAAAAAGAGCAGCATGTTCATTTAGTGGTTTTAAGTGGAAACAGTATTTCTTTCATGTAATTGGCAAGAGTCCATGAGTTAGTGACATATGCGATATACAATCCTACCAGGAGGGGCAAAGTTTCCCAAACCTCAAAATGCCTATAAATACACCCCTCACCACACCCACAATTCAGTTTAACAAACTTTGCCTCCTTTGGAGGTGGTGAAGTAAGTTTGTGCTAAGATTTCTACGTTGATATGCACTTCTCAGCATTTTTTAAGCCTGTTTCCTCTCAGAGTACAGTGAATGTCAGAGGGATGTGAAGGGAGTATCACCTATTGAATGCAATAGTTTTCCTCACAGGATCTATTTCATAGGTTCTTTGTTATTGGTCGTAGAGATTCATCTCCTACCTCCCTTTTCAGATCGACGATATACTCTCATATTCCATTACCTCTACTGATAACCGTTTCAGTACTGGTTTGGCTATCTGCTATATGTGGATGGGTGTCTTCAGGTAAGTATGTTTTCATTACTTAAAGACACTCTCATCTATGGTTTGGCACTTTATGTATTTATATAAAGTTTTAAATATATGTATTGTACTTATATTTGCCATGATTCAGGTTTCAGTATTTTTCCTTTTGCAGAATGTCATATTTTCATATTTGGGAAATGCATTTTTTTAGAAATGTATTTCTTACCTGGGGTGCAGTCTTTTTCAATTGACGTCTTAGTTGACACCGGGTCCTTTCACAATGTTGCGTCATCTATTTTTATGGTGTTTATGATTTTTTTGTATAAAGCACAATTATTTCCAAATTCCTTTGTTGATGCTTCCAGAAATAGATCTGATGGCATCTCATCTAAACAAAAAACTTCCCAGGTACCTGTCCAGGTCCAGGGATCCTCAGGCGGAAGCAGTGGATGCATTGACACTTCCTTGGTGTTATCGACCTGCTTATATTTTCCCGCCTCTAGTTCTTCTTCCAAGAGGGATCTCCAAGATCATCATGGAGCAATTGTTTGTGCTGCTGGTAGCTCCAGCATGGCCTCACAGGTTTTGGTATGCGGATCTTGTCCTGATGTCCAGTTGCTAGCCTTGGCCACTTCCACTAAGGCCAGACCTTCTATCTCAAGGTCCGTTTTTCCATCAGGATCTCAAATCATTAAATTTGAAGGTATGGAGATTGAACGCTTAGTCATAGAGGTTTCTCTGACTCAGTGATTAATACTATGTTGCAGGCTCGTAAATCTGTTTCTAGAAAGATTTATTATCTAGTTTGGAAGACTTACATTTCATGGTGTTCTTTTCATAAATTCTCTTGGCATTCTTTTAGAATTCCTAGAATTTTACAGTTTCTTCAGGATGGTTTGGATAAGGGTTTGTCTGCAAGTTCCTTGAAAGGACAAATCTCTGCTCTTTCTGTTTTATTTCACAGGAAGATTGCTAAACTTCCTGATATTCATTGTTTTGTGCAGGCGTTGGTTCATATCAAGCCTGTCATTAAATCAATCTCTCCTCCTTGGAGTCTTAATTTAGTTTGAAGGCTTTACAGACTCCTCAGTTTGAGCCTATGCATTTTTTAGACATTAAACTACTTTATTTGAAAGTGTTGTTTCTTTTGGCCATCTCTTCTGCTAGAAGAGTTTCTGAATTATCCGCTCTCTCTCTTGTAAATCTCCTTTTCTGATTTTCCATCAGGATAAGACGGTTTTGCGGACTTCATTTAAATTCTTACCTAAGGTTGTGAATTCTAAGAACATTAATAGAGAAATTGTTGTCCCTTCCTTGTGTCCTAAGAATTCTTTGGAGAGATCCTTACATTCTTTGGATGTGGTAAGAGCTTTGAAATATTATGTTGAAGCTACTAAAGATTTCAGGAAGACTTCTAGTCTATTTGTTATATTTTCTGGTTCTAGGAAAGGTCAGAAGGCTTCTGCTGTTTCCTTGGCTTCGTGGTTAAAGTTTTGGATTCATCAAGCTTATTTGGAGTCGGGTCAAGCACCGCCTCAGAGAATTACAGCTCATTCTACTAGATCAGTCTCTACTTTGTGGGCTTTTAAGAATGAAGCTTCAGTTGATCAGATTTGCAAAGCAGCAACTTGGTCTTCTTTGCATACATTTACTAAATTCTAATTTTTTTATGTATTTGCTTCTTCGGAAGCAGTTTTTTTTTTTAGAAAAGTTCTTCAGGCAGCTGTTTCAGTTTGATTCTTCTGCTTATGATTTAAGTTTTTTCCTTATAATATAAACTTATATTTTGAGTTGTGGATTATTTTTTTTTCAGCGGAAAATGGCTGTTTTTATTTGTATCACTCCCTCTCTAGTGACTCTTGCGTGGAGTTCCACATCTTGGGTATTGCTATCCCATACGTCACTATCTCATTGACTCTTGCCAATTACATGAAAGAAAACATAATTTATGTAAGAACTTACCTGATAAATTAATTTCTTTCATATTGGCAAGAGTACATGAGGCCCACCCTTTTTATGGTGGTTATGATTTTTTTGCATAAAGCACAATTATTTCCAAATTCCTTTGTTGATGCTTTTTACTCCTTTCTTTATCACCCCACTACTTGGCTATTTGTTAAACTGAATTGTGGGTGTGGTGAGGGGTGTATTTATAGGCATTTTGAGGTTTGGGAAACTTTGCCCCTCCTGGTAGGATTGTATCTCTCATACGTCACTAGCTCATGGACTCTTGACAATATGAAAGAAATTAATTTATCAGGTAAGTTCTTACATAAATTATGTTTTATATATTATAGGGACATGAAACCAATTTTTTTCTTTCATGATTCAGGCATCATACAATTTAAAAAAAGTTTCTAATTTACTTTTGCCAAAAATGCTTTCTTTGCATGGTATTCTTTATTGGAGAGCATAACTAGGTAGGTAGCATTCATGTATCTTAAACACTACGTGGCACTAAACACTAAAGTACAAGGTAACTTTGTGTAAGATTGTACATTTGTATTGTAAAGGAACAATTTTGGGTTTCTTAGCCCTTTAAGGACACATTTTTTTTTATATAGTTCTTTTTATTCTCAAGAGTTGTTGAAATAATTTAAGAGTTATTAAAGGTTAATTATTCAAAATATGTTTATTCAATTAGACATTGTTAAAAGGGTTGATTTATATATAGTTTATTACTGACTAATTTTAAAAAATCAGATTCTCTATTTTTATTGCACAGATCAGCCTGCATTAAATTTGACTATACTTTAGCAAATCAGTATGCAATACCCCTAAAATTACCCAAGAGAGAAAGCAAAAAAGGCTAATTTCTTTCATGTAATTGGCAAGAGTCCATGAGTTAGTGACATATGGGATTTACAATCCTACCAGGAGGGGCAAAGTTTTTCCAAACCTCAAAATGCCTATAAATACACCAATCACCACACCAACAATTCAGTTTTACAAACTTTGCCTCCTATGGAGGTGGTGAAGTAAGTTTGTGCTAAGATTTCTACATTGATATGCGCTTCTCAGCATTTTTAAGCCTGATTCCTCTCAAAGTACAGTGAATGTTAGAGGGATGTGAAGGGAGTATCACCTATTAAATGCAATGGTTTTCCTCACAGGAGATCTATTTCATAGGTTCTCTGTTAACGGTCGTTAAGATTCATCTCCTACCTCCCTTTTCAGATCGCCGATATACTCTAATATTCCATTACCTCTACTGATAACCATTTCAGTACTGGTTTGGCTATCTGCTATATGTGGATGGGTGTCTTTTGGTAAGTATTTCTGAAACTGCCATATAAGGAAATTGATAATTTTGCTTTATATGTTGTTTTTTTCTCTTACACTTGCAAGATGTCTCAATCTGATCCTGTCTCAGAAATCACTGTTTGAACCCTGCTGCCTGATAAGTTCTACCAAAGCTAAGTGCATTTGTTGTAAACTTGTGGAGATTATTTCTCCAGTTGTGGTTTGTAATAGTTGTCATGATAAGCTTTTACATGCAGAGAATGTGTCCATCAGTAATAGTGCGTTGCCGCCTGTTGTTCCTTCAACATATAATGTACAAGATATACCTGTGAATTTAAAAGATTTTATTGCTGATTCTATTCAGAAGGCTCTTTCTGCCATCTTGCCTTCTAATAAACGTAAAAGGTTTTTTAAAACTTCTCATAAAGTTGATGAAATTTCAAATGACCGACAACCTACTGAATAATCCTCCTCTGATAAAGATCTATCTGATTCAGAAGATCCTTCCTCAGATATTGACACTGATAAATCTACTTATTTTTGTTAAATAGAGTACATTTGTTCTTTGTTAAAAGAAGTGTTGATTACATTGGATATTGAGGAAACTAGTTCTCTTGATATTAAGACTAGTAAATGTTTAAATTCTGTTTATAAATCTCCTGTGGTTTTTCCAGTTCCTGATGCTATTTTTGATATGATTTCGAATAAATGGAATAGGCCTGGTACATCTTTTATTCCTTCTTCAAGGTTTAAAAAATGGTATCCTTTGCGAGCAGTTACATTGGAGTTTTGGGAAAAGATCCCCAATGTTGATGGGGCTATCTCTACTCTTGCTAAACGTACTACTATTCCTATGGAAGATAGTACTTCTTTTAAAGATCCTTTAGATATGAAACTTGAATCTTATCTAAGGAAAGCCTATTTATATTCTGGTCATCTTCTAAGGCCTGCAATTTCTTTGGCTGATGTTGCAGCTGCATTAACTTTTTGGTTGGAACTTTTAGAGCAACAAGAATTGGATTCTGATTTTTCTAGCATTGTTCGCTTGCTACAACATGCTAATCATTTTATTTGTGATGTTTATTTTTTTTTATTTGTAAATCTTGGAATGCTGACATGACTTCTAAGTTTAGATTGCTATCTCTTTCTTTCCAAGATAATAAGCTATTTGGTTCTCAGTTGGATTCGATTATTTCAACTGTCACTGGGGGGAAGGGAGTTTTTTTGCCTCAGGATTAAAGACCTAAGGGTAAATCTAAAGCTTCTAACCGCTTCCGTTCCTTTCGACAAGTTAAGGAACAGAAACCTAATCCATCTCCCAAGGAATCTGTTTCCAATTGGAAACCTTCTTCAAATTGGAATAAATCCAAGCCTTTTAAGAAACCAAAACCAACCCCCAAGTCTGCATGAAGGTGCGGCCCTCATTCCAGCTCAGCTGGTAGGTGGCAGATTAAGATTTTTCAAGGATGTTTGGACAAATTCTGTCCAATGTCTCTCAGGGGTATCGAATAGGATTCAGAGTAAGACCTCCTGTGAGAAGATATTTTCTCTCACGCATCCCAGCAAATCCAGTAAAGGCTCAGGCTTTCCTAAAGTGTGTTTCAGACCTGGAGCTTTCAGGGGTAATCATGCCGGTTCCTTTTCAGGAACAGGGTTTAGGGTTTTATTCAAATCTATTCATTGTCCCAAAGAAAGAAAATTCATTCAGACCAGTTCTGGATCTAAACATTTTGAATCGTTATGTAAGAGTACCAACTTTCAAGATGGTGACTATAAGGACTATTCTGCCTTTTGTTCAGCAAGGGCATTATATGTCCACAATAGACTTACAGGATGCATATCTTCATATTCCGATTCATCCAGATCATTATCAATTTCTGAGATTCTCTTTTCAAAACGAGTATTACCAATTTGTCGCTCCTTTTGGCCTGGTGACAGCTCCAAGAATCTTTTCAAAGGTTATCAGTGCCCTACTCTCTGTAATCAGAGAGCGGGATATTGCGGTGTCTTGGTACTAGCTCAGTCTTTACATTCTGCAGAATCTCACACAAATCAACTAGTGTTGTTTCTTCAAAAACATGGTTGGAGGATCAATTTACCAAAAAGTTATTTCTCTTGTAAGGTGTATCCAGTCCACGGATCATCCATTACTTGTGGGATATTCTCATTCCCAACATGAAGTTGCAAGAGGACACCAACAGCAGAGCTGTCTGTATAGCTCCTCCCCTCACTGCCATATCCAATCATTCTCTTGCAACTCTCAACAAGCATGGAGGTAGTAAGAGATAAGTGGTGAAATGTAGCTGTTATTTTGCTTCAATCAAGAGTTTATTATTTTTAAATAGTACCGGAGTTGTGCTATTTTGTTCCAGGCAGGAAAAAAGAAGAATCTGCCTGGGATTTCTATGATCTTAGCAGGTTGTAACTAAGATCCATTGCTGTTCTCACACATGTCTGAAGAGAGAGATAACTTCAGCGGGGGAATGGCGTGCAGGTTATCCTGCTATGAGGTATGTGCAGGTAATATTTTTCTAGAAGATGTGAAGGCTAGAAAATGCTGCTGATACCAAATTTATGTAAGGTAAGCCTGAATACAGTGATTTAATAGCGACTGGTATCATGCTTACTTTCTGAGGTAATACTCTTTTATATATTATATATAATATATTATTATTATTTAATATAAAACGTTTGCTGGCATGTTTAAAAGTTTTTATATATACTTTGGTGATAAAACTTTATTGTGGCCTAATTTTTTTCCACATGGCTGGCTTAAATTTGCCTAGAAACAGTTTCCTGAGGCTTTCCACTGTGTTACTATGAGTGGGAGGGGCCTAGTTTAGTGCTTTTTTGTGCATTAACTATTAGACTGAGACATCCAGGAGTTCCCTGAATGCTACAGGACATCTCTAAAGGGCTCTTAGGCTTCCAAAATCGTTTGTTGGGGAAGGTAGGCTCACAGCAAGGCTGTGGCAGTTTGGTGTGACTGTTAAAAAACGTCTATATTGTTTTTTTGATCCGGTTTTTGAACTAAAGGGTTTATCATCCATTTGCAAGTGGGTGCAATGCTCTGTTAGATTATTATACACACTGTAAAAATTTCGTTTGATTTACTGCCTTTTTTCACTGTTTTTCAAATTCTGACAAAATTTGTTTCTCTTAAAGGCACAGTACCGTTTTTTATATTTGCTTGTTAACTTGATTTAAAGTGTTTTCCAAGCTTGCTAGTCTCATTGCTAGTCTGTATAAACATGTCTGACATAGAGGAAACTCCTTGTTCATTATGTTTAAAAGCCATGGTGGAACCCCCTCTTAGAATGTGTACCAAATGTACTGATTTCCCTTTAAGCAATAAAGATCATATTCTGTCTTTCAAAAATGTATCACCAGAGGAATCTGACGAGGGGGAAGTTATGACGACTAACTCTCCCCACGTGTCCGATCCTTTGACTCCCGCTCAAGGGACTCTCGCTCAAATGGCGCCAAGTACATCCAGGGCGCCCATAGCGTTTACTTTACAAGACATGGCGGCAGTCATGGATAATACAGTCAGCGGTATTAGCCAGACTACCTGTATTTAGAGGAAAGCGAGATAGCTCTGGAGTTAGACGAAATACAGAGCATACTGACGCTTTAAGAAGAAGAAGAAGCTGAAGCTGAAGAAGGAGAGCTTCTTTCTGTGGGTGATATTTCTGACTCAGGGAAGATGATGCAACCTGATTCTGATATTTCTACATTTAAATTTAAGCTTGAACACCTCCGCGTGTTACTCAGGGAGGTTTTAGCTGCTCTGAATGACTGTGATACAATTGCAGTGCCAGAGAAATTGTGTAGACTGGATAAATACTATGCAGTGCCGGTGTGTACTGATGTTTTTCCAATACCTAAAAGGTTTACAGAAATTATTACTAAGGAATGGGATAGACCAGGTGTGCCATTCTCTCCCCCTCCTGCTTTTAGAAAAATGTTTCCAATAGACGCCACCACACGGGACTTATGGCAGACAGTTCCTAAGGTGGAGGGAGCAGTTTCTACTCTAGCAAAGCGTACTACTATCCCTGTCGAGGACAGTTGTGCTTTCTTAGATCCAATGGATAAAAAGTTAGAGGGTTACCTTAAGAAAATGTTTATTCAACAAGGTTTTATCCTACAGCCCCTTGCATGCATTGCGCCTGTCACTGCTGCTGCGGCGTTCTGGTTTGATACTCTGGAAGAGGCTTTACAGGTAGAGACTCCATTGGATGAAATACTTGACAAGCTTAGAGCACTTAAGCTAGCCAATTCTTTTGTTTCTGATGCCATTGTTCATTTGACTAAACTAACGGCTAAGAATTCTGGTTTTGCTATCCAGGTGCGCAGAGCGCTATGGCTTAAATCATGGTCAGCTGACTTTACTTCAAAATCGAAGCTGCTTAACATTCCCTTCAAGGGGCAGATCCTATTCGGGCCTGGTTTGAAGGAGATTATTGCTGATATCACTGGAGGAAAAGGTCATGCCCTTCTTCAGGATAGGTCCAAACCAAGGGCCAAACAGTCTAATTTTCGTGCCTTTCGAAACTTCAAGGCAAGTGCGGCATCAACTTCCTCTAATGCAAAACAAGAGGGAACTTTTGCTCAGTCCAAGACGGTCTGGAGACCTAACCAGACCTGGAACAAGGGTAAGCAGGCCAAAAAGCCTGCTGCTGCCTCTAAGACAGCATGAAGGAACGGCCCCCTATTCGGTAATGGATCTAGTAGGGGGCAGACTTTCGCTCTTCGCCCAGGTGTGGGCAAGAGATGTCCAGGATCCCTGGGCGTTGGAAATTATATCCCAGGGATATCTTCTGGACTTCAAGGCTTCCCCCCACTCCAAAAGGGAGATTTCACCTTTCACAATTATCTGCAAACCAGATAAATAGAGAGGGATTCTTACACTGTGTACAAGACCTCCTAGTTATGGGAGTGATCCATCCAGTCCCAAAGGAGGAACAGGAACAGGGATTTTACTCAAATCTGTTTGTGGTTCCCAAAAAAGAGGGAACCTTCAGACCAATTTTGGATCTAAAGATCTTAAACAAATTCCTCAGAGTTCCATCATTCAAGATGGAGACTATTCGTACCATCCTACCTATGATCCAGGAGGGTCAATACATGACTACAGTGGATTTAAAGGATGCTTATCTGCACATTCCAATACACAAAGATCATCATCGGTTTCTCAGGTTTGCCTTCCTAGACAGGCACTACCAGTTTGTAGCTCTTCCCTTTGGGTTATCTACAGCCCCAAGAATTTTTACGAAGGTTCTGGGGTCACTTCTGGCGGTCCTAAGGCCATGGGGCATAGCAGTGGCCCCTTATTTAGATGACATCCTGATTCAGGCGTCAAACTTCCAAATTGCCAAGTCTCGTACGGACATAGTGTTGGCATTTCTGAGGTCGCATGGGTGGAAGGTGAACGAGAAAAAGAGTTCTCTATCCCCCCTCACAAGAGTTTCCTTCCTAGGGACTCTGATAGATTCTGTAGAAATGAAAATTTACCTGACGGAGTCCAGGTTATCAAAACTTCTAAATTCCTGCCGTGTTCTTTATTCCATTCCTCGCCCTTCGGTGGCTCAGTGCATGCAAGTAATCGGCTTAATGGTAGCGGCAATGGACATAGTGACGTTTGCACTCCTACATCTCAGACCGTTGCAACTATGCATGCTCAGTCAGTGGAATGGGGATTACATAGATTTGTCCCCTTTACTGAATCTGGACCAAGAGACCAGGGATTCTCTTCTCTGGTGGCTATCTCGGGTCCATCTGTCTAAAGGTATGACCTTTCGCAGGCCAGATTGGACAATTGTAACGACAGATGCCAGCCTTCTAGGTTGGGGTGCAGTCTGGAACTCCCTAAAGCTCAGGGATCGTGGACTCAGGAGGAGTCACTCCTTCAAATAAACATTCTGGAACTAAGAGCGATATTCAATGCTCTTCAGGCTTGGCCTCATCTAGCGACAATGAGGTTCATCAGATTTCAGTCGGACAACATCACGACTGTTGCTTACATCAACCATCAAGGGGGGACAAGGAGTTCCCTAGTGATGTTAGAAGTCTCAAAGATAATTCGATGGGCAGAGATTCACTCTTGCCACCTATCAGCTATTCATATCCCAGGTGTAGAGAACTGGGAGGCAGATTTTCTAAGTCGACAGACTTTTCATCCGGGGGAGTGGGAACTCCATCCGGAGGTGTTTGCACAATTGGTTCTTCATTGGGGCGAACCAGAACTGGATCTCATGGCGTCTCGCCAGAACGCCAAGCTTCCTTGTTACGGATCCAGGTCCAGGGACCCCAAGGCAACGCTGATAGATGCTCTAGCAGCGCCTTGGTCCTTCAACCTGGCTTATGTGTTTCCACCGTTTCTTCTGCTCCCTCGTCTGATTGCCAAAATCAAGCAGGAGAGAGCATCAGTGATCTTGATAGCGCCTGCGTGGCCACGCAGAGCTTGGTATGCAGATCTGGTGGACATGTTATCCTTTCCACCATGGACTCTGCCGCTGAGACAGGACCTTCTACTTCAAGGTCCTTTCAACCATCCAAATCTAATTTCTCTGATGCTGACTGCCTGGGGATTGAACACTTGATTTTATCAAAGCATGGTTTCTCCGAGTCAGTCATTGATACCTTAATTCAGGCACGGAAGCCTGTCACCAGGAAAATCTATCATAAAATATGGCGTAAATATCTTTATTGGTGTGAATCTAAGGGCTACTTATAGAGTAAGGTCAGGATTCCCAGGATATTATCTTTTCTCCAAGAAGGATTGGAGAAAGGATTGTCAGCTAGTTCCTTAAAGGGACAAATTTCTGCGCTATCTATTCTTTTGCACAAGCGTCTGGCGGATGTCCCAGACTTTCAGGCATTTTGTCAGGCTTTAGTTAGAATGAAGCCTGTGTTTAAACCTGTTGCTCCACCTTGGAGCTTAAATTTGGTTCTTAAAGTTCTTCAGGGGGTTCCGTTTGAACCTCTTCATTCCATAGATATCAAACTTTTATCTTGGAAAGTTCTTTTTTTGGTAGCTATTTCCTCGGCTCATAGAGTTTCCGAGTTATCTGCCTTACAATGTGATTCTCCTTATCTGATCTTCCGTGCAGATAAGGTAGTTCTGCGTACCAAACCTGGGTTTTTACCTAAGGTGGTATCTAATAAGAATATCAATCAAGAGATTGTTGTTCCGTCTGTGTCCTAATCCTTCTTCAAAGAAGGAGCGTCTATTACACAATCTGGACGTGGTTCGTGCTTTAAAGTTTTACTTACAAGCTACTAAAGATTTTCGTCAAACATCTGCTTTGTTTGTTGTCTACTCTGGACAGAGGAGAGGTCAAAAGGCTTCGGCAACCTCTCTTTCTTTTTGGCTAAGAAGCATAATCCACTTAGCCTATGAGACTGCTGGCCAGCAGCCTCCAGAAAGGATTACAGCTCATTCTACTAGAGCTGTGGCTTCCACATGGGCCTTTAAAAATGAGGCTTCTGTTGAACAGATTTGCAAGGCGGCGGTCTTCGCTTCATACTTTTTCAAAATTCTACAAATTTGATACTTTTGCTTCTTTGGAGACTATATTTGAGAGAAAGGTTTTACAGGCAGTGGTACCTTCCGTTTAAGTACCTGCCTTGTCCCTCCCTTCATCCGTGTACTTTAGCTTTGGTATTGGTATCCCACAAGTAATGGATGATCCGTGGACTGGATACACCTTACAAGAGAAAACATAATTTATGCTTACCTGATAAATTTATTTCTCTTGTGGTGTATCCAGACCACGGCCCGCCCTGTCATTTTAAGGCAGGTATTTTTTAATTTTAAACTACAGTCACCACTGCACCCTGTGGTTTCTCCTTTCTCTGCTTGTTTTCGGTCTAATGACTGGATATGGCAGTGAGGGGAGGAGCTATATAGACAGCTCTGCTGTGGGTGTCCTCTTGCAACTTCCTGTTGGGAATGAGAATATCCCACAAGTAATGGATGATCCGTGGACTGGATACACCACAAGAGAAATAAATTTATCAGGTAAGCATAAATTATGTTTTGATTCCTCTGACAAGGGTCACCTTTTTAGGTTTCCAGATAGAGACAGAGTCATGGACACTGAATCTCACAGACAAGAGACGTTTAAAATTGGTTTCAGCCTGTTGGAACCTTCAGTCTCAGTCATTCCCTTCAGTAGCTATGTGCATGGAAGTTTTAGGTCTCATGATTGCAGCATTGGACGTGATCCCCTTTGCTCATTTTCATATGACACCTCTCCTGCTTTATATGCTGAACCAATTGTGCAGGGATTATACAAGGATATAACAATTAATATAATTAAATCCCAATGTTCGACTATCTCTGACCTGGTGGTTAGATCACCATCGTATAGTTCTAGGGGCCTCTTTTGTTCGTCCAACCTGGACTGTGATCACAACAGATGCAAGTCTTTCAGGTTGGGAAGCTGATTGGGGATCTCTGACAGCACACGGGGTTTGGAAATCTCAAGAGGTGAGATTGCCAATCAATATTTTGGAACTCCGTGCGATTTTCAGGGCTCTTCAGATTTGGCCTCTGTTTAAGAGAGAACCGTTCATTTGTTTCCAGACAGACAATATTACTACTGTGGCATACAATCATCAGGGTTGGATTCACAGTCCCCACGCTATGAAAGAAGTATCCCCTATACTTGCTTGGGCAGAATCCAGCTCCTGTCTAATCTCTGCGGTTCATATCCCAGGTATAGACAATTGGGAAGCGGATTATTTCTCCAACATAGGTGTGTCCGGTCCACGGCGTCATCCTTACTTGTGGGATATTCTCTTCCCCAACAGGAAATGGCAAAGAGCCCAGCAAAGCTGGTCACATGATCCCTCCTAGGCTCCGCCTACCCCAGTCATTCTCTTTGCCGTTGTACAGGCAACATCTCCACGGAGATGGCTTAGAGTTTTTTAGTGTTTAACTGTAGTTTTTATTATTCAATCAAGAGTTTGTTATTTTGAAATAGTGCTGGTATGTACTATTTACTCAGAAACAGAAAAGAGATGAAGATTTCTGTTTGTATGAGGAAAATGATTTTAGCAACCGTCACTAAAATCCATGGCTGTTCCACACAGGACTGTTGAGAGCAATTAACTTCAGTTGGGGGAACAGTGAGCAGTCTCTTGCTGCTTGAGGTATGACACATTCTAACAAGACGATGTAATGCTGGAAGCTGTCATTTTCCCTATGGGATCCGGTAAGCCATGTTTATTACGATCGTAAATAAGGGCTTCACAAGGGCTTATTAAGACTGTAGACTTTTTCTGGGCTAAATCGATTCATTATTAACACATATTTAGCCTTGAGGAATCATTTTATTTGGGTATTTTGATATAATAATATCGGCAGGCACTGTTTTAGACACCTTATTCTTTAGGGGCTTTCCCAAAGCATAGGCAGAGCCTCATTTTCGCGCCGGTGTTGCGCACTTGTTTTTGAGAGGCATGGCATGCAGTCGCATGTGAGAGGAGCTCTGATACTTAGAAAAGACTTTCTGAAGGCGTCATTTGGTATCGTATTCCCCTTTGGGCTTGGTTGGGTCTCAGCAAAGCAGATACCAGGGACTGTAAAGGGGTTAAAGTTCAAAACGGCTCCGGTTCCGTTATTTTAAGGGTTAAAGCTTCCAAATTTGGTGTGCAATACTTTTAAGGCTTTAAGACACTGTGGTGAAAATTTGGTGAATTTTGAACAATTCCTTCATGTTTTTTCGCAATTGCAGTAATAAAGTGTGTTCAGTTTAAAATTTAAAGTGACAGTAACGGTTTTATTTTAAAACGTTTTTTGTACTTTGTTATCAAGTTTATGCCTGTTTAACATGTCTGAACTACCAGATAGACTGTGTTCTGAATGTGGGGAAGCCAGAATTCCTATTCATTTAAATAAATGTGATTTATGTGACAATGACAATGATGCCCAAGATGATTCCTCAAGTGAGGGGAGTAAGCATGGTACTGCATCATTCCCTCCTTCGTCTACACGAGTCTTGCCCACTCAGGAGGCCCCTAGTACATCTAGCGCGCCAATACTCCTTACTATGCAACAATTAACGGCTGTAATGGATAATTCTGTCAAAAACATTTTAGCCAAAATGAACACTTATCAGCGTAAGCGCGACTGCTCTGTTTTAGATACTGAAGAGCATGACGACGCTGATAATAATGTTTCTGAAGGGCCCCTAACCCAGTCTGATGGGGCCAGGGAGGTTTTGTCTGAGGGAGAAATTACTGATTCAGGGAACATTTCTCAACATGCTGAACCTGATGTGATTACATTTAAATTTAAGTTGGAACATCTCCGCATTCTGCTTAAGGAGGTATTATCCACTCTGGATGATTGTGACAAGTTGGTCATCCCAGAGAAACTATGTAAAATGGACAAGTTCCTAGAGGTGCCGGGGCTCCCAGAAGCTTTTCCTATACCCAAGCGGGTGGCGGACATTGTTAATAAAGAATGGGAAAGGCCCGGTATTCCTTTCGTCCCTCCCCCCATATTTAAAAAATTGTTTCCTATGGTCGACCCCAGAAAGGACTTATGGCAGACAGTCCCCAAGGTCGAGGGAGCGGTTTCCACTTTAAACAAACGCACCACTATACCCATAGAGGATAGTTGTGCTTTCAAAGATCCTATGGATAAAAAATTAGAAGGTTTGCTTAAAAAGATGTTTGTTCAGCAGGGTTACCTTCTACAACCAATTTCATGCGTTGTCCCTGTCGCTACAGCCGCATGTTTCTGGTTCGATGAGCTGATAAAGGCGGTCGATAGTGATTCTCCTCCTTATGAGGAGATTATGGACAGAATCAATGCTCTCAAATTGGCTAATTCTTTTACCCTAGACGCCACTTTGCAATTGGCTAGGTTAGCGGCTAAGAATTCTGGGTTTGCTATTGTGGCGCGCAGAGCGCTTTGGTTGAAATCTTGGTCGGCTGATGCGTCTTCCAAGAACAAGCTACTTAACATTCCTTTCAAGGGGAAAACGCTGTTTGGCCCTGACTTGAAAGAGATTATCTCTGATATCACTGGGGGTAAGGGCCACGCCCTTCCTCAGGTTCGGCCTTTCAAGGCAAAAAATAAACCTAATTTTCGTCCCTTTCGTAGAAACGGACCAGCCCAAAGTGCTACGTCCTCTAAGCAAGAGGGTAATACTTCTCAAGCCAAGCCAGCTTGGAGACCAATGCAAGGCTGGAACAAGGGAAAGCAGGCCAAGAAACCTGCCACTGCTACCAAGACAGCATGAAATGTTGGCCCCCGATCCGGGACCGGATCTGGTGGGGGGCAGACTCTCTCTCTTCGCTCAGGCTTGGGCAAGAGATGTTCTGGATCCTTGGGCGCTAGAAATAGTCTCCCAAGGTTATCTTCTGGAATTCAAGGGGCTTCCCCCAAGGGGGAGGTTCCACAGGTCTCAGTTGTCTTCAGACCACATAAAAAGACAGGCATTCTTACATTGTGTAGAAGACCTGTTAAAAATGGGAGTGATTCATCCTGTTCCATTAAGAGAACAAGGGATGGGGTTCTACTCCAATCTGTTCATAGTTCCCAAAAAAGAGGGAACGTTCAGACCAATCTTAGATCTCAAGATCTTAAACAAGTTTCTCAAGGTTCCATCGTTCAAGATGGAAACCATTCGAACTATTCTTCCTTCCATCCAGGAAGGTCAATTCATGACCACGGTGGATTTAAAGGATGCGTATCTACATATTCCTATCCACAAGGAACATCATCGGTTCCTAAGGTTCGCATTCCTGGACAAGCATTACCAGTTCGTGGCGCTTCCTTTCGGATTAGCCACTGCTCCAAGGATTTTCACAAAGGTACTAGGGTCCCTTCTAGCTGTGCTAAGACCAAGGGGCATTGCTGTAGTACCTTATTTGGACGACATTCTGATTCAAGCGTCGTCCCTTCCTCAAGCAAAGGCTCACACGGACATAGTCCTGGCCTTTCTCAGATCTCACGGATGGAAAGTGAACGTGGAAAAGAGTTCTCTATCTCCGTCAACAAGGGTTCCCTTCTTGGGAACAATAATAGACTCCTTAGAAATGAGGATATTTCTGACAGAGGCCAGAAAAACAAAGCTTCTAGACTCTTGTCGGATACTTCATTCCGTTCCTCTTCCTTCCATAGCTCAGTGCATGGAAGTGATCGGGTTGATGGTAGCGGCAATGGACATAGTTCCTTTTGCGCGCATTCATCTAAGACCATTACAACTGTGCATGCTCAGTCAGTGGAATGGGGATTATACAGACTTGTCTCCGAAGATACAAGTAAATCAGAGGACCAGAGACTCACTCCGTTGGTGGCTGTCCCTGGACAACCTGTCACAAGGGATGACATTCCGCAGACCAGAGTGGGTCATTGTCACGACCGACGCCAGTCTGATGGGCTGGGGCGCGGTCTGGGGATCCCTGAAAGCTCAGGGTCTTTGGTCTCGGGAAGAATCTCTTCTACCGATAAATATTCTGGAACTGAGAGCGATATTCAATGCTCTCAAGGCTTGGCCTCAGCTAGCGAGGGCCAAGTTCATACGGTTTCAATCAGACAACATGACAACTGTTGCGTACATCAACCATCAGGGGGGAACAAGGAGTTCCCTAGCGATGGAAGAAGTGACCAAAATCATTCTATGGGCGGAGTCTCACTCCTGCCACCTGTCCGCTATCCACATCCCAGGAGTGGAAAATTGGGAAGCGGATTTTCTGAGTCGTCAGACATTGCATCCGGGGGAGTGGGAACTCCATCCGGAAATCTTTGCCCAAGTCACTCAGCTGTGGGGCATTCCAGACATGGATCTGATGGCCTCTCGTCAGAACTTCAAAGTTCCTTGCTACGGGTCCAGATCCAGGGATCCCAAGGCGGCTCTAGTGGATGCACTAGTAGCACCTTGGACCTTCAAACTAGCTTATGTGTTCCCGCCGTTTCCTCTCATCCCCAGGCTGGTAGCCAGGATCAATCAGGAGAGGGCGTCGGTGATCTTGATAGCTCCTGCGTGGCCACGCAGGACTTGGTATGCAGATCTGGTGAATATGTCATCGGCTCCACCTTGGAAGCTACCTTTGAGACGAGACCTTCTTGTTCAGGGTCCGTTCGAACATCCGAACCTGGTTTCACTCCAGCTGACTGCTTGGAGATTGAACGCTTGATCTTATCGAAGCGAGGGTTCTCAGATTCTGTTATCGATACTCTTGTTCAGGCCAGAAAGCCTGTAACTAGAAAGATTTACCACAAAATTTGGAAAAAAATATATCTGTTGGTGTGAATCTAAAGGATTCCCTTGGGACAAGGTTAAGATTCCTAAGATTCTATCCTTCCTTCAAGAAGGATTGGAAAAAGGATTATCTGCAAGTTCCCTGAAGGGACAGATTTCTGCCTTGTCTGTGTTACTTCACAAAAAGCTGGCAGCTGTGCCAGATGTTCAAGCCTTTGTTCAGGCTCTGGTTAGAATTAAGCCTGTTTACAAACCTTTGACTCCTCCTTGGAGTCTCAATTTAGTTCTTTCAGTTCTTCAGGGGGTTCCGTTTGAACCCTTACATTCCGTTGATATTAAGTTATTATCTTGGAAAGTTTTGTTTTTAGTTGCAATTTCTTCTGCTAGAAGAGTTTCAGAATTATCTGCTCTGCAGTGTTCTCCTCCTTATCTGGTGTTCCATGCAGATAAGGAGGTTTTACGTACTAAACCTGGTTTTCTTCCAAAAGTTGTTTCTAACAAAAACATTAACCAGGAGATTATCGTACCTTCTCTGTGTCCGAAACCAGTTTCAAAGAAGGAACGTTTGTTGCACAATTTGGATGTTGTTCGCGCTCTAAAATTCTATTTAGAAGCTACAAAGGATTTTAGACAAACATCTTCCTTGTTTGTTGTTTATTCCGGTAAAAGGAGAGGTCAAAAAGCAACTTCTACCTCTCTCTCTTTTTGGATTAAAAGCATCATCAGATTGGCTTACGAGACTGCCGGACGGCAGCCTCCCGAAAGAATCACAGCTCATTCCACTAGGGCTGTGGCTTCCACATGGGCCTTCAAGAACGAGGCTTCTGTTGATCAGATATGTAGGGCAGTGACTTGGTCTTCACTGCACACTTTTACCAAATTTTACAAGTTTGATACTTTTGCTTCTTCTGAGGCTATTTTTGGGAGAAAGGTTTTGCAAACCGTGGTGCCTTCCATTTAGGTGACCTGATTTGCTCCCTCCCTTCATCCGTGTCCTAAAGCTTTGGTATTGGTTCCCACAAGTAAGGATGACGCCGTGGACCGGACACACCTATGTTGGAGAAAACAGAATTTATGTTTACCTGATAAATTACTTTCTCCAACGGTGTGTCCGGTCCACGGCCCGCCCTGGTTTTTTTAATCAGGTCTGATAATTTATTTTCTTTAACTACAGTCACCACGGTACCATATGGTTTCTCCTATGCAAATATTCCTCCTTAACGTCGGTCGAATGACTGGGGTAGGCGGAGCCTAGGAGGGATCATGTGACCAGCTTTGCTGGGCTCTTTGCCATTTCCTGTTGGGGAAGAGAATATCCCACAAGTAAGGATGACGCCGTGGACCGGACACACCGTTGGAGAAAGTAATTTATCAGGTAAACATAAATTTTGTTTTTAGCCGTCAGACTTTACATCCAGGGGAGTGGTCCCTCTATCCAGATGTGTTTTCTCAGGATGTTCAGATATGGAGTCTTCCAGAAATAGATCTGATGGCTTCTCATCTAAACAAGAAGCTTCCCAGGTACCTGTCCAGGTCCAGGGATCCTCAGGCGGAAGCATTGGATGCGTTGACACTTCCTTGGTGTTATTAACCTGCTTATATTTTCCTGCCTCTAGTTCTTCTTCCAAGAGTGATCTTCAAAATCATCATGGAGCAATTGTTTGTGTTGCTGGTGGCTCCAGCATGGCCTCACAGGTTCTGGTATGCAGATCTTGTTCGGATGTCCAGTTGCCAACCTTGACCACTTCCAATAAGACCAAACCTTCTGTCTCAAGGTCCGTTTTTCCATCAGGATCTCAAATCATTAAATTTGAAGGTATGGAAATTGAACGCCTAGTGCTTAGTCATAGAGGTTTCTCTGACTCAGTGATTAATACTATGTTACAGGCTCGTAAATCTGTTTCTAGAAAGATTTATTATCGAGTTTGGAAGACTTCTCATAAATTCTCTTGGCATTCTTTTAGAATTCCTAGAATTTTACAGTTTCTTCAGGATGGTTTGGACAAGGGTTTGTCTGCAAGTTCCTTGAAAGGACACATCTCTGCTTTTTCTGTTTTATTTCACAGAAAGATTGCTAAACTTTTTGACATTCACTGTTTTGTTCAGGCTTTGGTTCATATCAAGCCTGTTATTAAATCAATCTCTCCTCCTTGGTGTCTTAATTTGGTTTTGAAGGCTTTACAGACTCCTCTATTTGAGCTTATGCATTCTTTAGACAATAAAATACTTTCTTGGAAAGTGTTGTTTCTTTTGGCCATCTCTTCTCTAGAAGAGTTTCTGAATTATCTGCTCTCTCTTGGAAATCTCCTTTTCTGATTTTTCATCAGGATAATTGTTTTGTGGACTTCATTTAAATTATTGTCTCTTTCTTGTGTCCTAATCCTAAGAATTCTTTGGAGAGATCTTTACATTCTTTGGATGTGATGAGAGCTCTAAAATATTATGTTGAAGCTACTAAAGATTTCAGGAAGACTTCTAGTCTGTTTTCTTTTCTGGTTCTAGGAAAGGTCAGAAGGCTTCTGCCGTTTCTTTGGCATTAAAGTTTTTGATTCATCAAGCTTATTTGGAGTCGGGTCAAGCCCCGCCTCAGAGAATTACAGCTCATTCTACTAGATCAGTCTCCATTTTGTGGGCTTTTAAGAATGAAGCTTCAGTTGATAACATTTGCAAAGCAGCAACTTGGTCTTTGCATTCATTTACTAAATTCTACCGTTTTGATGTATTTGCTTCTTCAGAAGCAGTTTTTGGTAGAAAAGTTCTTCAGGCAGCTGTTTCAGTTTGATTCTTCTGCTTATGATTTAAGTTTTTTCCTTTCATTTATGAGAATAAACTTATATTTGGGTTCCACATCTTGGGTATTGCTATCCCATACATAACTTGCTCATGGACTCTTGCCAATTACATGAAAGAAAACATAATTTATGTAAGAACTTACCTGATAATTTAATTTCTTTCATATTGGCAAGAGTCCATGAGGCTCACCCTTTTTATGGTGTTATGATTTTTTTGTATAATGCACAATTATTTCCAAATTCCTTTGTTGATGCTTTTTACTCCTTTCTTTATCACCCCACTACTTGGCTATTCGTTAAACTGAATTGTGGGTGTGGTGAGGGTTGTATTTATAGGCATTTTGAGGTTTGGGAAACTTTGCCCCTCCTGGTAGGTCACTAGCTCATGGACTCTTGCTAATATGAAAGAAATGAATTTATTAGGTAAGTTCTTACATAAATTATGTTTTTGCATCATTTTGTATAATTTAGAATTTTAAATAATCCATAATATATATATACATTTTACAGCATGTATATTTTTTAATAGTTATTAATATTTTTAATATTTTATAGTTAATTTTTCAAGAACACGCTTTAAGATTACTAATTCTTTATGTGTTAAGATGACACTGTTAGACATAAATCGCGAAGCCCGAAACAAATGACATATTTTACATTCCTATGTTCCTCAGATAATTTTTATTATTACATATATATTTTTATACATATATATATATATATATATATATATATATATATATATATATATATATATATATATGTATGTATCCAATGAGGTATAAGCACACACAGTAACATCCAATTGTAAATCCAAAATGCCCGGGGTGCTTTTAAAATTGTAATACAATCATCCAAAAGTAAAAAAGCACTCACCGGGTCTTTATGCCAACAAGTAGTTTAATGTGACGTTTCGGGGTGACACCCCGTCTTAAGACAACTTTATTACAGACAAATACATTACTCACCCTTTATAACTGTGTCCCGCTCCCAAAAGTGTGTCTGCTGATGGCGTACCGGAAGTCATGTCGACCAGGACGCTCATCAGCAATCTGTGTCAAGACTAAAAACAACACCGTATTGACCTCGAGAAGGTATATGTAACCAAAATTCTCACATAATATGGCAGATTAGAAAGAGCAGCATTGCACATCAAGCCTAGTCTATATATCGTAAGAAAGGGGGGAATTAAGTCTCTCAGATCTCTACTTGACGGCATAAATTATATAAGCCGGGCTGTCTAGAGCCTCCGTAGAAAAGATCTGTAATATAAGTGTGGTATGTAAATATTAAACGGGGATATAATAATCCTAACTCCGTTTTTTAATATAGTGAGCGGCATCTTTATATATTGGTCCCTGGTATATAAGTGTGCAATTAGCACAATCCTAATACTTTTCTATGTACAAAGGGTATACCATATATGCTGCTCGTATATTCCAGGTGATAATGAAATGGAGGCCAGGTCATAGTAACTATTTGCTTAGGTAATGCAAAATTAGATCCAACCCTCTGTTAGTGGCATAGGGTGCATATAGTATACCCTATATCTAGGGTCATGATCATGAATAGAGGTTAAAGAATTAAAACAATGAGAACATAAGGAACATAAGCGACATATTATAAACTTGCTGGTCAAAAGAAACCAACGTCCCGGCACAATTAATCAAAGAAAGCAATGCCAGTCCAAATTAATATTAAGTCCTTGAGGGGCCATAGTACCCAAGTTGAAGATCCACCTGGACTCTCGTTGTAGTAATAGTCTCCCTCTATCGCCACCTCTCACAAGTGGGGGCACATGGTCAATAATTATGTATTTTAAATCAGAAACTGAATGTTTGGCCATGGCAAAATGTCTGGCCACTGGCTGGTCAGAGTCCCCATGGTCAATGGCCGTTCTAACGGCTGACCTGTGGTTTGCCTTCCTGGTTCGCAAATCATCAATGGTCTTGCCCACATAGAATAAGCCACATACACAGTGTAGTAGATATTTTATGTACTTAGTGGTACATGTCACACGATGCTTGATGTTAAAGATCCTGTTTGTATATGGATGTCTGAAGGTTTTCCCAGTTGTCAGGCCATTACATGTGGTGCATCCCAGGCAGCGGAAACAACCAGGTTTGGCATGTAGCCATGTCTCCTTCATGTAACATCCCCTGGTATCTGTTTTAATTAGTTGGTCTCTCAAGGACCTGGCTCTCCAAAAGCCAATTCTTGGAGGTGGTAATCCAAAAAATGGCAGATCTCTATCAGTGGCCACAACAGACCAATGTTTTCGTACACCTTCAACAATCCCTGGTTTGTCAATGTCAAAAGTTGTAAGGAATGTCATTCTCTTGTCCACCTCATTGGATGTTTTCTGGACCAATATATCTGCTTGTTGAAATTTTAATACATCCAATTTCCTCTTCTCCAAGTCATGTTGCTTATATCCTCTCTGGATGAATCTTGACTCCATCTCAAGCATTTGTTGCTCTCTGAGGCTCTCATCAGTATTGTTTCTTGCAGTCCTGGTAAATTGGGAAGTTGGTAATGCAAGTTTCAAAGCAGGGGGGTGACAGCTTTGTGCGTGCAGTAGAGAGTTGCGATCCGTGTCTTTAGTATACAAGGTTGTCAACAGGCGTCCCTCTCTTTTAAAGATTCTTAAGTCAAGGAAGTCCACACTAGTGGTATTGTATACCATCTTGAATTTGATTGTTGGATGGGCATTGTTCACATTCAGAAACCAATTTAGTAGATCCTCCTCAGTGCCATTCCACAGCAGGAAGAGATCATCTATATATCTTTTGTAACAAGTAACCCTTGTATCAGGAGACCTATAGAAAACTTAGAGGTGATCCTACCGATGCATACAAGAAAAAACTGGACAATATGCTGTATAACATGCATACAGCAAACTGCATAGATAAAGATGCACTAGGATTTATGACAGTCCAGCACCCTAGGGTACTGGTTATATATACACTCCCCAAGATCCATAAAAGTATGACGTGCCCTCCTGGGAGACCTATAGTGTCAGCTATAGGCTCCTTTCTCCAGCCTATTGCTATTTACCTTGACACCATAATTCAACCACTGGTTAGAAGTATGGATTCCTTTCTACTGGACTCCAGTTCAATGATTAGGATCCTTAATACAATTACGGATGTCCAAGAAAGTACATTGCTGGTCACCATGGATGTGACCAGCTTGTATACGATAATACCACACAATGAAGGCATTCAGGCCACTTGTAGACAACTGGCGAAAATTCCATATGTGGGTCCCCCCATTGAAGTAATACAAGAACTCCTGTCAGCCTGCTTGGAAATGAATTATTTTCGATTCGAGAGAGAATTCTTCCTCGATTCGAGAGAGAATTCTTCCTGCAAATTGCAGGAACGGCCATGGGGTCAAACGTAGCCCCCACATATGCTAACCTTTTTATGGCGGAATTCGAAACGGTGGGCTCGCCATTATTCCAAGATACAAGGGTTACTTGTTACAAGAGATATATAGATGATCTCTTCCTGCTGTGGAATGGCACTGAGGAGGATCTACTAAATTGGTTTCTGAATGTGAACAATGCCCATCCAACAATCAAATTCAAGATGGTATACAATACCACAATTGTGGACTTCCTTGACTTAAGAATCTTTAAAAGAGAGGGACGTCGTTGACAACCTTGTATACTAAAGACACGGATTGCAACTCTCTACTACACGCACAAAGCTGTCACCCCCCTGCTTTGAAACGTGCATTACCAACTTCCCAATTTACCAGGACTGCAAGAAACAATACTGATGAGAGCCTCAGAGAGCAACAAATGCTTGAGATGGAATCAAGATTCATCCAGAGAGGATATAAGCAACATGACTTGGAGAAGAGGAAATTGGATGCATTAAAATTTCAACAAGCAGATCTATTGGTCCAGAAAACATCCAATGAGGTGGACAAGAGAATGAGATTTCTTACAACTTTTGACATTGACAAACCAGGGATTGTTGAAGGTGTACGAAAACATTGGTCTGTTGTGGCCACTGATAGAGATCTGCCATTTTTTGGATTACCACCTCCAAGAATTGGCTTTTGGAGAGCCAGGTCCTTGAGAGACCAACTAATTAAAACAGATCCCAGGGGATGTTACATGAAGGAGACATGGCTACATGCCAAACCTGGTTGTTTCCGCTGCCTGGGATGCACCACATGTAATGGCCTGACAACTGGGAAAACCTTCAGACATCCATATACAAACAGGATCTTTAACATCAAGCATTGTGTGACATGTACCACTAAGTACATAATATATCTACTACACTGTGTATGTGGCTTATTCTATGTGGGCAAGACCATTGATGATTTGGGGACCAGGATGGCCAACCACAGGTCAGCCATTAGAACGGCCATTGACCGTGGGGACCAGCCAGTGGCCAGACATTTTGCCATGGCCAAACATTCAGTTTCTGATTTAAAATACATAATTATTGACCATGTGCCCCCACTTGTGAGAGGTGGTGATAGAGGGAGACTATTACTACAACGAGAGTCCAGGTGGATCTTCAACTTGGGTACTATGGCCCCTCAAGGACTGAATGTTAATTTGGACTGGCATTGCTTTCTTTGATTAATTGTGCCGGGACGTTGGTTTCTTTTGACCAGCAAGTTTATAATATGTCGCTGCCACCACCTTTTCTGTGTTTGTTATGTTCCTTATGTTCTCATTGTTTTAATTCTTTAACCTCTATTCATGATCATGACCCTAGATATAGGGTATACTATATGCCCCCTATGCCACTAATATAGGGTTGGATCTAATTTTGAATTACCTAAGCAAATAGTTACTATGACCTGGCCTCCATTTCATTATCACCTGGAATATACGAGCAGCGTATATGGTATACCCTTTGTACATAGAAAAGTATTAGGATTGTGCTAATTGCACACTTATATACCAGGGACCAATATATAAAGATGCTGCTCACTATATTAAAAAACGGAGTTAGGATTATTATATCCCCGTTTAATATTTACATACCACACTTATATTACAGATCTTTTCTACGGAGGCTCTAGACAGCCCAGCTTATATAATTTATGCCGTCAAGTAGAGATCTGAGAGACTTAATTCCCCCCTTTCTTACGATATATAGACTAGGCTTGATGTGCAATGCTGCTCTTTCTAATTTGCCATATTATGTGAGAATTTTGGTTACATATACCTTCTCGAGGTCAATACGGTGTTGTTTTTAGTCTTGACACAGATTGCTGATGAGCGTCCTGGTCGCCATGACAACCGATGACGCGGTGGTTCACGGCGCGGCTGTCTGACTTCCGGTACGCCATCAGCAGACACACTTTTGGGAGCGGTACACAGTTATAAAGGGTGAGTAATGTATTTGTCTGTAATAAAGTTGTCTGAAGACGGGGTGTCACCCCGAAACGTCACATTAAACTACTTGTTGGCATAAAGACCCGGTGAGTGCTTTTTTACTTTTGGATGATTATATATATATATATATATATATATATATATATATATATATATATATATATATATATATATATATATATATATATATATATATATGATAATGTTAAGGGGACACCCAAGTCAAAATTAAACTGTCATGACTCAGATAGAGCAAGACATTTTTAACAACGTTCCAATTTACTTCCATTAAAAAAATGTGCATAATCTTTTCCTATTCCTACTGAGCATGTGCACGATTCACAGAATATATGTATATGCATTTGTGATTGGCTGATGGCTGTCACATGATACAGGAGGAGCAGAAATAGACATAACTTTTAAATTTGTCAGAAAAAAATCTGCTACTTATTTGAAGTTCAGATTAAGTGCTATCACTTTGTCTTTTTATCATGCCTTTGTTGATTATGCAAATCTGTATTTACTTGTCCTTTAGTGTAAAATACAAATCTTTAACTATATATCTATAGGAATACATACTGTATAAAGGTATCCGTATATAAAGATATATATATATATATATATATATATATATATATATATATATATATATATATATATATGTTACAATAAAATTACAAATTTTCTGTATGTGAAGAACATTGGAATGTGAAATATTGATAACTCCTGTCTGGTCAGCGCGAGCAATAAGGGTTAGTTTTTTTTCTGGGAAGAATAAGTTAACGCAGTTGTGATATTCAAAGTCCTTTGGTTAGCGTATGTCTCGTTTCGCTGGCTCACAAACTTTTTTACTTTCAACTTGAAATACTTCTGCTACTGACGTGCGCAGAAAGATTACTTATAGCGAAGTTAAGGCTCGAGCAGGAGCACTAAATTCCCTCCACTTGTAATCTAGCCCAATGTCTGATACATCATTAAAAGCAATACATATGTAGCATGTTGTAGTTGAAGCCTAATTTTTTTATTTTTTAACAAAAATAACTATTAGACTTGTTTTATATGTTTGCTTTGTTATTTTTAGGTCAGTGACAAATTTTTGAATGGAGCAATACAAAGAAAACTTAAATATGAAGTAAGTTCCGTTTTCCTGTTTATTCACATCACTATTATTGCATGATACAACTAATTCAATCACCTTGATCTGAAGCATGTTATGATTATATTTCATTTATATGTTTTTCTTTGGTGGGGGAGGGGGGGGTTCTGAATGGTGGTGGTCTGATTTTTCACCATCCTTTATTTTTAGCAGAATCGGATTTGAAGCTTGTCTGATTTTGAGCAATTGGTATTATTTTAACTGCTACTGGTTTTGTTTATTAAGATAGTTAGGCAGAAAGGCTAGGGGAACTATTTCTTTTAGCTGGTTTATGAACAGTGTCATGCAGAAAAATTATGTTTTGTATAATCACAGATTTTGCTATTACTGAAACATGGTGTTGTGAGAAAATCTAAATTCTTCTTGAAATTAAACCAACATTCTCATAATAGTTTAAAATGCCCACCATATTAATTAAGCTATTTTCATCCTCTCAGATGTATGTGAACGCATAGGATCTGGTTGTAGATTTCTTTAAAAATATTTGTTCCAAGTCTCAAATTAATAATTTTAAGGAGGAGGAGAGGACAACAAGCGATAAGAATCATACTGTTAACAAATAAAGTGATGGAAAAATGGGTTTTTCCGCAATCAAAATTAATTATCTGGTAATTTCCTTTCTGGGATCAAAACGCACAATTATTATATTATTCTATAAGGAAAACCTAAACCGTTTGGATTGTTTCCTTTTTTGACATTTTAAACAGAAACCGCTTTCTCAGACATGTCGTAGAATCACAAGTATTCCTAAGATGGAGGCTACTTCAACAAGTGAAGGAAGAATCACCAACTTTGATAGACAGCACCTGAATATTTTGTCTGCTAATTCATATCTTAGCCTCACTAAAACAAATGCTAAATCTCAAGAGAGACTTATAAAGGAAAAGAAAGAGCAAGGAAGAAATATATCATCCATTAGTGAATATTTTGATTTTCTGTCTGACAAAAAATATGAACCAAATCCCCTTCTCAGTAGAAATTTCTGTAACAGAAAATGCTCACATGAAAATCTCCCATGTGTTCCACTGCATATTCCTTGTCAAACTAAAGGGAAACAGTTGGGAGCTGAACTTTGTGACCAAGATTTCTTAAAATCTGTATCTGAGACATCTTTAACCGAGCAGATGTCACCCCCTGAGATTGGACCTGCTGATAATGAGCAACCTAAGCTCAAAGAAATATTTCACTGTGCTCTCCCTAAGACTAATATGTTTCCTGAAATTGATTTAAAGGATAAAATCCTTTGCTATCCAACTCACCAGGGTATCCCACAGCAGTCTCATTTGTGTAAGGATATTGTTCAAAGGAACTATGATAATAGCAAGAATAGCTCCTCTTGTCCAGATGATACCCAGTCAAAGGCCACCGAGGAAAAAACATTCAGTTTGCAACATCTTTTCAGTAGGTGTTCCAGTCTTTACAAAGATAGTCAGCTGCCAGCAATACAAAGTGTGTATAAACAAGCAAAGGACTGGTATAATATACATGACAAGAAAGCAGTGTATACACAAGCCCTAGCATATATAAGACATACACGTTTTTTTAAGACTGAACCATTACCAGCCACAGACAAGGAGTTTGTATATACAAAATCTCATAGCCATCATGAGAGTGAGGTTAAACTTTACAGCTTCAGTCAATCTGAATACTTGAATATAAACACTGGAGAGTCAACATTGTGTGAGTTATCACTGAGAAAAAATACATTTGATTTATCAGATAACGAAGACTACAGGAAACATGAGAGTCTGGAAGTTGGCACTGTTGTAAGGCAATTCTTTGTTGAGTTCCCAAAGAAACATTTAATACTTCAGAGTTACCTTCAGAGGGAACTAATGGAGTATTTTATCACAAGTGTACCAGCGTTGGATATCGATATGAATGAATGTAAATCTATATATTGGTTTTGTGTTGCTAACTGTCTTCTACCTGAACCTCAGCCTGCATGTTTAATCTTGTTAGAATCCATTCTTTATTCTTTAGTATTTTCTAGCAGTTCAGTAAAGCTGTTCTCTGCCCTTCCACTTTCTAATGTTCAGGGAGTTCAAATTTGTTTTGGAGGACAAAGTCTGCACCTTATTGGATTGGAAAATGAGTGCCTTCTCACTATTTGCACTTACAGTATCCACTACACGCAAAGGTTATGCCACGATCTATGTAAAATATTGTTGACAGAGTCAGACTATTTCAATTGTGTAAACCACCCCATCTTTAAAAAGAATTTGATGCTGTTGTCCCTTGATTGGCATGCAGATGTACCCAACTTTGTTGGAACAAATGGTTTTACATTAACTTGTAATTTTAAAGATGCTTTAGTTGATGTAGTTTATCTCCTTCATGAAAATTCGAATGAGGCAAAACCACCATTGGGAGATATTCATTTGTTATTATACACAACAGTGAAGGTAAAATACGAGTGTCAGCACAGTCCTTACAGCTCTTTAGTGCTTACTAATTTTTCTATAGCACTGTTCAAAGACAGACATGGGTTGTATTCTACACCCAGTTTCCAGTCAACTGATGCTACCTGTGTACATTGTGTTAAAATTAAACAGCACAGTTTGTGCGATCTTAAGTACATCGTCCTAACAGACAAAGATGATCTAACTAAAATGAGTATAGTGTTTCTTAAAAAGAATCTTGATAAAAAGGTTAGTACACATGGTAACCTGTTGCTGCCATTTGTTTCCCAACAGAACTTTGAAGGTAGTGCAACATCAGACAAAGACATATGGGAAATCACAGTGAGCTGTACAAGGGATGCAGTTTTACTTATGAAGTTTTTAACTAAATAGAGTTGTTTTCAGAAAAAGATGGAAAAGGGGACACATTCATGTATATAAGTCCCTTTTGTTTTTAAATGCACATAACACTACATACTTTATTCCTGTTCAGTGGGAGATATTTGACTGTTTGTCAGTATCCTGATATAAAGAGAAGTTTACTAAACCCTCACAGTTCTACATAAATAAAATGATATTACAAGTTAAAGGGACACTGAACACAAATGTTTTCTTTAATTATTCAGATGATAGAGCATGCAATTTTAAGCAACTTTCTAGTTTACTCCCATTATCAATTTTCTTTGTTCTCTTGCTATCTCTATTTGAAAAACAGGCATGCAAAGCTTGGGAGCTGGCCCATTTTTCTTCAGCAAGCACTATCCAGTAAATAAGAAAGTTGCTTAAAATTGCATGCTTTATCTGAATCATGAAATAAATAATTTGGGTTTGGTATCCCTTTAATTTCCCTACCCTTCAGGAAATCTGCTAATTGTGTTGGCACTGCAAAGCTTGCCATCTTATAAGGCATCAGTCTTAAAGGGACATGAAATTAATTTTTTTTTCTTTCATGATTCAGAAAGAGAATACACATTTAAACAACTTTCCAATTTACTTCTATTATATAATTTGCTTAATTCTCTTGGTATACTTTGTTAATGATGTAGCAGTGCACTACTGGGAGCTAGCTGAATGCACTGGATAAGCCAATAAAATGAGGCATATATGTAGAGCCTCTAATCAGCAGCTCCTGAGTCTACCTAGGTATCCTTTTTAACAAAGGATATCGAGAGAACTAAACAAATTAGATAACAGAAGTAAATTGGAAAGTTATTTAAAATCACATGCTCTGTCTGAATCAGTAGAGAAAGAAAAACACGTTTGTTTCATGTCCCTTTAAGATACATTTGAACATTTTTATGGCCTATCTCCCTTCCTTTCTAGGTGACTGTATCACATTGTAAATGTTCTCTTATTATTCTCTTTTAGGAAAGGAGTTTAAACAAAGGTTAATATTTGTATTTCTCTACATGAGAAGAGAATCACATTTCAGGCTTTCATTCAAAAAATGGTCTTCTTGTTAATAACCATTGCAATCTATGCTAGTAAATCTGATATAAAATTAAGTATATTACCCAAGACTATATTATATTTAGAAATGAAAATGCTACATATTATTGGTTTTTCTCTTTCCCTATTAAAGCAAGCAGTTTAGCACAGTCTTTAATGACATTACTATTCAAGTATATGGCCTTGTAATAGCTAGTATTATTTATGTTTGGAACTGCACAGTGACCTAAAATATTTGATAAGCGCAAAATTTTAACACGTTAAATACTACAGTAAAACAAGTTCAAATACATCATGGCTTTAAAGTGAATGTAAATTTTGATGCTAAAGTGCCCGGTTTTTAAAAATTAGATTAAAAACAGGGGCACTTTAATTCATCAAAGTTTACATTTCACTCCTGTTGAGAAAAAAAAACGTACCTTTTAATTATGACAGCAGCTCCAGCTTCCTCCGGTCGTTGCAAGCCATTTCTGATGTCAGAAATGATGGATAGGTCATCCTCCAATCACAGCTTCCCCCCCGGGGGAATCAGTGACTGATTCAAAGCCGTGATTGGAGGAAGCCTGATTCCTCATTTTAGACCCAGGAAGAGGCTTTGGGACGGGCGGAGGAAGCTGGAGCTGCGGTCAAGATTAAAAGGTAAAAAAAATTTCACAACAGGAGTGAAATGTAAATTTTGATGAATTAAAGTGTCCCTATTTTTAATCAAATTTTTAAAAACCGGACACTTTAGCATCACAATTTACATTCACTTTAATTCAAATAGAATTCTATCCACTAAAAAAATTAAATAATCATTTTTAGTAGCAGTAGTCATTTAAGTAGTTGTTTTATATAGTACTCAATATTTCACTTTTCATTTTGTTATCTTTTGTGTCTTAAAAATTATTAAACTTCCTTGGTATGTCAGGCACATTTAAATAAATTACACCCCCCCCCCATAAATTGCCACCAGTGGGCAACTTACTTATTTGTCAAGTATAAAGCATGAGATTTTAGTTTAATTTTTAGTACAAATAATAAATATGTTAATAATTATGGTATTTCACAGCCAGTCTGTTCGAAAATACCATTTTACAATCTACGGATGAGTTGGTTAATCACGTGACCTTTGATATTTCTAATTCTAAAAGATAAAAACAAAATATTGTAATTTTGTAAAATAATAATAATAATATACATTTGTTATTGTTGTTCCTTACTTCAAAATTACATTTCTTTCATGAAGGGGTGAGAGTCCGCAAGTTCATTACTTCTGGGATTCTACTCAGGACCACTAGGAGGAGAAAAAGCCATGAGTTGTGATATTGAGATTGAATTCCCGCCACTGGGAGGAGACAAAGAACCCCAACACAGGAGCTTTTAATCTCTCCCACTTCCCCTCACCACTCAGTTTTGTTCTTTGCCTTCCAGGAGTGAAGTTGAATATAAAGGTCGTCCAGTACGTTTTATATGGATTGTTAAGGAGCTCAGTCCTATGTGAGACCCATTTCCCATAGGGCATAGTCATTTGAAGCTGCTGTGAGGAAAATTCTCTTCTACAAGACAGAAGCAGGGGCTTAGCAGTACCAAGTTATGTGCACAGTATCTCCATTCGAGGATGCCAGCCATAACTACCTCTAGTTGTCACCGGTATTGGACCCTTAGCTTCCTCCTGTAGAAATTAAAATACTTTCCAGTCAGATTCTCTGCTGTTGCCTCTATAGCACTGGATGGTCTCTCTACAGGATGCAGCTTCAGTGTTTCCTGCCTGGTAAGATCAGTGGAGGGGTGCATCTCTCAGGTAAGTGAATACCAGCACTGACGTAGCTCACAGGCCATTTTTAGATGCTTTCAGACCATATAGCATATGCTTGGGGACTCAGCCTACCTGCAAACTACATTTTCATATCAATTAACCCTGGTCGCAATCCTTCTTATAGGAAGGCTATGGGACTCCCTATACCATTTTTTTATCAACTTAGTAGCTTTTTATTTTGAGATGCATGCTCTTTAAGAAACCACCAAACACTTATTTCACTAAGCGCTTGGCAACGGTCAGGAGCAGTTGTGTTTTGCTCACCCCTTGGACCTATATTTACAATTTGTATTTATTTTATTTTATTTTTATTTTTTTATATACACATGGGGCTTGCTAAACATTACTGGTAGAGGGGCCTTTTTCCCGCCCTCCGTTTAGTGCTTTTTCTCCTGCCTGCACCAGGGAAACTAAAGCAGTTAAGAAGAGCTGCTCTGATGAAAATTCTTGGATTTTCTTCTTAAATGGAAAGAGTCAACAGCTGTATTAATTACTTTTGGGAAAATAGAACCTGACCACCAGGAAGAGGCAAAGACACCTCAGCCAAAGGCTTAAATACCCCTCCCACTTCCCTCATTCCCCAGTCATTCTTTGCCTTTCGTCCCAGGAGGTTGGCAGAGAAGTGTCAGAAGTTTTTGATAGTCTCTTATGGAGGGTAGTACTCTTCGGCATGGAACTGGAGTTTTAAGTAATCCTATCAGTCTCTCAGTGAGGGCATGGATGAAAGTTAGATTCTGCAGATGCAGGGAGAGTCTTTCTGCGAAACCATCCTGACTCATATTAACAGCTCCACAAGCAATCAGTGTTGATGAGTTGCACTGCCTGCTTTCTTCTCTCAAGTCCATGGTAGAGGCAATGCTACTAGCTGTCACACTTAAAGGGCCATTTTCCTGTTCCACGGCGTAGATTCCGGTAAGATTGTTTAATTTTACTTTCATTATGAATGTTTTCCTGGAAGGCTACCACCCTTTTTTCTGCTACAGTTGATCCTTGGAGGGGGTGAGTACCTTAATAACAAGAGGGTAAAGTGTTCAAAGTGTGTTTATTTAGGAATATACTGTTTTTCCTTGTTTTAGGCCATAGTAATATCCATCTGGGATCTAAGGTATATTCACTGAGGCTGCTTAGTAGTAGAAGTAATTATTACCCTGTTGCATATTTTATTTTGAGCTACTTTCACAAAGTTCACTGGTGTGGCTTAGTGGTTCGCTTAGCCGCTTTACAAGCGGAAGGATGAGAGTTTGAATCAAGACTTAGCTTGGCTTATGTTAATCAGCGTAAACTGTGTATTATATATGGATAAGTAAACATATTTACAGACATTGTATATACAGTCCAGGGTTTATAACATATCCTACAGCCCATGCACTATTTTTCTGAATGCAAAATCTTTATAGATGTTGATATTCTATTATTAGTATCTGGCTATTTATATGTGTGTTAGTGTACTATATGTATATTTATGGTACAAATGTATGTGCAAACACATGGAGTTTACTATTAGCTGTTCATTTACTTGTACATCAGATACACAGCATATCTATATGCAGATAATATGTAATTAGACATAACCACTCTCAGGTGCAGCTCTGCACAAAGTGGTATAATGATAGATAATCATCATATATAATATGTAAAATGTCCTGTACAGGAGTTGTCTGGTTTGATTTTTCATCCAGCCATGGTTTGACTTAGGTTTATTACAACCAAATTGAAAAGATAAGCTCCACAGCACTTTCCTAGTATTGTTCTGAATCGCTGTATTATCCCCAGCTAAGCTAAAAAGCTGAATTTACAGCAATGCTATTGCCTAAAGGGATTCTGAGTAAAATCAAATAGCTTCTATAGTTCTCTTTCAAGGATTTCAAGGTTAACTTGTAGCTCAGTGGTAGCACACTGCATTTCAAGCCAGCTGTCCTGGGTTCAATAACTGAGTAGGCTGTCACAGTTTACTATATCCTTAAATTGTCCTTGGGCTTACTTTTCCTTTTCTCTTCTGCCATGTCGGTATAAATTCACTTTTGGTAAATTCCTCATCAGCTATTTTGGCAAAATATTCAGTTTTCTATTTGCCAAACTATCTCTATTGATATTTTACTACTTCTGTCTGTCTATGGGAATTTGTCTGTTATGTCTGTTGATCTGTTGATCAGGAGACATTGCTTATCAAAGTGGATAAATACTTTCTGTCTACAAGGTCCCATACAAAATATAGGACATTTGAGGTTTTTTTGCCATTCTTTGAAGGTAACTTCCTCCGTTCATTGTGTTTTAGACCTGGAGAACATGGGATTTTTTTTCCATTTGTGCCTATTACAGAACAGGGCTAGGTTGGTTTTTTTTCCAACCTCTTCTTTGTTGCAAAAGGAGGATAGGAACTTTAAGACCCATAATAGATTGAATGCTCTAGACAGGTTTCTTAGAGTGCTTACTCAAAATGGAAACAATTGACACTCTTAGCCTTGATCCAACAGGGTCAATTCAGGTCCACAATAGATCGGAAGGATGCATACCTTCATGTTCTCATTCTGGACTGTTGTCCTTCCATTTTGTTCATTCACAGCTCCGCATATTTTCGCAAGGGTGTTAGGAGCCTTATTGGCAATGTTTCCAATTCACATATCAGTTGCCCCATACCTGGAAATGGTGGCGACCTCAGATTGATATTGCTCGTTTTCATTTTCCTCCTATTTAGCTATATATGCTGTGTCAATGGTCGAGGAATTATATGCAATTAGATATACAAATTGTTCTAGATTCCTCAGTTTGACTATCTCTATCCTGGTGGATACACTAACCTTTTTTTTATCCTTGGGGGAAACTTTCTTCATCCTTCTTGGGCTTTGTGACCACATAAGACAATCTTTCAGGATGGGAGGCTGTCTGGAAAGTTTGAAGAGCGCAAATAGTCTGGTCTCCCCTGGAGGCGAGGTTACCTATAAACATCTTAAAGGGACAGCGTACAGCAATTTTCATATAACTGCATGTAATTGAAACTACTATAAAAAGGGTATGTACAGATACTGATCTAAAAATCCAGTATAAAACCTTTTGAAAACTTACTTAGAAGCTCCCATTTTAGCACTGTTGATGAGGTTAGGCTGGAACACCCAGTGAAAGGGGCTGGGAAATCAATAAGTGCAGACCCCCCCCCCCTTCCCTGCTTATGAAAAGACAGATAACATAAACAGGTGCCAGCAGGAGTCTGTAAACGTATGTATACATTTGACACTGTGGGGTTTGGATAGGAGTCTGAAAATCATCTCAATGTTATTAAAAAAAAATAAGCAAAACTATACATTTTTATAAAAACGCTCCCGGATGGGCTAAATAAATGGATCATCTGCAAAACATTTACGCAAAGAAAAAATGTATATACAATTTCCCTGGCGATTCTTTGTGCTCTTAGTTGTTACTTCTCCTGAAGTAAGGATAACATATCAGTTTTCAGTCAATTAATGTCATGGAAGTGACATATATATATATATTTATATATATATATATATATATATATAATATATATATATATATATATATAAATTGTCAAAGTGGGTCTCACAGATTATTTCATTTCCAGGAAGAACAGATGATTGATGTTTTAGGGATCCCATGGATTTGTTTCTGGCATTCTTTTTCCTCCCTTTGTTCTTCTTCCAATAATTATATCTCAAATCAAGTAGGACTCTATTTTAGTCCTTCCAATAGCTCTTGCTTAGCCACACAGAACCTGGCATACAGATTTGATTCAAATGTCCAACTCTTCCCCTGGGTTGTTTACTCAGTGTCGGAACCTCTTGTTTTAGGGTCTGCTTTATTAAACTGATCTTCCATTTTAGAATTGATAGCATGGAGTTGGATCTTCTAGTTTTAAAAGCTCAGAGGTTTTTTTCTGATGCTGTCATCTATTCGATTTTACAGGTCAGAATGCCGGTAACGCAAACAATTTTCCCCAGGATATGGAGGATATTCTATGCCCAAATTATTTTGCTCATCCACTTCATTTCTCCTTCCATGGAGTGTAAATGTTCTTATCTCAACTATGCAGGTTCCTCTCCTTGGACCATACCTCCATATATAATTTCATCTTCTGTTTTCTTTGTATCTTCGACTAGCGGAGTCTCTGGACTATCAGCTCTCTCTTTTTACAGTACAAAGCTGTTCTTTATAATATATATGATTTCCTACCTAAGGATGCTTCTTCTATAATTTATGCAAATAAACCATTATTTCCTTCATTGTGTCAGACTCCTTTATGCTAAGGAGTAACTTATCCATATCCTAGATGTGGTGCGATCATTTCTCTTTTTTACACAGGCTTCTAAGTTTTTTCGAAATAGAGCTCAAGCTGGTTTGTAATAATTTCTTTGACTTGTCGAGGCAAAATGTTACTGCATTAACTTTGACTTATTAATCAAGTGATTTTCAGTCTTTTTGGACACAGGGAAGTCCCAAGTCGTATTGGATCTTTCCACTAGATCAGTTTCTTCTTTGTTCATTATGGAATAGATATATTTCCAATCCCACTGCTTTGTCATGCTTCTGTAGAAGCGAGTTTTGTCTGGAAAATCCTTCGGGCCTCTGTGTCTGGCAAATAGGTAGTGCCTTATTTTGTCCCACCCTTTCTTTGACGTGGACTCACAGCTTGGGTATTTAATCGAACACATCACAGCTTTGTAGACTCTCATCATCATATGAAAAAAATGTATGCTTACCTGATAAATTATTTTCTTTCAGGATGATGAGTCCACAAGCCCCCTACTCTATCTATTTAGTGTTTGGCGGCAGTTTTTTATTTGCACCTCTGTAGACTCTGCTTTGTCTTTTCTACCTATCTTTTCCCTTTTTCTCTGATCGTCTATACGTTAAATTGAGTGGTGAGGGGAAGTTGGAGAGATTAAAAACTCTTGTGTTGGGTTTCTTTGCCTCCTCTTAGAGATGGGAATTATATACCACAGACTTGTGGACTCTCATAATCCTGAAAGAAAATAATTCATCAGACGATTAAAAATCTTGGGTTTCTATGTCCTCTTCAGTCTAATGCTTACAGGCATGCTCTTAGTCCTTTGTAAATGCTCAGTTGCGAGCACCAGCTTATATTGCTTCTGCTGAGAGTCATTTCAGCTTGCACAGATACTTTAATGCTGCACTGTTATTTCTTTAATTTATTGTGGAGATGGGAAAATTTCCAATTTTCTCCAAGAGGGTTGTAATATTATTATATCATTATTATTGTTGTTATTAATATTCTGTCTGTCCGAGATTCTCCTTTTTTTATTTTACAATACCTGTTACCACTCCTATTTGAATCAGTATTCTTGCTATAAAGAACCCAGACTTATTTGTTTATTTCTGTATGCAATCCAGACAGATCTGTGGTGTATTTACTGATATTAAGGTTATTTTTGTTGTGATTATTATCCTCACAATAATTGGAGCATTCTGGAACTGTCCCCAATTCTTTTACAATGGATCCTTTAGAGAGTAGATCCACAGATTTTGCAATTTAGTCCAAATGTGTATTGTGCAAATTTGTTACTATTGTACCCGCTACACTGCTTTGTAATTTTTCTATGGATTACCTGATGCATGTCAATCAATCTAATACTGCTCTTGCCTATAAAGGTTTTTGTTCTCCCTCTGTATGCTCTTTACAAGCTCATCATATTTTGCTCCTGGTTTTAAAGATGTTGTGCGCACTACTGTTTTAAAAATGTTGACGGCTTTTCCAAGTAAGCAGAAAAGGTCTAAGTCTGATAATCAACCTACTCTGGATTTATCTTCCCACTCTAGTTTATTGAGAGTTAAATCCTCTAAAGATATTTTAAATACATCAGACTCAGAATCCTCAGATTTGTCTTCTGATGGTGAATATAATTCTGATGAATAAGAGTCTGTCACTGAATAAAACTCCAGTTAATCTTCTTTCGTGGTTAGTTGTGAACACTTTTGTACATTTCTGAAAGAAGTAATATATGCAAAATCTTAAAATGGCAGAGCAAAAGTCTGTTAAACAATTGGATCTAATTTTCAAGCCTGCTGCTAAGGCTACTGAAGTTTTTCTTCTGAATTACCAAGGAATGGGTAAGGCCTGGTATTGCTTATAATCCAGCTTCAAAATTTAAGAAGATGTTTCCTTAACCATCCTCTAATTTGGAACTTGGGGAATCCATGCCTAAGGTAGATGGAGCCATTTCTACATTATTAAAGTATACTACAATTCTTTTGGTTGGCTGTTCTTCTTTCATGGATCATATGGAAGTATTACCATAGAAAGGCCTTTCAACAAGCGGGTTTCTTATTCAGATCAGTTAGTGTAGCCTGTGTTGCAGCAGCCTCTACTATGATTTGACAGTTTGTCTAATCAGATTTTAGATAACACCATGGATGAGGTTGTTTTTTTTTTTTTTTTAAAGTTTTTTTTATTGAAAATCAAACAGTTGTACATATAATAAAAAAGGTAAATCTCACTTGTTAATAAATTGTACGTTCAAAATGATCATATAAGTTCAAACAAAAAGGTAGAAAAGCCGCTTAGTAGCGGCAACATTAGTTCCAAATCCTATAACTTTGTAAGGCGTCAGGCAAGTCATTAACATCATGGTGGATAATATAGAGAAATTAGAGGAGTGGGGCCACATTGTTGGAGGGTTTTTTTTTTGTGAAGAAAGCACTCTATCAGGGTGGGGGATGAACTCACAATTCCCACTTTGGAGAAGGGGGGGTAGCAGATATGGCCCTTCTCTATAGGAGATTACATTTAGATGCATATAAGAATTACCAACAATGGGGGTGTGTGGTAGGGTGAGGGTAGGGGTTCACATACGGGAGGGGTGAGCAGATCTGGCTTAACCTAAAGGACCAGTGGCTGAATGGATTGGGTTCACAAGAAAGCCTAATCAATTAATGCATACTATGTTGCCAGTAGGAGTCCCAGGGTTCCAAAATGAGGCAAAAGGTGTCAATTTGCTGTGTAGATCTAAATGCATTTTCTTCCATAGTTTTAATGTATCTAACAATATCCTGAACTCCCTGCCATTTGGGGGGTAAGCCTTTTTTAAAATTCCTAGCTATCGGGAGTTTAGTGGAGATCAGTAGGTATATCAATAGATATTGGTTATGTCTGGGAAGGTTATTTATATCATGGTGGAAGAGGGCCATACTTGGGTGAGTAATATCTGGGAGACCTAGATTAGTACATAGGAATCTGGTCTTCATTCAGTAGGGTTTCAATTGTGGGCAGCTCCACCATATGTGTATTGGGTCTCCCTTCTCTCCACATCCCCTTCAGTACAAATCTGAACAGGTGGTAAAAAATGTTTTGGTGGGGACTAGTTGCCATCTACTTAGCAATTTTTAGTATAATTCATACATTGTGACACAATGCATGGCAGTCCTGGTCGTAGTTATAACTTGGGTCCATTGTTGGGATTGTGTACTCCCATCTCCACTCCTGCTCCCATGCGCTTATGTGTGTTGTTTTTAGAGTGAGAGTGTCATGTAGGAAAAGTTGATAGTGTGTCGAGAGTGATTTGTTAAGTTGGAGGTCAGAGGTCCATCTGGACTCCCAAGTGTTTAAGCTTCTTGCGACTTCCCCATGTCAAAATGGAGTTTGGGAGGGATGTTCATAAGGTCCAATAGCTCAGAATGATTTTTAAAGGGAGGTAGTTTTCAAATCATTAATGTGGATGTTGGGGATGTCCTGTAGAAGTCTCTTGACAGAATGGATTGGGGATGGGTGGGGGCTATCTGGGAACCATGAGGTAGCTTGAGCCAAGTCTGCCGGCATCCCCCCACAATTGAATTTAAGATAGGGAGTTGGTTGTGGCTATGTGGAGGGGTCCATAGCAGATCATCCAGGTGCACATATGCCGGTAGTGAGGTCTATTCAAGTTCACGCAACCTAGTAGGTTGGAGGTTAGGTCCCCAAGCTGAAACATGCAATAGCATGGCTGTATCATGGTACAGTCAAACATTGGGTAAGAAAATGCCTCCTTGGTCAACAGGAGCCCGGAGGATGTAAGCAGCTACTCATTCCATTCCAAATATAGTTTGTGAATAGCATCTGGAATTTATCTAAGATCGGGGCCGGAACTGGGAGGGGTAGGAATCTAAAGAGAGATGTAAGTTTTGGCAAGATCATCATTTTAACTGCAGCTACCCTACCCAGCCACGAAACCTCTTCATATCTCTTTGATTTAAGTAGCATATCTTTCAGTAGAGGGTCATAATTGTCTCCAAGTGTTATAGCTTTGTCGTGGGAAATGAAGACTCCCGGATGCCCCTCGAGGACCACTTGAACGAGTAGGTCCGTTAATGGCCTCGGAGATCTGTGGGTGAAAAGCCGACGGAATAGGCCTCCGTCTTGGTGACGTTGACCTTATAGTGTGAGAGTGAGCTAAAGTTACTTAAAAGATGAGAGAGGGTAAGGAAGTGGAGGGGTCTGAAAGGAACACTGTCAGGTCATCAGCGAATAGGGGTAACTTTTGTTCTGTATCATGGATAATTAATCCTTGAATGTCTCTAGATCTCCTTATGGCTGCTGCTAACGGTTCAATTGACAGGGCGAACAGAATGGGGGATAGCGGACATCCCTGTCCCATCCCATTAGTGATGGGTATGGATGATGAACAAAATCCCACACCTCTCACCTTGGCTGTCGGTGTGGAGTAAAGGGCTCGGGACTCCAAATGTTGCTAGAGTTTGGAACATATAATCCCAACTCACTCTATTGAAAGCTTTTTCAGCGTCTAGTTAGAGAGCAAGGTAGGGAAGGTCCATGTCTGCCAAATATGTTTAATAGCCTATGGGTGTTGTCAGTACCCTGGTGCCCTAAGACGAAACCCACCTGGTTCAAGTGAACAATGGATGGGATGTGTATTGTTAATCTTTTCCCTTGGATCTTTGCATAGATCTTAATATCTACATTAATAAGTGAGATTTGTCTGTAGCTTTTGCATAGCGTTGGATCCTTCCCTTCCTTGGGTATGGTGAGGATGCTTGCTTCAAGATATTCTCTTGGGAGGTGAGTAATGTTCTTGCCGTTTCCCTATAGTGTCTCAAAAGGAATGTAAGAGTTCTAGGGTATATGGTTTTATAGAAGGAGGCTGGGAAGGCCGTCAGGACCTAGGGCCCTTGTGGGATTTAAGAAACTTCACTGCCCTCCTTGTGATATCCCTTTAAGGGCTATCCCCTCCCAGGTCATTCTCCTCCCTTTATAAGGCAGCTTTGACAATCAGTCTTTGCTGAAGATTGAAGTGGCTTGTTGTTAACTCTTGTTAGTATTCTCATTTATTTGCCTCAGGCTCATACTTTGTCAAGTTCTTAACTTGAAACTCACAGGATTCCCTGGATACAGCTACAAGTTCTTTCAGAACTCCTATGATCGAACTTAGATTACTACTCTGTCGGATCTTCTTTCTCCACGTCCCGGAACTAAGCCGCACACACACTGCTTCTGACCGCAAACGGCAGTGATTTCTCAAGGCTCCTCTTCAATGTTACTTGGTATCGTATAACTTTCAAGTTATTAACTTGGAGTAAATATATATTGTTTGCCGTACTTAACTTTGTCATTAAGCTCAATTATTTCACATTACACCGGAACTGCCTTGTACTTTTCAGATCTCTAAAATAACCAGCACTAGTTTCAAACTCAGTATTATATCTCAGCCTGTTATAAAACCTTCTTTATAAGGCTCGCCGTACATATGCTGCATCATTTGGATTGATTGTTTTGTCTGGGATCTGTAAAATATTTTAGAGTGAGTGTGTGTGTGCCTTGAAAGACAGGAAGTGGAATACTTTAAACATTGACTCTGGTTTCTGACATTAGTAAATGTTATGCCTGAACTGCAATCTACTATTCAGATTTATTCTCCAATCTGAACTTTCTCTCTAAGCTCTGTGATAAGTTTTTATAATAATTAGCTCACTTTGCCTATTCAGATTTTATTTAATTTAAAGCTATATTATCTGCTTAGATCATAATAGAGCAACACAACCTTTTATTTAAATCAAGTTAAGAATCTTATTTACACGGTCTTTAAATTGAGACATAACATAATCTTCAGGCCTATAAAAAGAACCAGGACAACAGGAGTAATTCTGTACCACCTGCAAAATGAATCCTCAGGAAGTTAAAAAATTAATTAACCAATGTCTATCAAAAATTAGATTATTTAAATAAAGGTTTAACAGAAGTACAAGCAGAAATGGTTGCACTAAAAGCTTTAATAAAAGAATGCATTCCTACAAAAACCACAGATTATCCAGAACCTCATATTCAATTCCTCAACCATTTTCTGGAAACGTAATGAGTTTGGGATTTGAAAATGCATGTCATCTGCTATTTTCCTTACCGGCCCCGCACATACCATTCAGAAAGAATTAAAGTGTGTACTACTATCTAATTTTTACAAGGAGAACCCAGATCTTGGGCTAACAGGTTTTTGAAATAACAATCCCATTCTAGACTCATTACAGGATTTCTTTTTTGCTATGGCAAATCCTCTATGAAGATTCAAACACACAACATTACTGCGGAACACTAAACTGCGCTCACTAAAGCAGGGAAACGCACGGTCGAGGGAATACATAACCGAGTTCCAGATGTGGTCAAACGATTCACAATGGACGAAATCAGTCTCAAAAACCAATTTCGCTTGGGACTTTCAAAAGGATTAAAGGTTGAACTCTCACGTTTAGAGATCCTGATACTCTTTCCGCATTGATAAAGCAGAGTACTACGTTGGACCACAGACTCCCGCGAAAGAAAAGCAGAATTGAGCGGTTATGAGACCACACCTAAGAGATACCTGTTTACACTCCTTCTTAATGAAAAACCTTCTGGCTCAGTACACCCATGTGAGATAGGAGTCATCAAAGGCCCTCTTACTCCAGAGGAAAAATCCAGGAGAAGATTAGAGAAATTATGTCTTTATTGCGCTCACAAGGAGCATACAGTTGCTACATGCCCTCTACTTCTCAGACAAAAGAAGGGTAAGCATTTTCACAAAAATCATTTATACAATTTAACATTAGATACCCAAATGACTTTATCTTTCTCATTACAGTGAGATCAGAAAAACATCCAATCCAAAGCCTTGATTGATTCAGGGGCATCAGGAAATTATATTGATACAGCCTTTGTTAAAAATAATAAAATTCCGATTGTGTGCAAAGCAAAACCTGTTTTTGTTAAATTAATAGATGTTTCACTTACACAACAAGGACCAATCACACATCACACTATACCACTACTCATAACCACAAAAGACGGGCATACTGAGTATCTAACATTTGATTTAATTCCCATTTCTCTACACACATTTATTATTGGTTTCATATGGCTACAAAAACATAATCCAAACATTGACTGGACGGTAAACGATTTAAAATTAAATTCTCCGTACTGTTTAAAGACATGTTACCCACATTGTATTATAGCTTCATTGGAGAATGCACTACCCAGACCTTATCAGGATCTGGCAGAGGTTTTCGACATGAAAGAGGCAGAGAGTCTTCCTCCACATAGGGAATTTGACTGCCCAATTGATTTAATACCTGGCAGTAAAGTACCCCATGGAAAGATATATCCCCTGTCTCAAAATGAATTATCCTTTGTAAGATCATATCTAGATGATAACCTACATAAAGGGTTCATCTCACATTCTACCTCTCCTGCAGCAGCAGGTATGTTTCTAGTTAGAAACAAGGACGGTACTATTCGTCCAATCATAGATTATAGAGCTCTAAATAACATAACAGTAAAAAACAGATATCCCCTTCCACTAATACCCAAACTTCTTGAACGGTTACATGGCGCCACCATCTATTCCAAATTGGACCTAAAAGGGGCTTATAATCTTATAAGAATCAAACAAGGTGACGAATGGAAGACTGCCTTCCGAACAAGATATGGCCTTTATCAATACAATGTAATGCCATTTGGGTTAAGTAACGCCCCAGCAACATTCCAACATTTCATTAATGAAATTTTCTGTGATCTAACTGATGTATGCGTTATAATATACTTAGATGACATACTCATTTATTCTAAGAATTTGGATGAGCATGTAAAACATGTACGCTCGGTGCTCACCAGGTTAAAGGAACATAAATTGTATGCTAAAATGGAAAAATGTAATTTCCATGTTCAGGAAATTAAATTTCTAGGTTATATCATTACACCAAACAAGATACAAATGGACCCAGAAAAGGTAACTTCTATACTTAATTAGCCAGTTCCGACTACCGTAAAGGCCTTACAAAGATTCATCGGTTTTGCAAATTTTTACCGAAAATTTATAAAAAAAAATTCAACAATAGTTAAACCACTCGCAATACTAACTAGTAAAAAACAAAAATATAAATGGACAGAGGAAGCACAGTTATCTTTTGATTCTTTAAAGAAACAATTTACAACAGCTCCAGTACTTGCAATCCCAGATTTTGAATCTCAGTTTATACTTGAAGTCGATGCCTCAAATACTGGAATAGGGGCTATTCTATCACAAAAGAATAAAGAAAATACAGAGACTCATCCTATTGCTTTTTACTCAAGAATGCGAACTACCGCTGAAATCAACTATAGTATAGGAGATAAAGAACTCCTTGCAATAAAATGTTCCTTGGAACAATGGAGACACCTCCTTGAAGGATCTAGTCTCCCATTTATTATTTATACGGACCACAAAAATCTTGAATATCTTAAGATGAGTAAGACTCTTACGGCAAGACAAGCCCGCTGGTCTATATTTTTAGACCGATTTAATTTTCTTATTAGCTACAAACCCGGAAGCCTAAATACAAAGGCAGATGCCTTATCTAGAATATATGACAAAAATCATTATACAAAACATGATTCTATACAACATGAAGAAAAATTTATTGGTGTTTTAAATACTTTAGAAAGAGAAATACTTGATATTGTAAAAACAAATACTGATATACCCGCATCCTGTAACAAAGATCCAAAATCTGGATTATATTACCATAATGCCCAACTATTTATTCCCTCATCTCTTAGAAAATCTTTCTTGAAACAAACCCATGATGGAACCCTATCTGGTCATCCTGGTATCCAAAAGACCATTGAAATAACCAGGAGAACTTTCTGGTGGCCAGACATGAATCATACTATTTACAATTATGTATCTAATTGTGACGTATGTGCTAGAAACAAAGTAGAACATAAAAGACCTGTAGGCCTTTTATCACCTCTGCCAATTCCAGATAAGCCATGGAGTACCATTTCCATGGATTTTATCGTCGACCTCCCGAATTCACAACATTTTACCACAATTTTAGTAGTGATTGATCATTTAACACGACTTGCTCATTTCATACCTTTAAAGGGTTTACACTCAGCATTAATAACCGCAAGAACTTTTCTAGATTATATAGTAAAATTGCATGGGTTACCCAACATCATCATTACTGACAGAGGTACACAGTTCACCTCTTCAGTTTGGAAATCTTTATGTAAACTAATCAAAGTTGATTCTAGATACTCCACAGCATTCCACCCACAGACCAATGGGCTAACTGAAAGAGTAAATCAAACGTTAGAACAATACCTAAGATGTTTCATCACTCACTTACAAGATGACTGGATAACTTATCTTCCAATGGCAGAATTCTCGTACAACAATTCTCTTTCAGCTTCCATTAAGATGACACCCTTTTTTGCCACTTATGGATACAATCCAAACACCATATCCGTTACAAAAACTGAGGTTAGTTCACCTTATGCCAAGGAATTTACAGCTAACCTTCAGGAACGTTTAGGTATCTTAAAAGTTCATCTGTCGAATGCAAAGGATTATCAAAAACGTTGCTATGATCAACATCACCAACAGAGTCCATCATATCAAATTGGGGATCAGGTTTTGTTATCAGTAAGAAGCCTCAAATTACAAGTTCCTTGTAAGAAGTTAGCTAATCAATTTCTTGGACCATTTTCTATTGACAAAATTGTTAATCCTAATGCAGTTAGGTTAAAATTGCCAGAATCTTATAAACTCCATCCCACATTTCATGTCTCACTCTTGAAACCTTATACAGTTGATTCTACTGCTCTAAGTCAGAACCGACCACCACCTATTCTGGTTGACAACCAGGAGGAATTTGAGGTTGAGTCTATTCTGGATTCCAGAATACGACGGCGTCATCTGGAGTATTTAGTTAAATGGAAGGGTTATGGTCCCGAAGACAACTCCTGGCAACTATCTACTGACATTCATGCTCCTCGCTTAGTTAGAAACTTTCACCTACGTTATCCTGGGAGACCTCATTTGGGATCCCTGGGGGTGATTCCTTGAAGGGGGGATATGTGATATCCCTTTAAGTTCTATCCCCTCCCAGCTCATTCTCCTCCCTTTATAAGGCAGCTTTGACAATCAGTCTTTGCCTGAAGATTGAAGTGACTTGTTGCTAACTCTTGTTAGTATCTCATTTATTTCCCTCAGGTCATACTTTGTCAAGTTCTTAACTTGAAACTCACAGGATTCCCTGGATACAGCTACAATTCTTTCAGAACTCTATGATCGAACTTAGATTACTACTCTGCCGGATCTTCTTTCTCCGTGTCCCGGAACTAAGCCGCACACACACTGCTTCTGACCGCAAACGGCAGTGATCTCTCAAGGCTCCTCTTCAATGTTACTTGGTATCGTATAACTTTCAAGTTATTAACTTGGAGTAAATATATATTGTTTGCCGTACTTACCTCTGTTCATTCAGCTCAATTATTTCACATACACCGGAACTGCCTTGTACTTTTCAGATCTCTAAAATATCCAGCACTAGTTTTCAAACTCAGTATTATATCTCAGCCTGTTATAAAACCTTCTTTATAAGGCTCGCCTTACATATGCTGCATCATTTGGATTGATTGTTTTGTCTGGGATCTGTAAATATTTTAGAGTGAGTGTGTGTGTGCGTGAAGACAGGAAGTGGAATACTTTAAACATTGACTCTGGTTTCTGACATTAGTAAATGTTATGCTGAACTGCAATCTACCTATTCAGAGTTATACTCCAATCTGAACTTCTCTCTAAGCTCTGTGATAAGATTTTATAATAATTAGCTCACTTTGCCTATTCAGATAATTTAAAGCTATATTATCTGCCTAGATCATAATAGAGAAACACAACCTTTATTTAAATCAAGTTAAGAATCTTATTTACACGGTCTTTAAATTGAGACATAACACCTCTTGACTTCATCTAATGAGAGAGGACACTCCAGGTCCTCTACATCCTCTGTAGGTAGACAGGGTAGTTGAAGAGAGTCTAATAAGGTCTGTATTCCACTTTGATCAGGGCGAGGGGTCTCAGGGGAATAGCAGATATTATTTAGTGTATGCTAATATTTTGCAAATGCAGTGCCTATATCTTTGGGTGAGTAAACTGTCCCATTCCATGTTTTAATTCCTGCTATTTTCCTCTGCTGTGTCCTATATCCAAGTTTACTTGCTAGCAGCCTATCTGCTTTATTGCCCTTGTAGTAGTAAAGTTGATTAAGCTTAAGCAGGTTGTCCTGGACCCGCATTTCCTCTCTTTTGTTGATCTCTTCCCAAATAACCCCTATTTTTTGAGCTATTAAATGTGCTGGGTAAATTTTGTTAATTGCCGGCAAAATTCTAATTTGTTTGTTCTATTTTCCAGTTTCATAAAGGGGCAGAAAGCTTCTGCATTTTATTGTCTTCTTGGTTTTAACTTTTTGATCCATAGACTTACTTGGAAATCTGTCTCCTTACGAGGGGAGGTTACCAATAAATGTATTAAATTCTGTGTGATCTTTTCAGAGCTCACCTCTTCTGAAAAAGGAGGTTTTTATGCATTTGTAATGTGTCAATGTCACAGCAGTGGTATATACCATTCATCAAGGGGGAGCATGCAGCTATCTAGTGATGAGAGGTGTCTCAAATTCTTCAGTGGGCAAAAGACCATTTCTGCTTCATTTTCTTCATTCATATTCCAGATCTGAACAATTAGGAAATTGATTATATCAATTGCCAAGCCCTTCACCCAGGCGAAGAAAGAAGTGGGGCCATCAGATAGACCTTATGGCTTATTGATTAAAAAAACAAGCTTCTGGGATATTTTGTGAGGTCCAGGGATCTTCAGGCAGAGTTTATAGATGCTCTTGCAGCTCCATAGTCTTTTCAGAGAGCTAAAAATACAAATTGTATTACCCCTCATTATTTACATATTTTATATATAAAGAATTGTATAAAATACCATATCAAGGTTAATTTTAAAATGAAATGTTTAAACTGTGTTGTATGAGTAATGAATAATGGTAATCACGCCTTCAAATATACATATATATTCTTTTTTTAAAAAAAGTTATATTTATCAAAAAAGGTTATAAAAAAAAGTTATAGTTATGTTTAAAATAAAAATAAAAATATCACAGGGTTTAAAACATTTCGGTACAGCATAATATTTACTATAACTGCAGTTTAGGAAATAATCCAATTTAAAGCAGATGACCAGATAAATTAAAGGGAACCATCTCCTCTTTAAAGAACAATTTCCCCTTTACTTTTAAACTGATTTGATTTAGCATTTTATTCTGTATGCCCATCATGTGATTGTGCTCCTTTTTCAACAATATTATTATGTTTGTAATGTTTCAGCCCATTACAGGTATCTCTGAGAGAGTGGAGAGGTGATATTTGATTCCAAATATATTTAGTTTCATATTGTAGTATAGTTTCATAGTGTTATTTTCTTATTATGTCAAGTCCATTGGAGGTAATTGCATTCTTGGAATCCCAGGGTTGTCTAGTTTTTGCCAAAGAATACTGTTCAAATATCAACAGTGTCTTTATTTTCTAATAAATATCTTCCAAATCAAACAGTATATTTATTTGTTTCAACATTTATAAGCACCTGAATTTAAAATGATAGTTTCTGAACTCCTTGAACCAGCCGTCTTTGCAAATGTAATGCATTTTATTAGCATTCCACTAGAGATAATACAGCTTATTATATAGCATTACTGATTTTCACATAAAAATCTATGGCATTTTCAAGTTGATATTTTGTTTTCAAATAAAACTTGATATTCTAAAAATTGCTGCCTTTAAGGGTATTGATTTCTTTTTTAGTATATTTTGCTGTTTCTGCTTTTAAACATCTCTCAGCATTCTAAAAATGTATTCAATTACCTATTTTAGTTAAGTTAGATTGTAATGATGCAATATAAATGTATATTCATTACTCTTGATTTATAAATTATTTATCATTTTTAAATATTTTACTTTACAAATTAAAATAATGATGATAAAGGGAAAAAGATATGGTTACTGTACTGTGGTTTTGAATTTAGCTTCAGTTTCTCATAAAGGGCTAGATTATGAGTAGAGCACTACTTTGTGCTTGCACATTAACCTCGCTAGAAGGCAGTTGTCGGATAGCATGCGTATTACAAGTTGAAAGTAAAATGTTTTCACGCGAGCACTATAGCAACATGCACAAAAAGCCGAACTTCGAATATTGAGTCTGCGGTAATGTATTCCCCCATACACTTAAATAAAGCACGAAAAGTAGGGGGGAAAAACCCGACACCCTTACTTGCGCCCAAAACTGATCGCGTTTTTTTAAGTAAGCTTACCCGACATGAAATATGAATATTTCATATTCCAACGTTATTTACATACAAAATTTTTTTTATTTTTGTTGTAAATATATATTTCTATATATATCTTTAACATTTTAATGTGAAATATTTACCGTACATACACAGTTATACACTTTAATAAATATGAATATTGCAATAATATGATTTTTCATGTTTTCAGCTACTTGACTGCAAAGGCTCCAACAATGATATATATATATATATATATATATATATATATATATATATATATATTTCAGATTTTTCAGAGAATATGAATGATAACACAAAAACATTGCTTTCACTCATGGTTAGTGTTTGCTGAAGCCATTTATTATCAATCAACTGTGTTTACTCTTTTTAAATCATAATGACAACAGAAACTACCCAAATGACCCTGATCAAAAGTTCAGATACCCTGGTGATTTTGGCCTGATAAAATGCACACAAGTTGAGACAAAGGGGTTTGAATGGCTGTTAATGGTAACCATCCTCACCTGTGATCGGTTTGCTTGTAATTAGTGTGTGTGTGTGTATAAAAGGTCAATGAGTTTCTAGACTCCTGACAGACCCTTGCATCTTTCATCCAGTGCTGCACTAACGTTTCTAGATTCTGAGTCATGGTGAAAGCAAAAGAATTGTCAAAGGATCTGTGGGAAAAAGGTAGTTGAACTATATAAAAAAGTAAAGGGATATAAAAATATATCAGAGGAATTGGGAATGCAAATCAGCAGTGTTCAAACTCTAATCAAGAAATGGAAAATGAGGCGTTCTGTTTGATTACATACTGCATTCATCTTGCCATCAATTCTGACCAAATTTCCTGTGCCTTTGTAGCTCACACATCCCCAAAACATCAGCAATCCACCTCCGTGTTTCACAGTAGGAATGGTGTATCTTTCATCATAGGCCTTGTTGACTCCTCTCCAAATGTAGCATTTATGGTTGTGGCTAAAAAGCTCCATTTTGGTCTCATCACTCCAAATGACTTTGTGACAGAAGGTTTGAGGCTTGGCTCTGTGCTGTTTGGCGTATTGTAAGCGGGATACTTTGTGTCATTTGTGTAGTAATGGCTTTCTTCTGGCGACTCGACCATGCAACCCATCTTTCTTCAAGTGCCTCCTTATCGTGCATCTTGAAACAGCCACACCACATGTCCTGTTGTCAACAATTTGCCTTTCATTATCTCTTTAAGGCAAGATCTCCTCCCCTAACACATTTCTATTTATTCACCTCTTTTCCCAGAAATCATTGCTTGATTATTGGAAGTGGAATAGGAGACCTGTACCAGTCTTTCTATCTCCTTAACATTAAGAAGCCCTAAAGTTTTCTGACATTTATTATATTCTAAATCTAACATTTGTAATTTTCCTTTTCTCATATTGGAATAATACCTTTTGTTATTTACTCCTATCAAAGTTGGAGTAAACTCTAACCTAATCTTCAGCTGCGTGAATCTGCAGCACTCTGTGTTTCAACCCGGAACGGACTGACAGGCAGCGGGTGACGTCATCACCGCTCTCACTGCGCACCACGCCGGAGTCGAAGGATCGCTGCTCTCTCTGGTTGCTGCTCACCCGCTCTTCACTGAACGCTCTAGATTTCTAAGAGTCTAGTATCTCAGCTATCCTCTGTAACATCACGGTCAGCTCCTGAATCAGGTATGTGCACCAACGAACACTATAATAGCATGCTAGGACATAACCAAGTTCGTAATGCATTACTGAAATCTCATTCTACTATGTGGAACTATAAAATCCTATAAAAATTCACATTATTCAAATCTCGGATCATTTTAAGGAGTATAACTTTGTTCATATCAGAAAGTTATCTATATTGTATTTATTTTTTCCACAATAACTCAATTTATTTTTTGTATGAGTTATTCAGTTTCATCTCACTAATCACCAATGTTAATGAGTCTATGCTGTTCATTCATTACATTAGATAAGAATCCATTTTTTCTTTCTAACTCACTTATTTGAGTATATCATTCCTTCTAAGTCGCATAGAAGTGACATTTATCACGAATCTTAAATAAACTCTGTAATCATACAGGTACCTAATACCTAAGTCATGGTATTATTGGTGATTATGATTACATACACTTTAAACTATCAAAACCTGAAACATTATTGTTTAATCTAAACTGTTTCCTATCACACCTGTATTTCACCTGAAGATATGTGTGGGTTTGTTTTTGCATCCCGAACAATTTTCCTGGCAGTTGTGGCTGAAATTTTAGTTTGTCTATTTGACCGTGATTTGGTTTCAACAGAACCCCTCATTTTCCACTTCTTTATTAGAGTTTGAACACTGCTGATTTGCATTCTCAATTCCTTGGATATCTTTTTATATCCCTTTCCTGTTTTATACAGTTCAACTACCTTTTCCTGCAGATCCTTTGACAATTCTTTTGCTTTCCCCATGACTCAGAATCCAGAATCGTCAGTGCAGCACTGGATGAAAGATGCAAGGGTCTTTCAGGAGTCCAGAAACTCATTGACCTTTTATACACACACACTAATTACAAGAAAACAGATCACAAGTGAGGATGGTTACCTTTAATAGCCATTCAAACCCCTTTGTGTCAACTTGTGTGCATGTTATCAGACCAAAATCACCAGTGTATGTAAACTTTTGATCAGGGTCATTTAGGTAGTTTCTGTTGTCATTATGATTTAAAAGAGTAAACACAGTTGATTGATAATAAATGGCTTCAGCCAAACACTAACCATGAGTGGAAGAAAAGTTTTTGTGTTATCTTTCATATTCTCTGAAAAATGGCCAAGAAATCATAAATTCTGCCAGGGTATGTAAATTTATGAGCGCAACTGTATGTATGTATGTATGTGTATATATATATATATATATATATATATATATGTATATATATATACACACACACATACAACGAACAACTGGCTCAGTACTATTGTTAGCCCGTTCTATGGCGATTTACCACCTGGGTGCAGCTTCTTTTAGCCCAGTAATGCTTTTCACAGAGAAGAACTTTCCTGTAGTATATCAGTCTGATCCCACCTATTACGGTCAGTCTAGCGCCAAAATACCAGGTGATTCCTCTTTGAGCAAGGAACACAGCAACCCCAGACGATTGTTTTGGCCTTCATTGAGCCTCATCAATGAGGTGTAGCCATATTCCTCTAAGCACACTGAGCAAGGAGTCAACATCTGGCTCCCCTTTTTCCCATAGGCTAAAATACTAGAGACTAAAAACACACAGGAACAAACAACTGGCTCAGTACTATTGTTAGCCTGTTTTATGGCGATTTACCACCTGGGTGCAGCTTCTTTTAGCCCAGAAATGCGCTGGACTGACTGTAATGGGCGGGGTCAGACTGATATGCTATAGGAAAGTTCTTTGTGAAAAGCATTTCTGGGCTAAAAGAAGCTGCACCCAGGTGGTACATCGTCATAGAACAGGCTAACAATAGTATTGAGCCAGTTGTTCGTTCCTGTGAGTGTGCATCTCTCTGTGTGTATTTAGTCTCAGTGTGCTTAGAGGAATATGGCTACACCTCACTGACGAGGCCCAATGAAGGCTGAAACGATCGTCTGGGGTTGCTATGTTCCTTGTGGACTGACCGTAATGGGTGGGATCAGACTGATATGCTTCAGGAAAGTTCTTCTCTGTGAAAAGCATTACTGGGCTAAAAGAATCTGCAACTAGGTGGTAAATCGCCATAGAACAGGCTAACAATAGTATTGAGCCAGTTGTTCGTTCCTGTGTGTGTGTGTGTGTGTGTGTGTGTGTGTGTATATATATATATATATATATATTTATACACATATGTATTTATGTGTTTATATGTGTGTATATATATATATATATATATATCTGTAAATACACATATAAAATAAATGCATATGTAGACATATATGTTTCACCGAAGACTTCATATCTTTGATCCCTTATAACTTTTTATTGCAATTTTTTTTGTAAAATATTTTTTATTAGACAATGTTGTTATAAGTGTAACACTACTTTTAAATATAATTTTGATGTGTTTTGTGCAACTTTCTAGTCGAGCGTAACAGTTAACCAGAGCTCTGAAATCACGCTATTCCAACACGCATAATTAAATTCAATTTCTTTCTAATGACACAATGAGTCCATGGATCATCTAATTACTATTGGGAATATCACTCCTGCCCAGCAGGAGGCGGCAAAGAGCACCACAGCAAAGCTGTTAAATATCACCTCCCCTCCCACCCCAGTCATTCTCTTTGCCTACGTTAGAGCATTGAAGTGTTAAAGTTAGGTGTTAGAAAAAGATTCTTCAATCAAGAGTTTATTATTTTTTAAGTGGTGCAAGATTGTGCTGCTTTGTTCTAGGGTATAGCCGTAGTCCATATCAGTCTCTTCAGTAGAGCAGTGGTGGCTTTAGAGCAATGGGAACTCGTGAGATATAATTGTCACTGCACCCATATACTGATGCTGCCCTAACTCGGATAGCCTGAGTAAAATTACTTAGTCTTTTTTCTTTTTTTCACAGGTCCATGTGAGGGAGAGGACCTCTCAAACCTGAGAGCTGCTTTGTTGTCGGGCAGGTTAGGAAGTAAGTGTTGACTATATTTTCTGGGGTTGAGAAGAGACTCAGAATAAGTTGGGCACTTTATTTCAAATGGGACACATACAAAGGCTCAGTGGAGTTTGGGCTCTTTAATGTCGACAGCTTGGACACAGGCACTGGGGCTAGAAATGTAATGCATGGTTGGTTCCACTACTCCCGGCGGTTTCACTTTTATAATACAATATGCCTCCCGGGAGATGATTTTATGCGACATCCATGATGGGCGGACCTAGAGGAGACAGCAATTTTTGTTGCACGCCTTTTTCCCTTACTTCCTAGTGATCGGAAGGGGAAGCAGTATAGCATCTGTTTCTATTATCCATACTCTTTTATTTTATGCGTGTCTAGCAATGGAGTCTGGTTTCCTGTATCTCCTGCTGAGTTCTGGATCTGTGATTAGAGAAACGGCTCCTGCCCAAGAGAGAGAGCCGGTGTCAACAGGCAGGTAGGCACCTCAGCAAAGCAGCTGAGGTGTAGAGGTGATCTGCAGTATTGTTTAGGTTTACTGTCCTCTCTGAAAACAAAAAATAAAAAAGTGACAGTAACATTTTTTTCTGGATGAGTCAGAATGGACCAAGAGGCTTTGCAAAATGTCACTCGTACCTTGTGTTTTAATGCCAATGTGGAACCACCAATCCCTTTCTGTACCTCATATATTGAGAGAAATTGAAGTTATAGGGATATATTGTTTTCTGAGCCAACATTTTCCAAGGCGGATGCTGTTCAGGAGTCTAATGAAAATGTTCAATATATGCTGCAGCTTTCTCCTCAAGCGTCCAAACTTGTATCGCCCACATATGCAGTGCCCTGTGCTTCCTCTTTAACTGCTCCTGGAGTTACGTTGCAAGAAATCGCTTCTCTCATGTCCTCTGCGGTTTTTGATGCATTATCTGCCTTTCCCATGCTGCAGGGAGGAGGAGGATTTTTCAGTAGCATCTGAGGGTGAGATATCAGACTCTGACACTATAATTCCTCCTGCTGATACTGAAATTGTATCCTTCAGGTTTAAGCTTGAACACCTCCGTCTTTTACTTAATGTTGTTTTGGCTACATTGGACGACAGTGACACTATGGTCGTAGTTAATCTGAAGAAATCTAGTAAGCTAAACAAATATTTTGAGGTACCCCGGAGACCTAAGGAGAACGTGAACGTGTATGTTACACTTATAGCTGAATAATAGGAAACGCTGTACAACTCCCAGAAGGTTAGTAACCCATAATTCAGAAAGTAAGACTGGTACATTTTTTAATCCAGTCCACGAACGCTTGTTTTTTTATCTCTCTGATACCATGTGTGCACACGTTTGAATCCAGTCCGCGAACGCTTTCAAGCTAAAGATTTATAAATACTGCGGTGAACTGACACTTTGTTATTAATATTGAACTACACTACAATACAATACAATATAATTCAAATTATAAAGGAAACAAATTAGCACTGTTCCTGGTCCTTAGTAATTCTTATTAATTCCTATATTTTATCAGAATTCCTTTGCAAATTGAACGTATATAATTTTCATAATAGTGAGTTTTACAATTGCAGATTTGCAGATATTGCAGAAGTGTTTTTACTATAAGGATTATTAAGTGCCAGCAAGAGATTGATTACAGAATCCAATAGGGATTTGAGGTTTTATTAATATTTAGATTTTATATTGTGTCCACAATTTATTTATTTTCTGATTTACTTATGTGTTTGTATTTTTATCCTATGTATTAAAATATACTTTTATAACTAATCCAATAGTGACCAATATTGTTGTTTAATAATAATCTCATACCCCAGCTAATTTTTTGAGTGCTGCTTTCACCACCATCTTTTTGGTAACTTTTAACATAAATGGAAAACAATCATAGAAGCCTGCTGTTGAATCAAAGACAGCATGAGGGACCTGTCCCTGATCCGGGACCGGATCTTGTAGGGGGCAGGCTTTCCTTCTTCGTTCAGGCTTGGATACAAGATGTTCAGGATCCCTGGGCAGTGGACATAGTGTCCCAGGGATACAAACTAGAGTTCAAAAGTTTTTTCCTCCCAGAGGCAGATTTCTGCTTTCAAGATTATCTGTAGACCAGACAAAATGACAAGTGTTTCTTACACTGTGTACGGGACCTCTCCGTCCTGGGAGTAATAGTTCCTGTTCCAACGCAGGAACAGGGTCTGGTGTTTTATTCCAATCTCTTTGTGGTTCCCAAAAAGGAGGGGACCTTCAGGCCAATTTTAGATCTTAAGAGTCTAAACAAATTCCTCAGAGTACCATCCTTCAAGATGGAAACTATTCGTTCCATTCTTCCTTTGGTCCAAGAGGGTCAATTTATGACAACGGTGGATTTAAAGGACGCGTACCTGCATGTTCCCATTCATAGGGATCATCACAAGTTTCTAAGGTTTGCCTTTCTAGACAAACACTTCCAATTCGTGTCTCTTCCTTTCGGTCTTGCCACAGCTCCCAGAATTTTCTCAAAGGTTCTGGGATCTCTGTTAGTGGTGCTCCGATTATGGGGCATTGCAGTGGCGCCCTATCCGGACAACATACTGGTCCAGGCACCATCCTTTCAACAAGCAAGGTCCCACACGGAAATGTTGTTATCCTTCCTGCAATCTCACGGATGGAGGGTAAAATACAAGGGTAACTTTCTTGGGAACCATAAAAGATTCCCTATCAATGAAGATTTTTCTGACAGAAGTCAGGAAATCAAAGATTTTTGATTCTTGCCTAGCGCTTTAGTCCGCTCCTTGGCCATCAGTGGCTCAGTGCATGTAGGTAATCTGGCTGATGGTGAGTGCTGCTCTCACCATCATCTTTTTGGTAACTTTTAACATAAATATTTTGAGGTACCTTCCTCGGTAGAGGTTTTTCCTGTACCAGACCGAGCTTCTGAGACCATTGCTAGGGAATGAGAGAGACCGGGATCCCTTTTTCTAAAAGGAGGGAACCTTCAGGCCAATTTTAGATCTCAAGAGTCTAAACAAATTCCTCAGAGTACCATCCTTCAAGATGGAAACTATTCGTTCTATTCTTCCTTTGGTCCAAGAGGGTCAATTTATGACAACGGTGGATTTAAAGGACACGTACCTGCATGTTCCCATTCACAGGGATCTTCACAAGTTTTTAAGGTTTGCCTTTCTAGACAAACACCAGAATTTTCTCAAAGGTTCTCGGATCTCTGTTGGCGGTGCTCCAATTACGGGGTATTGCAGTGGCACCCTATCTGGACGACATCCTGGTCCAGGCACGTCCTTTCAACAAGCAAGGTCCCACACAGAAATGTTGTTATCCTTCCTGCGATCTCATGGATGGAATGTAAAATACAAGGGTAACTTTCTTGGGAACCATAATGCATTCCCTATCAATGAAGATTTTTCTGACAGAAGTCAGGAAATCAAAGATTTTTGATTCTTGCCTAGCGCTTTAATCAGCTCCTCGGCCATCAGTGGCACAGTGCATTAGGTAATCGTGCTGATGGTGACGGCAATAGATATCATCCCGTTCACTCATTTCCACCTCAGACCTCTGCAGTTAAACATGCTCAGTCAATGGAACGAAGATTATGCAGATTTGTCTCCACAAATTCTACTGGAGCAGGAGACAAGGGATTCTCTTCAATGGTGGTTGTCGCAGGATCATCTCTCCCAGGGAACCTGCTTTTGCAGACCCTCCTGGGTGATTGTTAGAACAGACGCCAGCTCTCTAGGATGGGGAGCAGTCTGGGGCTCCCTAAAGGCTCAGGGAGTTTGCTCTCAGAGTCTGTTCTGCCTAAAACATTCTGAAGCCTGTCCCCAGTTAGCCTCGGCCCAGTTTATCAGGTTCAAATCGGACAACATAACTTCAGTGGCTTACATCAATCATCAGGGAGGAACGCAGAGTTCCTTAGCAATGACAGAGGTAGACAAGATAATTTGGTGGGTGGAGACTCACTCTTGCTGTCTATCGGCGATCCACATCCCAGGGGTGGACAACTGGGAGGTGGACTTCCTCAGCAGACATATCTTTCACCTGGGGGACTGGGAACTCCATCCGGAAGTGTTTTCCAGCCTGATTCTCAAATGGGGTCAGCCGGAATTGGATCTCATGGCATCTCAACAGAATGCCAAGCTTCCGAGGTATGGATCAAGGTCAAGGGACCCTCAGGCAGTATTTATAGACGCCCTGGCAGTACCTTTAGGATTTCAGTCTTGCATTCCTATTTCCTCCATTCCTTCTTCCTCGGGTCATTGCTCGAATCAAGTAGGAGAGGGTGTCGATGATCCTCATTGCACCGGCTTGACCTAACAGGATTTGTTATGCAGACCTGGTGGAAATGTCATCTCTTCCACCTTGGAGACTTACGTTGAGGAAGGACCTTCTACTTTAAGGGCCCTTCCTTCATCCAAATCTAGTTTCTCTGAAGCTGACTGCATGGAGATTGAATGCTTAATTTTATCCAAGCGGGGATTTTCAGATTCGGTCATTGAGACCCTGATTCAGGCTCGTAAACCTGTGACTATAAAGATTTACCACAAGATATGGGGTAAATATCTATATTGGTGTGAATCCAAGGGCTACTCTTGGAGCAGAGTTAGGATTCCTAGAATTCTGTCTTTTCTCAAAGAAGGTTTGGAGAAAGGATTATCGGCTAGTTCCCTAAAGGGTCAAATATCTGCCTTGTCTATTTTGTTACATAAACGTCTGGCAGACGTTCCAGACGTGCAATTGTTTTGTCAGGCCTTGGTCAGGATCAGGCCTGTGTTCAAACCAGTTACTCCTCCCTGGAGTCTTAATTTAGTTCTTAAGGTTCTTCAAGGGACTCAGTTTGAGCCCATGAATTCCTTAGATATTAAGTTGTTATCTTGGAAAGTTTTGTTTCTCGTGGCTATTTCATCTGCTCGTAGAGTCTCAAAGCTCTCGGCATTGCAGTACGAGTCACCCTACCTTATTTTTCATTCAGCTAAGGTAGTTTTACGTACAAAGTTAGGTTTTCTTCCTAAAGTTGTTTCTGACTGGAACATTAATCAGGAGATTGTTGTTCCTTCCTTGTGTCCTAATCCTTCTTCTCAGAAGGAACGGCTTCTGCACAATTTAGAAGTGGTATGTGCTCTAAAGTTTTACTTACAGGCGACTAAGGATTTTCGTCAGTCTTCTGCTTTGTTTGTGGTTTTCTTGGGAAAGCGTAAAGGCCAGAAAGCTACGGCTACTTCTCTTTCTTTTTGGCTGAAGAGTTTCATTCGTTTTTCTTATGAAACTGCTGGACAGCAACCTCCAGAGAGGGTTACGGCTCATTCCACAAGGGCTTTTTCTTCCTCATGGGCATTCAGTAATGTAGCTTCTGTAGATCAGATTTGCAAGGCTGCAACTTGGTCCTCTCTTCACACTTTTTAAAAATTCTACAAATTTGACACTTTTGCCTCGGCTGAGGCCGCTTTTGGGAGAAAGGTTCTTCAAGCAGTGGTGCCTTCTGTTTAGGTTTTCTGTCGTGTCCCTCCCTTATCATCTGTGTCCTCTAACTTGGGTATTGATTCCCAATAGTAATCAGATGATCCATGGACTCATTGTGTCATTAGAAAGAAAACAAAATGTATGCTTACTTGATAAATGTATTTACTTCTTGACACAATGAGTCCACGGCCCGCCCTGTTCTTAAGAAAGGTTGTGGTTATGTTATAAACTTTAGACACCTCTGCACCTTGTTGCTTCCTTTTCTCCTTTACTTCAGTCGAATGACTGGGGTGGGAGGGAAGGGAGGTGATATTTAACAGCTTTGCTGTGGTGCTATTTGCAGCCTCCTGCTGGGCAGGAGTGATATTCCCAATAGTAATTAGATGATCCGTGGACTCATCATGTCAAGAAAGAAATACATTTATCAAGTAAGCAGAAATTTTGTTTTTGCTCAAGCGAACGCATTTACTTTAGACCTGTAATATGTGCGCCTTGAGGATATTTATCCTCTTTTTAGTTATGCAGCAGGATAGTATGTCCTTTATTGAAACAAGTGAAATCACTATATCTGATAATAATAATATATTTAATTTCAGATCCAATTTATATAAGAATATATACAATATCTTTAAAGAGAAAGATATAATATTATCAACTAATTAAATTTTAGAACAACTTTATGTGTTAATGCAAGAGTTAAAAGATAAGATGGTCTAAGAAGTAAGAAATAGACCAGAGTATATATTCTTGGAAAAATACCTTGAAAGTAAAAGAGGATAAAAAAGGAATGTGCCTTTAAGGTAGACGATATTACTTTCTTTTGCATGATGTACCGAGTCCACGGATTCATCCTAACTTGTCCTTCCTGACAGTAAGTAGCAAAGAGAGCACCACAGCAGAGCTGTCTATATAGCTCCCCCTTTAACTCCACCCCCCAGTCATTCTCTTTGCTGGCTCTAAGAAGGAAGAGTAAAGAGAAGAGGTGTTAAACTGTTAGTTTTATTTTATCTTGAATCAAGAGTTTGTTATTTTTAAATGGTACCGGTGTTGTACTATTTACTCTCAGGCAGGACATAGATGAAGATTTCTGCCTGGAGGATGATGATCTTAGCATTTGTAACCAAGGTCCACTGCTGTTCCCACAGAAGCTGAGGAGTACAGGAAAACTTCAGTGTGAGGAACAGTTTCTTGCTATACAGCAATGAGGTATGTTCAGTCATATTTTCTGCAGAGACTGTGTTAACTCAGAAAGGCTGACAGTGTCCCCATTAAGGGAAGCAGTAATCCTAGTGTTATCAGAGATTTTTACTAGCTTGCATAAAGGGTTAACTTTTTGTGGGCACTGTTATGTGAATTTAGGACAAACGTTTTTGTGTCTGGGAGTAACATTTTCTGTTTTATGGGACATTTGCTTGAGGGTTCTTTGCTTTTTTTTATAACCCACATGGCTTTCAGGCAGGCTTTGTTAGTTTTGTGTAGGCCCCAGCAACATCGAGAGAGGTGGGCGGGGGCCTACATTTACAAGCAGCAAGCAACTTCTCCTGAGGTCCTGAGAGTCTTCTGAGGGACTAATTGAAGCTTTAAACCCCATATTATCGCTTCCTAAGGACAGGTAGGGCCACAGCAGAACTGTGGCAAGGTGCTTTAGGGGTTTTTAACCAGTTTTAGACATATTTCAATCCGTTTTTTTTTTTTTCATTTCGGGGTTTATTGCTTATTAACTTGTGGTGCAATCCTTCTAAAGCTTAGTGGGTACACTGTTAAAATTTCAGAAAAATTTAAGCAATTTTAACCTGTTTTGCAGTTTGTGTATGCCTTTTTTTCTCTTAAAGGCACAGTACCGTTTTTGCAAATTGTGTTTTTTTCATTAAATAAAGTGTTTTCCAAGCTTGCTTGCTTTATTACTAGTCTGTTAAACATGTCTGACACTGAGGAAACTCATTGTTCAATTTGTTTAGAAGCCATTGTGGAACCCCCTCTTAGAATGTGTCCCACTTGTACTGATATGTCTATAAATTGCAAACAGCATATTTTGACTTATAAAAGTTTGGCATTAGATGATTCTCAGACAGAAGGAAATCAGGTTTTGCCATCTAGTTCTCCCCAAGTGTCACAACCAGTAATGCCCGCACAAGCGATGCCAAGTACTTCTAGTGCGTCTAATTCTTTCACCTTGCAAGATATGGCTTCAGTTATGAATACTACCCTCACAGAGGTTTTATCTAAGCTGCCTGGTTTGCAAGGGAAGCTCAGTAGCTCTGGATTAAGAACAAATGCTGAGCCTCCTGACGCTTTAGTAGCCATATCCGATATTCCCTCACAATGTTCTGAATTTGGGATGAGGGATTTGCTGTCTGAGGGAGAGATTTTTGATTCAGGAAAGATGTTCTCTCAGACAGATTCAGATATGATGGCATTTAAATTTAAGCTAGAGCACCTCCGCTTATTGCTCAGGGAGGTTTTAGCTACTCTGGATGATTGTGACCCTATTGTAGTTCCAGAGAAATTGTGTAAAATGGACAAATATTTAGAGGTTCCTGTTTACACTGATGTGTTTCCGGTCCCTAAGAAGATTTCAGACATTGTTACTAAGGAGTGGGATAAACCAGGTATTCCGTTCTGTCCCCCTCCTGTTTTTAAGAAAATGTTTCCCATTTCTGACACCATAATGGAGTCATGGCAGACGGTCCCTAAGGTGGAGGGAGCTATTTCTACCCTGGATAAGCGTACAACTATACCTATTGAAGCCAGTTGTGCTTTCATTGATCCTATTGATAAAAAATTAGAGGGTCTCCTAAAGAAATTTTTTGTTCATCAAGGTTTTCTTCTTCAACCTATAGCATGCATTGTTCCTGTAACCACTGCAGCTTCCTTTTGGTTTGAGGCTCTAGAAGAGGCTCTTCAGATGGAGACCCCACTAGATGATATTTTGGACAGAATTAAGGCTCTTAAGTTGGCTAATACTTTTATTACAGACGCCGCTTTTCATCTTGCTAAATTAGCGGCTAAGAATTCAGGTTTTGCCATTTTAGCACGTAGAGCGTTATGGCTTAAGTCCTGGTCAGCTGATGTGTCATCTAAATCTAAGCTTTTGTCCAACCCTTTCAAAGGTAAGACCCTTTTCGGGCCTGCATTGAAAGAGATCATTTCAGACATTACTGGAGGGAAGGGTCATACCCTCCCTCCGGATAAGTCAAATAAGACAAGGACCAAACAAAATAATTTTCATTCCTTTCGAAACTTCAAGAGTAGTCTCTCAACCTCTTCCCCTGCTGCAAAGCAAGAGGGGAACTTTGCTCAATCCAAGCCAACCTGGAGACCTAATCAGGCTTGGAACAAGGGTAAACAGGCCAATACACCTGCTGCTGCCACTAAGTCAGCATGAAGGGGTTTGGCCCTGATCCGGGACCGGATCTAGTAGGGGGCAGACTTTCTCTCTTTGCTCAGGCCTTGGCAAGAGACTTCAGGATTTCTGGGCAGTAGAAATTGTAACCCAGGGATACCTTCTAGATTTCAAGGATTCCCCTCCAAGGGGGAGGTTCCATCTTTCTCAATTGTCTGTAAACCCGACAAAAAGAGGCATTCTTACGCTGTGTAGAAGACCTTTTTATCATGGGAGTGATCTGCCCAGTTCCAAAAGCAGAACAGGGGCAGGGGTTCTACTCCAATCTGTTTATATTTAAAGGAGGGAACCTTCAGACCAATTCTCTCAAGAGCCTAAACCAATTCCTAAGAGTTCCATCTTTCGAGATATATGATTTATCACTCCCCAGGTAGCTACTGTTTTGAATTGCACATCCCTTTATTTTATCTCCTGTTTTTTTTTTTTTTTTTGCGTAATTAATAAAAGTTATGTTTTAATTATTCAAGCGTACTCCCCTTACCATTTGGTACTCCATCTTTCTATTTAACATACATACATAGTATGTGACAGAGGACTACAAGAGTGCTATTTGTGTATTCTTTCATGGTCTTTGGGCCCATGCTTTTTCTGTAATATAAATAATACACAGCACCATCTACCCTATGGTTATACTAAATAGAAACCAGCAACTAAGATAGGGTGTAGTCACAAGAATCAATAAGGCAGTGCCATTGCAATCCTCTCGTGCTTTCCATTAGATTTTCTAAGTCGTCAGACTTTTCATTCGGGGGAGTGGAAACTCCATCCGGAGGTTTTTGCTCAGCTGGTTCGGCTATGGGGCACACCAGAGTTGGATCTGATGGCATCTCATCAGAACGCCAAACTTCCTCGTTATGGCTCCAGGTCAAGGGATCCTCAGGCTGTACTGATAGATGCTCTAGCAGTACCCTGGTCGTTCAACCTGGCTTATGTGTTTCCACCTTTCCCTCTCCTTCCACGTCTCATTGCCAGAATCAAACAGGAGAGAGCATCAGTGATTTTGATAGCGCCTGCATGGCCACGCAGGATTTGGTATGCAGACCTGGTGGACATGTCATCCCTTCCACCATGGTCTCTGCCATTGAGACAGGACCTTCTAATTCAAGGTCCATTCAAGCATCCAAATCTAATTTCTCTGCAGCTGACTGCTTGGAGATTGAACGCTTGATTCTATCAAAGTGGGGTTTCTCTGAGTCAGTCATAAATACCTTGATTCAGGCTCGAAAGCCTGTTACCAGGAAAATTTATCATAAGATATGGCGTAAATATATTTTTTGGTGCGAATCCAAAGGCTTCTCCTGGAGTAAAATCCGGATTCCTAGGATTTTGTCTTTTCTCCAAGAGGGATTGGAGAAAGGATTATCAGCTAGTTCACTAAAGGGACAGATATCTGCTCTGTCTATTTTGTTGCACAAGCATCTGGCAGATGTTGCAGACGTTCAGGCTTTTTGTCAGGCTTTAATTAGAATTAGTGATGTCGCGAACCTAAAAATTTCGCCATTGACTTCAATAGGCAGGCGAACTTTAAAACCAACAGGGACTCTTTCTGGCCACAATAGTGATGGAAAAGTTGTTTCAAGGGGGCTAACACCTGGACTGTGGCATGCCAGAGGGGGATCCATGGCAAAACTCCCATGGAAAATTACATAGTTGATGCAGAGTCTGGTTTTAAGCCATAAAGGGCATAAATCACCTAACATTCCTAATTAGTTTGGAATATCGTGCTTTAAAACATCAGGTATGATGTTGTATCGATCATGTAGTGTAAGGGTTACGCCCGCTTCACAGTGACAGACCAAACTCCCCGTTTAAAGGTACAGTCTACACCAGAATTTTTATTGTTTTAAAAGATAGATAATCCCTTTATTACCCATTTCCCAGTTTTGCATAACTAACACATTTATAATAATATACTTTTAACCTCTGTGATTATCTTGTATCTAAGCCTCTGGAAACTGCCCTTTTTTCAGTTCTTTTGACAGACTTGCATGGATTTTAAATGGATTTTAGGAACCGGACGGGAGATGGAAAAAGATGCTTGGTCGGTCCACCTACTTCAAATTTGGGGCACTGCTCGTGCAATCTACTGTGCCACCAGATATGAGTGGTGTGTTAAGTAGTACTATTCCTATCACTTTAATCCCTGTTACGTGCCTTTTTTTTTTGTTTTGTTTTTTGAAGCCACAGTGCAGCACCAGAGGCCAGAAAACATTTGGCATGTACACATGCCTGAAAAATTAGGTATTGTTGCAGCCGCTGCCAGAAAAATTGATGTTTGTTTCCCTGGCAGAAAGTGCCCTAAAACATTGCGGCTTGAACACTAGTTGGTAGCGGATAAGACACACAAGTCATCCGGCATTCATAGATAACATACAGCAGCTTGTGGACCATTTATAGCCCAAGGCAGATCATCTCATTAAGCCTTTTTTTACTCGAATGTATCGGCCAATGTCAGTCACTTTGGGATCCATCCCTCATTCATCTTAATAAAGGTGAGGTAATCTAAACTTTTTTGACCTAGCAGACTTCTCTTCTCAGTGACAATACCTCCTGCAGCACTGAAGGTCCTTTCTGACAGGACACTTGAAGCGGGGCAGGCCAGAAGTTCTATAGCAAATTGTGATAGCTCAGGCCACAGGTCAAGCCTGCACACCCAGTAGTCAAGGGGTTCATCGCTCCTCAGAGTGTCGAGATCTGCAGTTAAGGCGAGATAGTCTGCTACCTGTCGGTCGAGTCGTTCTCTGAGGGTGGACCCCAAAGGGCTGTGGCGATGCATAGGAGTTAAAAAGCTCCCCATGTCCTCCATCAACAACACGTCTGTTAAGCGTCCTGTCCTTGCCGGCGTGGTTGTGGGAGTCGGAGGATTACTTTCACCTCTTCCCCTGTTGGATGATTCCCGTTGTGCTGTGACATCACCCTTATACGCTGTGTAAAGCATACTTTTTAATTTATTTTGGAACTGCTGCATCCTTTCCGACTTGCGGGAATTTGGTAACATTTCAGGCACTTTATGCTTATACCGGGGGTCTAGTAGCGTGGACATCCAGTACAGGTCATTTTCCTTCAGTTTTTTTATACAAGGGTCCCTCAACAGGCACGACAGCATGAAAGACCCCATTTGCACAAGTTTGGATGCCGAGCTACTCATGTCCCGTTCCTCGTCCTCAGTGATCTCACTGAAGGTATGTTCTTCCCCCCAGCCACGTACAACACGTACCAGATAGGTGACAACGAGCACCCTGGGATGCCTGTTGTGGTTGGTCTTCTCCTCCTCAAAGCCACATTCCTCCTCTGACTCCTCTACCTCACAATCCTCTTCCAGCGTTGACGCTGGTCCAGCAAGCGATGCTGATAAGGCTGTTTCTGGTGGTGATGGTGACCACAACTCTTCCTCTTCACGCTCATCTATGGCCTGATCCAGCACTCTTCGCAGGGCACGCTCCAGGAAGAAAACAAATGGTATGATGTCGCTGATGGCTCCTTCGGTGTGACTGACTAGGTTTGTCACATCCTCAAAAGGACGCATGAGCCTACAGGCATTGTGCATGAGCGTCCAGTAACTTGGCAAAAAAATCCCCAGCTCCGCAGAGGCTGTCCTAGCACCACGATCATACAAATACTCGTTAATGGCTTTTTCTTGTTGGAGCAGGCGGTCGAACATTAGGAGTGTTGAATTCCAACGTGTCGGGCTGTCACAAATCAAGCCCCTCACTGGGATGTTGTTTCGCCGCTGGATATCTGCAAAATTCGCCATGGCCGTGTAGGAACGCCTGAAATGGCCACACACCTTCCTGGCCTGCTTCAGGATGTTCTGTAAGCCTGGGTACTTATGCACAAAGCGTTGTACGATCAGATTACACACATGTGCCGTGCACGGCACATGTGTCAACTTGCCCAATTTCAATGCCACCACCAAATTACTTCCGTTGTCAGAAACCACTTTGCCGATCTCCAGTTGGTGCGGAGTCAGCCACTGATCCACCTGTGCGTTCAGTGCAGACAGGAGTGATGTTCTGGTGTGACTCTCTGCTTTCAGGCAAGTCAACCCCAAGACGGCGTGACACTGCCGTATCCGGGATGTGGAATAGTAACTGCAGAGCTGTGGAGCAAGACGCAGCAGCAGAAGAGTACTCAGCCGAGGAAGAGGTTATGGAAGAGGATGGAGTAGGAGGAGTAGAGGAGGTAGCAGCAGGCCTGCCTGCAGGGCGTGGCGGTGTCACCAACTCCTCTGCAGAGCCACGCATTCCATGCTTGGCAGCCATCAGCAGGTTTACGCAATGCGCAGTGTAGGTGATATACCTGCCCTGACCATGCTTTGCAGACCAGTTATCAGTGGTCAGATGGACCCTTGCCCCAACACTGTGCCAGACATGCCATTACTTCCTTTCGCACAATCAAGTACAGGTTGGGGATTGCCTTTTGTGCAAAGAAATTTCGGCCTGGTACCTTCCACTGCGGTGTCCCAATAGATACAAATTTTTTGAACCCCTCAGACTCCACTAGCTTGTATGGTAAAAGCTGGCGTGCTAAGAGTTCAGACAAGCCAGCTGTCAGACGCCGGGCAAGGGGGTTACTTTGGGACATTGGCTTCTTACGCTCAAACATGTCCTTGACAGACACCTGACTGTGGGCAGATGAGCAGGAATTGCTACGGAAGAGAGACAGAGTGGCGGATGGTTGAGAGGGGGCAAAGAGGAAAGCAGTGGTTGACGTGGCTGAAGATGCTGGACCAGGAGGAGGATGGCAGACTAGGAGTTTGTGTGCTGCTTCTACTCATGTGTTCATCCCATCGGCGTTTGTGATGTGAGATGATGTGCCTTCGCAAAGCAGTTGTACCTAGGTGGGTGTTGCACTTCCCACGACTCAGTTTCTTTTGGCACAGGTTGCAAATGGCATCGCTGTTGTCAGAGGCAGACACACAAAAAAATGCCACACTGCTGAGCTCTGCAATGACGGCATTCTGGTTGTGGCAACAGCATGTGTTGATTGGCGTGCTGTCTGACTGACCCCGGGTGCCGATGCATGCTGTCTGACTGTGCCACTAGCTCCTTACGATGACCTCCCCCTGCTTCCAACTCGTCTACTCCTCCTCTCTATCTCCCCATCTGAACTTTCTCCCTCTTCTTCTTCTCTTCTAGCGGGCACCCACGTGACATCCACGGACGCATCATCATCAACCGCTTCACTTGTATCTGACAAATCAACAAAGGAAGCAGCAGCGGTTACAACATCATCATCATCATCATCATCATCACACTGTAGTCTATGTCTGTAATGCTGCCTGACTGAGACATATCACTGTTATCTACATCCTCTGTCAATGATGGTTGCACATCACTCATTTCTTCCAACTGATGTGTCAATAACTCCTCTGACAGATCAAGTGAAGCATCTGTGGTGCTAGTGTTGGTGGTGGCGGCAGGCGGGCGAGTGGCACTGGTCACTTAAGAGATGCCCAAAGCTAAGCTGGAGGTGGATGGTGCGTCAAGGTTCCGAGCGGAAGCTGTAGAAGATTGGGTGTCCTGTGTTAGCCAGTCAACTAGGTCCTCCTCAGAACTTTTCGCGTTCATGGTACGTGGCCTCTGAACACTGGGCATTATTGTAGGGTCAAAGGGAATCACAGCACCACGACCACAACGGCACCTGCGGGGTGGCCTGCCTCTGCCTGTCATTTTTTTGTTAAAATGTACACTTACACTACTATTAAAGAAGATATGAGTGGTGCCACTGGGCAAGTGGTCACAGTATACGCTGTGAGCCTGACACAGAAAAGCAGACTGATGTTTCACAATCCAAAAAGTTTTTTTTTTTTTTTTTTATGTACACTTACACTACTATTAAACAAGATATGAGTGGTGGCACTGGGCAAGTGGGCACAGTATACGCTGTGAGCCTGACACAAAAAAGCAGACTGATGTTTCACAGTCAAAAAAGTTTATTTTTTAAATATTTACACTACTGTTACAACAAATATGAGTGGTGACACTAACTTGGCAAGTGGGCCTGGCAAACACGCTGGCAGGCAACTGCAATTAGATTACACTAGCAGACTGATGTTTCACAGTCAAAAAAGTTTTTTTTAAGTATTTACACTACTGCTACAACAAATATGAGTGGTGGCACTAACTTGGCAAGTAGGCCTGGCACACACGCTGGCACGCAGGCAACTGCAATTAGATTACACTAGCAGACTGATGTTTCACAGTCAAAAAAGTTTTTTTCTCCTACATTGGTGTATCCGGTCCACGGCTTCATCCTTACTTGTAGGATATTCTCAATCCCTACAGGAAGTGGCAAAGAGAGCACACAGCAGAGCTGTCCATATAGCTCCCCTCAGGCTCCACCCCCCCAGTCATTCTCTTTGTCGCTCTAACTAGTAGCATCTCCACAGGGGTGGTAAAGATGGAAAATGTGGTGTTAGTTGTAGTTATTTATTTCTTCTATCAAGAGTTTGTTGTTTTAAAATAGTGCCGGCTTGTACTATTTACTCTGAAGCAGAAAGTGATGAAGATTTCTGCTGAGAGGAATATGATTTTAGCACCAGTAACTAAAATCCATTGCTGTTCCCACGCAGGACTGTTGAATACCAGAGAACTTCAGTTGTGGGGAACAGTTTGCAGGCTTAACTGCTTCAGGTATGATCAGTCATTTTTCTAACAAGACCAAGTAATGCTAGAAGACTGTCAGAAATCCCCTCAGGGATCGGTAAGCCATTTTTCTAAGACTCTGTATAAAATGATGGCCTATATTAAGGGCTCTATGCTGGTTGACACTATTTTGGGCTTAATCGATTGCTTTTTAGCATGTTTTCAGTATATATAAGTTGTTTTTTCAGACTTTGAAACACTTATGGGGTTTAATATTGCGCCTTGCACTTATTTGGACACCTAATCTAGTCCAAAAGGCCCCTCCACTCTGGAATGAAGAGGGAGGAGGCCTCATTTTCGCGCCTCAATTGCGCAGTTGTTTTGACTAGGCAGTTCATGCAGCTTCACGTGGGGAGTCGAGAGACATCAGGAAGGACTTCAGGGAGGCTTATTTCCTAATTAAATAACCCTTAATGACGGTAAAGGCCACAGTAGAGGCTGTGGCATTGTACTGTAGTGTTTTTAACTGGTTAACTGCTGTTATTAGCTCCGGTTTGGGCATTAAGGGGTTAATCAGTCTGAAAATTTGTGTGCAATATTTTCAAAGCATTGAGACACTGTGGTGAAAATGGTAACCATTCGGACAATTTTACCAATTATCCAGGATGGTCAATATATGACTACCGTGGACTTAAAGGATGCGTACCTGCATATTCCTATCCACAAGGATCACCATCAGTTCTTAAGGTTCGCCTTTCTGGACAAGCATTACCAGTTTGTGGCTCTTCCCTTCGGATTGGCCACTGCTCCCAGAATTTTCACAAAGGTGCTAGGGTCCCTTCTAGTGTTGCTAAGGCCAAGGGGCATTGCAGTAGCGCCTTACCTAGACGACATCTTAATACAAGCGTCGTCCTTTCCCAAAGCAAAGGCTCATACGGACATTGTTCTAGCCTTTCTATGGTCTCACGGGTGGAAGGTGAACATAGAAAAGAGTTCTCTGTCCCTGTTCACAAGGGTTCCCTTCCTGGGAACAATAATCGACTCAGTAGAAATTAAAATCTTTCTGACGGAGGTCAGGAAGTTAAAACTTTTGAACACTTGTCGAGTTCTTCAATCCATTCCTCAACCCTCCATAGCTCAGTGCATGGAGGTAATAGATAACACAAGCGTCTGGCAGCCGTGCCAGATGTTCAGGCGTTTGTACAGGCTTTAGTCAGAATCAAGCCTGTCTACAGACCTGTGGCTCCTCCATGGAGTCTAAATTTAGTTATTTCAGTTCTTCAAGGGGTCCCGTTTGAACCTCTACATTCCATAGATATTAAGTTACTTTCTTGGAAAGTTTTGTTTTTGGTAGCTATTTCTTCTGCTAGAAGAGTTTCTGAATTGTCTGCTTTGCAGTGTAATTCACCCTATCTGGTGTTTCATACAGATAAGTTCGTTTTACGTACCAAGCCTGGTTTTCTTCCAAAAGTGGTTTCCAATAAGAATATTAACCAGGAAATAGTTGTTCCTTCTCTGTGTCCTAATCCAGTTTCTAACAAGGAACGTCTGTTACACAATCTTGATGTGGTTCGTGCTTTGAAGTTTTATCTAAAAGCAACTAAAGACTTCAGACAAACATTGTCCTTGTTTGTCGTCTATTCTAGCAAGAGGAGAGGTCAAAAGGTGACTGCAACCTCTCTGTCTTTCTGGCTGAAAAGCATCATCCGGTTGGCTTATGAGACTGCTGGAAGGCAGCCTCCTGAACGAATTACAGCTCACTCTACTAGAGCTGTGGCTTCTACATGGGCTTTTAAGAATGAGGCTTCTGTTGAACAGATCTGTAAGGCAGCGACTTGGTCTTCACTGCATACATTTGCCAAATTTTACAAATTCGATACTTTTGCTTCTTCGGAGGCTATTTTTGGGAGAAAGGTTTTACAAGCAGTGGTGCTTTCCGTTTAGGTTACCTGACTTGTTCCCTCCCTTCATCCGTGTCCTAAAGCTTTGGTATTGGTTCCCACAAGTAAGGATGAAGCCGTGGACCGGATACACCAATGTAGGAGAAAACAGAATTTATGTTTACCTGATAAATTTCTTTCTCCTACGGTGTATCCGGTACACGGCCCACCCTGGCATTTGGTCAGGTTTAAATGTATTTTTGTAAACTACAGTCACCACTGCACCCTATGGTTCTTCTTTTTCTCCTAACCGTTGGTCGAATGACTGGGGGGGCGGAGCCTGAGGGGAGCTATATGGACAGCTCTGCTGTGTGCTCTCTTTGCCACTTCCTGTAGGGATTGAGAATATCCCACAAGTAAGGATGAAGCCGTGGACCGGATACACCGTAGGAGAAAGAAATTTATCAGGTAAACATAAATTCTGTTTTTTTAAATATTTACACTACTGTTACAACAAATATGATTGGTGGCACTAGTTGGCAAGTACGCCTGGCACACACGCTGGCAGGCAGGCAGGCAACTGCAATTAGATTACACTAGCAGACTGATGTTTCACAGTCCAAAAAGTTTTTTTTAAAATATTTACACTACTGTTATAACAAATATGAGTGGTGGCACTAACTTGGCAAGTGGGCCTGGCACACACGCTGGCAGGCAGGCAGGCAACTGCAATTAGATTACACTAGCAGACTGATGTTTCACAGTCCAAAAAGTTTTTTTTAAAATATTTACACTACTGTTATAACAAATATGAGTGGTGGCACTAGTTGGCAAGTACGCCTGGCACACACGCTGGCAGGCAGGCAGGCAACTGCAATTAGATTACACTAGCAGACTGATGTTTCACAGTCCAAAAAGTTTTTTTTAAAATATTTACACTACTGTTATAACAAATATGAGTGGTGGCACTAACTTGGCAAGTGGGCCTGGCACACACGCTGGCAGGCAGGCAGGCAACTGCAATTAGATTACACTAGCAGACTGATGTTTCACAGTCCAAAAAGTTTTTTTTAAAATATTTACACTACTGTTATAACAAATATGAGTGGTGGCACTAACTTGGCAAGTGGGCCTGGCACACACGCTGGCAGGCAACTGCAATTAGATTACACTAGCAGACTGATGTTTCACAGTCAAAAAAGTTGTTTTTAAAATATTTACACTACTATTACAACAAATATGAGTGGTGGCACTAACTTGGCAAGTGGGCCTGGCACACACGCTGGCAGGCAACTGCAATTAGATTACACTAGCAGACTGATGTTTCACAGTCAAAAAAGTTTTTTTTTAAATATTTACACTACTGTTACAACAAATATGAGTGGTGGCACTAACTTGGCAAGTGGGCCTGGCACACACGCTGGCATGCAGGCAACTGCAATTAGATTACACTAGCAGACTGATGTTTCACAGTCAAAAAAGTTTTTTTTTAAATATTTACTCTACTGTTATAACAAATATGATTGGTGGCACTAGTTGGCAAGTGGGCCTGGCACACATGCTGGCAGGCAGGCAGCCAACTGCAATTAGATTACACTAGCAGACTGATGTTTCACACTCAAAAAAGTTTGTTTTTTTTTTACAAAATTTACACTACTGTTACAACAGATATGAGTGGTGGCACTTAGCAAGTGGGCCTGGCACACACGCTGGCAGGCAGGCAGGCAACTGCAATTAGATTACACTAGCAGACTGATGTTTCACAGGCAAAATTACACAGGCAAAAAAAAAAAAGATGTTCTAGCCCTAAAAAGGGCTTTTTGGGGTGCTGTCCTTACAGCAGAGATCAGATGAGTCCTTCAGGACTGTAGTGGACACTGAATACACTAGCCTAGCTATGAATTTCCCTATAAAATCAGCAGCAGCTACACTATCCCTCCTCTCACTAAGAATGCAGGATCAGAATGAATCTAAAATGGCTGCTGTCAAGGAGCTGGGAGGGTCTGGGAGGGAGTGTCTGCTGCTGATTGGCTGAAATGTGTCTGCAGACTGTGAGATACAGGGTCAAAGTTTACTCAATGATGACGAATAGGAGGCGGATCGAACATCGCATATGTTCGCCCGCCACGGTGAACGCGAACAAGCTATGTTCGCCGGGAACTGTTCACCGGCGAACTATTCACGACATTACTAGTTATAATTAAGCCTGTGTTTAAACCTATTGCTCCGCCATGGAGTCTAAATTTAGTTTTTAGAGTTCTTCAGGGGGTTCCGTTTGAACCCGTGCATTCCAAAGATATTAAGCTTTTATCTTGGAAAGTTTTGTTCCTAGTTGCTATCTCTTCAGCTTGAAGAGTTTCTGAACTATCTGCATTACAATGTAACATAGTAACATAGTAGATAAGGTTGAAAAAAGACTGAAGTCCATCGAGTTCAACCTATACAAATCTAAAATACTTACAAAAAGCTCCAGTTAAGCTTAAATAACCCCATTAAAATGTGACCCATTTAATACTAGCAATCATATCCATGAATTTTGTTTATATACAGAAATTTATCCAGACTATTTTTAAATGAATCTATGGTATTGGCATTCACTACCTCCTTTGGTAATGAGTTCCACAATTTTATTGCTCTTACAGTGAAAAAACGTTTCCGTTGCAGGAGATTAAATCTCCTTTCCTCCAACCTTAAATTATGACCTCTTGTCAGAAACAATTTTCTTGGAATAAAAAGAGCTTCTGCCATCTCTGTATATGGGCCTTGAATATATTTATATAAAGTAATCATGTCACCTCTCAAGCGCCTTTTTTCTAAAGAGAACAGACCCAGTTTGGCTAGCCTCTCCTCATAGGTTAATTTCTCCAATCCCCTTATTAGCTTTGTGGCCCTTCTCTGAACTTTTTCTAGTTCTGCAATATCTTTTTTAGCAATCGGTCCCCAGAACTGCACTCCAAACTCAAGGTGAGGTCTTACCAGGTCTTTATATAATGACAGAATTATGCTTTCCTCCCTTGAATCAATGCCTCTTTTAATACATGCTAGTATCTTATTAGCCTTTGAAGCCGCTGCCCTGCATTGTGCACTCATCTTTAGCTTGTTATCTATTACTACTCCCAAATCCCTTTCCTCCTGTGTTTGGCTTAGTCTTGTCCCATTTAAAAAATACGTAGCCTGCTTATTTTTACTTCCAAAATGTAGAACCTTACATTTTTCCGTATTAAATCTCATTTTCCATTCACTTGCCCATAGTTCTAATTTTAGCAAATCCCTTTGTAAAGAGAGTTCGTCCTGCTCTGACCTAATGACCTTACTTAACTTAGTATCATCTGCAAAAATAGAGATGTCGCTATTTAATCCTTGCTCCAAGTCATTTATAAAAATATTAAAAAGAACAGGGCCCAGTACTGATCCCTGGGGGACGCCACTGATTACCTTTGTCCAATCTGAGTATGATCCATTTACTACTACTCGTTGCTCCCTATCTTTTATCCAGTTATTTATCCATGAGCTAACATTTTCAGCTATTCCCAGTCCCTTAATTTTGTGCATTAATCTCTCATGTGGCACTGTATCAAATGCCTTTGCAAAATCTAAGTATATCACATCAACTGATTCCCCTTTATCTATATTTTTACTTACTTCCTCGTAGAATCTAATTAAATTAGTTTGACATGATCTATTTCTCCTAAAGCCATGCTGATTAGAACTCATAATCTTGTTTACACAAATATGCTCATCAATATAATCCCTTATAATCCCTTCAAATATCTTCCCCACTATTGATGTCAGACTAACTGGTCTATAGCTTCCTGGATCATCCCTGCTTCCCTTTTTGAAGAGTGGCACCACATCAGCTTTACGCCAATCCTGGGGTACCATGCCTGAGGATAATGAGTCTTGAAAAATTAAGAGTAAAGGTTTGTCTATAACAGTGCTAAATTCACTTAACACCCTTGGGTGTATTCCATCTGGGCCTGGAGTTTTATTTACCTTAATATTTTTTAGTTTTTTCCTGATATCCTCTAAACAAAACCCAGTTAGTGGTATGGACTGGCATGTTCTATTCTGTTCCAAAGTATCATTCAATGGTTCCTCTCTTGTGTATACTGAAGAAAAAAACTGGTTTAGTACCTCAGCCTTCTCCCTGTCATTATTTATCATGCTGATAAGGTGGTTTTGCGTACCAAGCCTGGGTTCCTACCTAAGGTTGTTACTAGCAGGAATATCAATCAAGAAATTATTGTTCCTTCTCTGTGTCCTAATCCTTCTTGTAAGAAGGAACTTCTGTTGCACAACTTGGACGTGGTTCGTGCTTTGAAATTTTATTTGCAGGCAACCAAAGATTTTCGTCAAACATCTTCTTTGTTTGTTGTCTATTCTGGAAAGCGTAGGGGTCAAAAGGCTACGGCGACTTCTCTTTCCTTTCGGCTGAAAAGCATCATCCATTTGGCTTAAGAAACTGCTGGACAGCAGCCTCCTGAAAGGATTACAGCTCATTCTACTAGAGCGGTAGCTTCCACATGGGCTTTTAAAAATGATGCTTCTGTCGTCGCTTCATACCTTTTCAAAATATTAGAAATTTGATACTTTTGCTTCTTCGGAGGCTATTTTTGGGAGAAAGGTTTTTCAAGCAGTTGAGCCTTCCGTTTAGGTTCCTGTCTTGTCCCTCCCTTCATCCATATCCTAAAACTTTGGTATTGGTATCCCACAAGTTAGGATGAATCCGTGGACTCGGTGCATCATGCAAAAGAAAACAAAATTTGTGCTTACCTGATAAATTTCTTTCTTTTGCGATGTACCGAGTCCACGGCCCGCCCTGTCTATTCAAGACAGATAGTATTTTTTTATGTAAAGTTCAGTCACCTCTGCACCTTATAGTTTCTCCTTTTCTTCCTTGGCCTTCGATCAAATGACTGGGCGGTGGAGTTAAGGGGGGAGCTATATAGACAGCTCTGCTGTGGTGCTCTCTTTGCTAATTCCTGTCAGGAAGGACAATATCCCACAAGTTAGGATGAATCCGTGGACTCGGTACATCGCAAAAGAAAGAAATTTATCAGGTAAGCATAAATTTTTGCTTTTAAAGAAAAATGGAACATAATTTTAGAACATGCTTCTTTTACTTTAATGAGATTAACTATGGCACACAGGAAAGAATTTCTCACGAAATTAGAAGTTGAAATTAAATCATTAGAAATCCAACTAACTTCTTATAGAGAATTAGATAAATATAAAGAAAAAATAGAGATTAAACAATTAATGGAACAAACTAAAAAGGAATTATTGCAAGTCAAGATGAAAAAATTAAATATGATAAAGATTATCTGGAGCATGAAAAAAATCCAGATGTAGAAAAATACATCTCCCATCGGTGGAGAGCAGATAAAATTGAGACACAGAAACCTACTGAAAGTAACCTCCCAAAAAATAAATGTGTACAAAATAATCGGAACAATTCAAAAAATATAATGTCTCATTCAAATAATTCAAATAGATTTCACTTGGGAATAAAGGTGGGAAACGCCTAGAAAAGGACAGTGTAATGTGTATAATAGGACCAATAAATAGCTACATATTATAGATTTGCCCCATAACAAGAGAATAGAACACACAATAATGGCCCAAGTACTTCAAATGGGCATAAGGGAACAACAAATAATAGATACAATAGATATAATAGCACAAAAAAGGCCACCTCAAATTCCCCTTCTTTACCATCATCCACTACTATTCTAGAGAAAGGGTTGTCATATGCTCCCACTAGAAAATTAGATAGATTCCAAACCTATATAGACACCAAAAAATGTATTAAATCGCTAACAGTAAAAAGATGGTTTATAAAATCAGGTGCTGAATGTATATACCAAAAAAATGAAACGGCCAATAATAAATATCAACATACAAATCATAGAAACAAATCAAATTTCTACCCTAAGCATAGTAAGGGCTCAGTTATAGAAACTTTTGAAAAACTAGTGGTACATGATATTGAAAACTTGACAAAGATATAAACATTGTAAAATGTAATCTATCGAAGAAACAAAAGGACCTAATTAAAGAATTTAAAAACAATAGAGAAATCGTAATAAAACCACAATTGGAGGATTGGACAAACAACTGGGATCTAAAGTTTAATACAGCAAAGTGTAAAATAATGCATTTAGGTAAGAAAAATTTTGATTATCCTAAATTATGAAGGTATAATCTAGATTTTATTAAAGACACAGAGACGAGTATTTTGCTTTCTTTCCTTTTACTACTTAAATGCAGTTTTAAAAGTATACAGAAATAAATACAAATAACTGTCAATATTTGAAAACAACAGTAAAAACAGTGTACAGACCAGTGACCAATAGAAATGGAGAACTGGTTAAACTAGAACAAAATGATCAGCTTGATAATATAGCCTATAAGCTGTCCAACATCAATCAGCAAATCCTCTTTCTTGGCATCTGTTGATGAAAAAACCAAGTCCATGATGAAAAAATAAATCCAAAAAATACTGAAGAGGAGAATCCTGAAGAAGACCATCCACAAGGAAATATCCAAACGATATGAAGAATTTGACAACCAACTGGAACTTTGCAGAAACTGGGATGAACTTGATTGAAGTGATGACTTGCCACTCAAATGAGAAGGAACAAAACCACTTAAAACGATACCCTGGTTATGGATTGGTAACTAAAACAAAAGTACAATAAAAAAGATTAATAATATGATAATACATATAAAGAGAGGGAAAATATACACATCAATGAAGAGGAGGGAAAATACTCGTCTCTGTGTCTTTAATAAAATCTAGATTACATCTTCATAACTTAGGATAATCTGAATTTTATTACAAGACCAGAGACTCATATTTTGCTAGTTTAAAGCAACTAACAAAATAAATTGAGAGGCATGTTCAATGTGTTTAAAATAAAATTGTTTAAATATGGAATCTGAAGACCAGTCAGCTGCATCCAAAATTTGTTGAAGGGTAGCAGCTTTCAAAAATGCTTTAGAAGTGGCCGATCCTCTAACAAAGTGAGCAGAAAAAGACAAATCAATACCTGCTTCACTCATAACGCATTTAACCCACCTGGCAATAGAGGTAGATGACACAGGACAATGAGGAGGTACAAAAGATAACAAAAGTTGATTAGAAGAAGAAGTACGAAAGTAAGAAGTTCTACGTTCATATTCCTTGAGACATACAACCACACAGAGAAGAGGTTCAGAAAGTAAATAAGGATAAAATATAGAAGTTGAAAAAGATTTAGTTATTTTAGAGATAAAGAAAGTGACACCTTCAGGAGTGAAACGTTTAGAGTTAAAATCCAAAGCTCTCACATCAGAAACTCTACGAAAAGAGATTAAGCATAAATGAGTAGCTAATTTGGCAGAAAGGTGTTTTAAGGATAACAATTCATTAGAAAGCCAAGATTTAAAAAGAGAAAACACAAGGTCAACATCCCAAAAAGAAGAGTATTTGGGAGCAGGAGGTCTATTAAGTTTAATAGCTTTCATTCATTTACAGATTAGAGGGTGTTGGCCAGCAGGAAAATTATTAATCAAAGGGTGTTTAGCAGAAATAGCAGATCTAGAAACATTAATGGTCCTATATGCTAATCCTGAATAAAAAAGAGAAGTAAGACAATTAATAATAAAAGTTACATCAACTGAAAGGGGATCCAAACTTCTCTCTAAGCACCAGCAAGACCATCTGGACCATGCGGAAAAATAGCATTTTTTTTTGTACCAGGGGCCATAGAATCCTGAATGAGCACCTTAGCTTGTTGTGATAAGCCTTGGAGAAGTGAAGATTGCCCGAAATTGACCAAGCTATGAGACGAAGAGATCCGTGAACGATAAGATTGTGAGGAAGATCTTCTGGATCTGACAAAAGAAGAGGAAAAAGAGGAAGAAGAACAGGATGGTTGACAGACAACTCTAGAAGAGATGGGTTCCAAGGTTGAGATGGCCAAAGGGGAGTGATTAGGAAAATTCAAAGGAGAGCTCGTCGGACTACTGTGCTGGTTCTCTGAATCATGGAAAATGGGGGAAACATATACGCTGTCTGAAGAGGCCAAGGATGGAGAAATGCATTGATCGCCAAGGCATCTGGATCTGGACGCCAACTGAAATAAGGACGAATCTTAAAATTCAGTCTTGAAGCGAACAGATCCATCAAAAAGGGTCCTCTGAGAGACTCAAGCGAATGAAAAACTTGAGTGTGAAGTTTCCAATCGCTCGAGTCAGGTAACGAGAACCCCAATCTGCTGCAACATTGGATAAACTTGGAATATATTCTGCTTTGACAGAAATATTTCTGTCCAAGCAAAAGTGAATGAAAGCTTTCGTAATAATCGATAAATCTCTTGATTTTGTGCCACGAGACGATTGAGATAACGTACTGCAAAAATATTGTCCATTCTGAGTAAAATGGACACAGGCAAAGAATCTTTGACAAAACTCTTGACTGTTAAAGAGCCTGCCAAAAGTTCTATGCAGTTGATATGAAAACGTTCTTCTGAAGACCATTTTCTGCCCGTAATTGAAGGGCCACAACGAGCTCCCCAGCTCGAACAACTGGCATTGGATTCTATAATTAAATCCAGAGCTTTCCCAAAAATGGCCCTCCCATTCCATGCTTTTATATGGTAGAGCCACCACGAAGGTTCTTCTTTGGCTTCTGAAGATAGAGGGCTCAAGTGGGAATATGAAAGACCTTTCTGAAGATGAAAGATTTTCAAACGTTGAAGTTCCCTGTAATGAACAGGGGCAGGGAAAATTGCCAGAATAGAGGATGAGAGTAACCCAACTATTCTGTCTATAGTCCTGATGGGAACCAAAGATAAAGAAATAGTTTTTGAAATTTCTTTCTTGATATTCACAATTTTCTCTCTGGGTAGACTGAGTGTAGAATTCAATGTGTCTATTTGAGATCCCAAGAAGGTTAAAGATTTGGAAGGACAAAGAACTGATTTCTCTTTGTTGACTAAGAAACCCAAATTTTCCAGAATATAAATAGTAAGCTGGAGCTGAGAATTTAGAATGACAGAACTCTGATTCATAATCAAAATATCATCTAAATAGACGATAAAACAAATGCCTTGTAAACAAAGCCAAGTAATTATTGGTTTCATTAATTTGGTGAAGATCCAAGGAGCCGAGGACAGACCGAAAAGCATACAAGTGAAACTCCAAATTCTGTCTTCCCAAACAAAGGTGAGAAATTTCCTGTGTTCCTGAGCTACAGGAACTGTAAGATAAGCATCTGTCAGATCTAATCTGACTAAGTAATCGTTGTCTAGAAGGAAATCTCTGAGAAGATGAACACCTTCCATTTTGAAATGTTGCTAGACAACGAAGGCATTTAAGGATCTTACATTTATAACTGGACGAAATTGGCCATTTTTCTTTTTTATGAGAAAAAAGATTGCTTAGGAAACAATTTTGAGGATTTAAAGCCGGTTCTATGGCTTGTTTTGATAAAACGTTTGATATTTTGCCTTGAACCATTTCTGTCTGAAACTGAAAATTTTATAGGAAGAGGAAGAGAATTTTGTACAGGAGGAGAAATAAAATCTATAAAAAGCCCTGAAACAGTGTGAAGGACCCATTGTTTTGAAGTGAGCAGGTTCCAATTGTGTGCAAAAAGGGTGATCCTGCCTCCTATTATGTTTTGGGAAGAAATATGAGAGGGAAGGAAAGGAAGATTTACCTTGAGGGGCACGAGATCTTTGTCTTGAACGTTGAAATCTTGGATTCCGGGATCTCCATCTGGAAGAGAAGAAGCCTGAAGAGGCTGGATTCTGGAACTGTCTTTGTTGATGAAATTGCTGATTTAAGAATTGAGACCGATTGGGCTGTGATGCACGGCTGGGAAAGCGGCCTCTTCCTTTCCCGGCCTGATCAGAAAAACGATCTTGATAAAATATCTTTTTCATAGATGTTCTGACTTTATTTAAATTTGAAAAGGTATTAGCGTAACAGTTCAGTTCTTTAATAAAAGTGTCTCCAAATAATAAGCCATTAGTATCAGGATGAATTTCTTTTACAGCAAAGTCACATACTCTGGGGTCAATCCTTCTGAGAATGTTACGTCTACGTTCTGTGTACATAGCTGAACTAGCATTATCTAGAAAACTAAGCATCCTTTGCAGCCATTCTCTAACTGACTGGGTCTAATAAAGAGTTGTCATAAACTGCCTGCTCAGATAAATCAAAAAGTTTAGATAAAAGACCTATTGTATCTAACATTTTATGCTGACATATTTTCCAGGCCCTATCCATCCCTTTTTTAAGCTTAAATCCCGGGGAACCTATATATTTTAAGATCTTAGGGTCAACCTCAGGAGTACAACCTCATTATTAGGGAGTATAGTCAAAGAGAAATGCTTAGGAGCGCTAAATAGCTAAAGGTTAAAAAGACATTAGGAGGTGAACCAAAAAAGTTATACACCACAAGCTAGTAAAAGCAATTTTTTTATATTTCTAAAATAAGCTAAAATCAGAACATAGAAATAAATGTAACAAGTGTGTAATTCTATAGTAATAAATGTAACTAAACAATTTGCAACAGTATAATAAAAAAGCGGACGTCTCCGATTAGAGTAAAAATAGGATATTACAATGTATAATTGCCACAACTAAGAAAGTAGAAAAAAGGTGTTTTGCAAAACATATCAGTCAGTTCAAATTTCAACCCGAATAGTCATAGTTTCTAAATCTGTATATCCAAATTTAGGAAGTGTAGACATATAAGTCCTTATGTTAAAGTATTTAACCAAATACCTGACGTTGCGAGTGTCACAGTTAAGGGACCGCAGCTAGGTGTGTAGGCTGTTTGGCATCAGTGTGTACCTTCTCAGCCGTTATACCATACGTCACTGGTCTATTCAGCTGCTCCGGTCCTATTGGACAATCTCAATTTCAAACACTCCAGGGGTTTTTTTTTCGGTCAGGTAATGAAAATAGTATCCTGCTCTTAGTGCAACGGCACGCTGGATACTCACAGTGTATATCCTTTAGCGGACTTAGGTAGCGGACTTAGGTAAAAAGTTCAGATGTTTCTTCTAGCACAACCCCGGTGCATAGGTATAACGGTAGCAGATTTCCACTATATTCAAGCTTTATATGGGTAGGCAATCCTTACGCCTATGAGTCCAATATAAACTCTGTTGTCCACAGAGGAGTTAAAACAATTATAAGCAATTTTGACTGCATAAAAATCATCAACCGGTTTCTCCCTCCATGAGGGCTTTTTCAAGATCTTTTAAAACTAAAATTAATAAATAAATTTAATTTGATAAGGATAAATAAACTATATAAATCACTAAATTTTTATAACTAGAAAGTGACCCCCAGAGAAAGTAGCAAAAATTAACAGATACCAATAAATAGTAGATAAAAAATTAAATTGACTAAAACAATTTTATAAATGAGTATAATAAATAACAGGGCACTAGATGGAGACAAAGACCATGTAATGCAGAAAATATACAACCAGATTGAAATAGCAAACTTTCATGAGGAACGCAACAAAATTGCGATTATTCAAAGTATAACAGCTGTACTGAGGAAATTGAGGGCGGGAAAACGGAGGCGGGACTTACTACGCAGTAGGAAAAAAGGAGACTCACTATGCATGCGCAATAAGCGCACAGGAGTAAGATGGATGTCGGAAGGAAGATAGACAAGAGCGGAGCACACAAGCAGGGGAAAATAAGATAAACGAAAAGGTACAGAGGAAAAAAACCGAAGGACCTGCAATAAAATAAAGACAAAAACGGAATAATTATAAAAAACGGAAAAATATATATAAGAAACAATAGCTAATAATAAAATAATAAACCAAATAACTTCAAATAAAAATAACAAGATTAACCAAATACCAAATATAAGTTTATTAACAATAGTGAGATAACACAATACTTATCTTTTCCTGAAGCAGTAAAAGAAAGAGGATTTGCTGTTTGATGTTGGACAGTTTATAGGCTATATTATCAAGCTGATTGGTCACTTTGTTCTAGTTTAACCAGTTCTCCGTTTCTATTGGTCACTGGTCTGTACACTGTTTTTACTGTCTTTTTCAAATATTGACAGTTATTTGTATTTATTTCTGTATACTTTTAAAACTGCATTTAAGTAGTAAAGGAAAGAAAGCAAAATATGAGTCTCTGGTCTTGTAATAAAATCCAAATATTAATTACAGACTCAATGACACTGACTGTTACAGATGAGAAACAGGACTTGGGAATTATTAATTTCAGATGCTTTAAAACTTAGTAAACAATGTAGTAATGCAGCGAGTAAGACTAGCAGAATGCTTGGATGTATTTGTAGAGGTATTTGCAGCAGAAATAGTAAGGTTCTTATGCCAATTTACAGATTATTAATTAGGCCTCATCTTGAGTATTGTGTGCAGTTCTGGAGGCCATATCTTCAGAAGGATATTAACAAACTAGAATCTGTGCAAAGGAGGGCTACCAAAATGGTACATGGTCTAAAGAATAAAACTTACCAGCATAGGCTCAATGACCTAAATATGTATAGCTTAGAGGAGAGAAGGGAAAGAGGTGATATGATAGCAACTTTCAAGTACGTTAAAGGGCTTAGTAAACTTCCTCAAGAGGTAGTAATGACAAACACTGTGGGGGACTTTAAAAATGCTTGGGACAAGCATAAGGCTATCCTACAAACTATATAAGTTTATACTGTTAGGTTATATCGGGCAGACTTGCTGGGCCTATGGCTCTTAACTACCGTCAATATCTATATGTTTCTATATGTTTAAAACCTTTCTGATAAAGGAAGTGGCATTGTAATCTTAGACAAAGAAAATTACTTAAATATTTGTAAAAATATTTTGGATGATAATTGTACATATGATAAAATAACAAAAGACCCTACGTCCGAATTCGTCAAAGAATTGACCACGCTGTTGAGTGGAGCAAAAGGTTTAGGAATATTGAATGATAAAGAGTGGAATTTTGTGTTGCCTAAATTCTAAAAGATTCCTTTTATATACTGTTTACCTAAGATTAACAAATCTTTAGAAGACCCTCCCAGGTAGACCAATAGTCTCCGGCATTGGGTCTCTGACAGCTAATCTATCACAGTATATAGATTCCTTCTTACAACCTTATGTTGTGAGCCTCCCATCATATTTACAGGAATATACGGATGTCCTCAAACTATAATTTACTATTGACTGGGAAAAGGACTATTGTTTAGCTACATGTGACATTACATCACTATACTGATGTATAAGGCATGTAGATGGCATAGAAGTAGTAAGACATTATCTGACCCAGAATAGAGAACTCAAGGGGACGCATAATTATTTTTACAATCAACTATGTGGAACAGCCATAGGGACCAAATTATGCGAACCTCTTCATGGGTCTTTGGGAGGATGTTTTCTTCAACACTCATAGCTTTGTGGCAAACCTAATCTCCTATAAGAGATACATAGATGATATTCTGATCATCTGGAGAGGGAGTAGGGAAGGTCTAGAAAAATGTTTTGAAGAAATGAATAAGAATAAAAATAATCTTGTTTTTACATCTGAAATTAGTGCAACTAGTATTAACTTCTTAGATTTGGAAATATATGAAAATAATGGCCTCTTATCCACTCGCACCCACTTCAAACAAGTGGATGCGAATAATTATATACACAGTACAAGTTGCCATCATAAGAAATGGATAGACAATATCCTAAAAGGCCAAATGTTGAGAATAAAGAAAGAATGTACTAATCAAGAAGACTATAATTTTACAATCCCTTATGTTGAAAGAACAATTTGTTGAGAGGGGTTATAATGAAGAACAGATTGAAAAAATAAGATGTGAAGTAAATGATTTAGATAGAAACAGTATTCTTCAGAAACAAAAGAGAAAGAAAAAGTATTCTCTAACAAATACACAAGATCAAGGTACAGACACTGGAAAGCTGTTTATATCTTTTATTACCCAATTCAGTCAGAACTAATATCTCATAGAAAAGATTATGAAATAGCATTGGCACGTGTTAGGTAGAGATGAAAAATTGGGTCATTTAATTCCAGCAAGTCCCCAAATGATATATAAAAAAGCGAAAAATTTGAAAATGTTATTAGCCCCTTCAGTAATAAAAAGAAACAAAAAGAGCATGAGGGACATAGATCTTTATGGAAAGTAATTGATGGGTTTTTACCCATGCAACAACTGCAAAGCATGTAAACATGTAAAAAAGACCAAAGAATTTAAAGGGACACTGAACCCAAATTTTGTTATTTTGTTATTCAGATAGAGCATGCAATTTTAAGCAACTTTCTAATTTACTTCTATTATCAATTTTTCTTCGTTCTCTTGCTATCTTTATTTTAAAAAGAAGGCATCCAAGTTTTTTTCTTGATTTAGAACTCTGGACAGCACTTTTTTTTATTGGTGGATGAATTTATCGACCAATCAGCAAGGAAAACCCAGGTTGTTAACCAAAAATGGTCCGACATCTAAACTTACATTCTTGCATTTAAATATAGATACCAAGAGAATAAAGAAAATTTGATAATAGGAGTAAATTAGAAAGTTGCTCAAAATGTCATCCTCTATCTGAATCACAAAAGAAAAAATTGGGTTCAGTGTCCCTTTAAGTCTAGTACCACATGGAGGACATACAAAATTAGGAATCTAATATGTGTAGATAAAAACCCTCTATATCTGATACAATGCAGCTGTGGGAAGCAATATAGAGGGGAATCAGAAAGACCCCTTAGAGACAGAATCCGGGAGCACATATTATCAATAGAAAATCCAAATACAGGGAGAAATAAGGATCTTCCAGTACCCAAACACTTTTTAGAGAGTAATGGGTCTAACCTAAATAATTTTAGTTACATAGGATTGGCCAAATTAAACATCCATTGGCGAGGGGGTGATTCACATAAGGAACTGTTAAAATTAGAGGGCAGATGGATTTTCGAGTTAAAAACACTTACCCCTAAAGGTTTGAATCAGGAATTAGAGCTAAATTGTTTTATGTAATAGTTCCTCTACAACAATTTTATTTTTACATTTAATTTATAGAGCACTTTCAGCTCCCCCCCCCCCCCCAAACAAAAAAAAAAAAATATGAATTAAATTCAGGTTATATAAATAGATAATTATTTAACTTTTTAGTTAGTTGGATTCCAAGAGTTAGAGATGTATTTATATGTATTTTTTACTATAGCCTTTTTTTTATCATATCCTCTTTTTTAAGTACTGTATATGTATATATTCCTTTACTATGTATGCAATATTGTTTCCAATACCAATATAAATTTTATGAATTATTGCTATATGTAGTAATGAATTGATTGTAAAATAGGCTGCAACTTTGTCCTTTATAGGGATAATCAAATATATAATATATATCATCTATTGTAATTACATAAAATATTCAAAATTTAAATTAACTTCAATCTTAAAATATTTTATATAGTAATTTCCCTTTAAGATATGCCCTATAAAGGTTACTTTGTATCAGCCTATTATTGAGCTTGACAAAGACTGCACATCAGTGGAAGCGTGTTGCTCAAATCTTCTGATGCTGACAAGGATACGTTGTTTGCTGGTTGTACACGTTGGGGGATCATAAGCAGGAACAGGCAAAAGAAACAGAGGATCTCTGTTCTCTGTGTAAAGCACACTGAGGAGGCACAATTCTGTTTAAGTAACTAACCAAGAGGATATCCCCCAAACACACCACAAATGGAACTGATGACCGCTCATACAGATATAGGAACGTCTCCGGTGTAAGTAAGCTTGTACACCTTTATTCCCACTTCTGGCATACATTTCAAAGAGCGCTGTCTCTTTTCTCTTACAGCTCCTGCTGATTGCATGCTAACTGCTTCACTGTCACGTATAGTTGAAGCGATACAATGAACTTTACTATTTGGACTTTAATTTTCTATAAATTATGTTTTTATAAGTGTGAACCTAATGCATTGTTTATATTGATACTACATCGATGTTCAGATCAATTTGTTCATAGCGGTTTTAACAGTGTAATTAAATATAGGGTTTTATGTATGAATAATAATAATTTATTTCTTTACTGTTTATACAAAATCTTTTTACAGACTTAATTTTGTGGATTCAGCAACTTAATATTCTTTTTGTTGCGCAAGGTAGACCATCATTTTTTCTATTATTTTGCTTCTGACAGAGGGCAGAGGACCTCTGTTTTAAATGTCTATTCTTGCTTTTCACATTTCTTCCAGCGCATAACTAGTCGTAGTTTTATTATGTGCGCCTTTTCTGATACGTGCAAAGAGCAGTAAACCCCTTCTAGCTTGTGCTCAGCAGTTAGCGCGCCACTCAAAATCTAGCCCTAAATAGGTAAATGCATTTACATATGAAGCTATAAGAAAATGTTTAAATAATATTATTTGTTGTGAATTAATAAAAAATGCATATTTAAATTTTAATGAAAATGTGTTTGAACCGAAAGCTTTGTACCATTTTCTGATTCAAATATAGATGCAGCTCTTTTTTTTTTTATTTCAAATGACTTTTCCCATTCAGACCTGTTCATTGCAGGTATTCATACATTTCCCCTAGTAATATAAATAATCTATTTATTGTTTTTATGAATGCTTCAAAAATAAACCAGCAATCACATCTGTAATAAAAGGACATGCTAATATTTCTTTCATGTAATTGGCAAGAGTCCATGAGTTAGTGACATATGGGATATACAATCCTACCAGGAGGGGCAAAGTTTCCCAAACCTCAAAATGCCTATAAATACACCCCTCACCACACCCACAATTCAGTTTTACAAACTTTGCCTCCTATCGAGGTGGTGAAGTAAGTTTGTGTTAAGATTTCTACGTTGATATGCGCTTCTCAGCATTGTTGAAGCCCGATTCCTCTCAGAGTACAGCGAATGTCAGAGGGACGCGAAGGGAGTATCACTTATTTGAATACGATGATTTCCCTAATGGGGCTCTATTTCATAGGTTCTCTGTTATCGGTCATAGAGATCCATCTCCTACCTCCCTTTTCAGATCGACGATATACTCTGTATTTACCATTACCTCTACTAATAACTGTTTTAGTACTAGTTTGGCTATCTGCTATATGTGGATGGGTGTCTTTTGGTAAGTATGTTTTTTATTACTTAAGACACCTCAGCTATGGTTTGGCACTTTATGCATTTATATAAAGTTCTAAATATATGTATTGTACTTATATTTGCCTTGAGTCAGGTTCATGTATTTCCTTCAGCAGACTGTCAGTTTCATATTTGGGGAATTTAAACATTTTAAGAAATTTTTTCTTACCTGGGGTTTAGTCTTTTTCAATTGACTACTTCTTGCTATTGCGGGTATTAGGCCCGCGGGTGCGTCAAATGCTAAACTTTATTGCGTCATTTTTGGTGCGGAAAAAATACGTTTATGACGCAACTTCGCCATGTCCGGCGTCATACATGACACCGAGACCTTTTACACGGCGGCGTCATTAGTGACGCAAGTGTCTCATTTCCGGTTATTTTTGGCGCCAAAAAAGTTTACGTTTCGTTGTGCGTCATACTTGGCGGCAAGTTTTTTTCTTTATTTCAATACCCCATTGATGTTTGCCTCTTGCTTTTCTCTATCAGAGGCCTATGGTTTTGCATTTTTTCCCATTCATATAAGGAAATAGATCATTTTGCTTTATATGTTGTTTTTTCTCTTACATTGAGCAAGATGTCCCAATCTTATCCCGTCTCAGACGTTTCTGCTGGAACATTGCTGCCTGACATTGGTTCTACCAAAGCTAAGTGCATTTGTTGTAAAAGTGTAGAAATTATTTCACCAAGTGTCATTTGTAATAGTTGTCATGATAAACTTTTACATGCAGATAGTGTTTCCATCAGTAATAGTATATTACCAGTTGCAGTTCCTTCAACTTCTAATGTGCATGATATACCTGTAAATTTTAAAGAATTTGTTTCTGATTCTATTTTGAAGGCTTTGTCTGCATTTCCACCTTCTAATAAGCGTAAAAGGTCTTTTAAAACTTCACATTTAGCTGATGAAATTTCAAATGACCAACAACATAATAATTTATCCTCTTCTGATGAGGATCTTTCTGATTCAGAAGATCCTTCCTCAGGCATTGACACTGGCAAATCTACTTATTTATTTAACATAGAGTATATGCGTTCTTTATTAAAAGAAGTGTTAATTACTTTGGATATTAAGGTAACCAGTCCTATTGACGTTCAGTCTAATAAACATTTAAATGCTGTTTTTAAACCTCCTGTGGTTTCCCCAGGGGTTTTTCCTATTCCTGAGGCTATTTCTGATATGATTTCTAGGGAATGGAATAAGCCAGGTACTTCTTTTATTCCTTCTTCAAGGTTTAAAAAATTGTATCCTTTGCCAGCAAAATCTATAGAGTTTTGGGAAAAAATCCCCAAAGTTGATGGGGCTATTTCTACTCTTGCTAAACGTACCACTATTCCTATGGAAGATAGTACTTCCTTTAAGGATCCTTTAGATAGGAAGCTTGAATCTTATCTAAGGAAGGCCTATTTATATTCAGGTCATCTTCTCAGACCTGCTATTTCTTTGGCTAATGTTGCGGCTGCCTCAACTTTTTGGTTGGAGAATTTAGTGCAACGAGAATTGGATCCTGACATATCTAGCATTACTCGCTTACTGCAACATGCTAATCTTTTTATTTGTGATGCCATTTTTGATATTATCAAAATTGATGTTAGATCCATGTCTTTAGCTGTATTAGCTAGAAGACCTTTGTGGCTTAAATCTTGGAATGCTGATATGACATCTAAATCTAGATTACTATCTCTTTCTTTCCAAGGTAATAATTTATTTGGTTCTCAGTTGGATTCTTATTATTTCAACTATCACTGGAGGAAAAGGAGTTATTCTGCCTCAGGATAAAAAACCTAAGGGTAAATCTAAGGCTTCTAACCGTTTTCGTTCCTTTCGTCAGAATAAGGAACAAAAACTCAATCCTCCTCACAAGGAATCTGCTTCCAATTGGAAGCCTTCCTCAAATTGGAATAAATCCAAGCCATTTAGGAAACCAAAGTCAGCCCCTAAGTCCGCATGAAGGTGCGGCCCTCATTCCAGCTCAGCTGGTAGGGGGCAGATTGAAGTTTTTCAAGAATTTTTGGATAAGATCTGTCCAAAATCTTTGGATTCAGAGCATTGTCTCTCAAGGGTATCGAATAGGATTCAAATTAAGACCTCCTGTGAGAAGATTTTTTCTCTCACGTATCCCTGTAAATCCAGTAAAAGCTCAAGCTTTTCTGAAGTGTGTTTAAGACCTAGTGTCTTCAGGGGTAATCATGCCAGTTCCTCCTCAGGAACAAGGTTTGGAGTTTTATTCAAACTATTCATTGTACCAAAGAAAGAAAATTTATTCAGACCAGTTCTGGATCTGAAAATTTTGAATCGTTATGTAAGAGTACCAACTTTCAAGATGGTGACTATAAGGACTATTCTGCCTTTTGTTCAGCAAGGACATTATATGTCCACAATAGACTTGCAGGATGCATACCTTCATATTCCGATTCATCCAGAACACTATCAGTTTCTGAGATAATGTTTTCTAGACAAGCATTACCAATTTGTTGCTCTTCCATTTGGCCTAGCAACAGCTCCAAGAATATTTTCAAAGGTTCTGGGTGCCCTATTATCTGTAATTAGAGAACAGGGTATTGCGGTGTTTCCTTATTTGGACGTTATCTTGGTACTAGCTCAGTCTTTACATACTGCAGAATCTCACACGAATCAACTAGTGTTGTTTCTTCGGAAACATGGTTGGAGGATCAATTTACCAAACAGTTTCTTGATTCCTCATACAAGGGTCACCTTTTTAGGCTTCCATATAGATTCAGTTTCCACGACCCTGTCTCTAACAGACAAGAGACGTTTAAAATTGGTCGCAGCATGCCGGCACCTTCAGTCTCAGTCATTCCCTTCAGTGGCTATGTGCATGGAAGTTTTAGGTCTCATGACTGCAGCATCGGACGCAATCCCCTTTGCTCGTTTTCACATGAGACCTCTACAGCTTTGCATGCTGAATCAATGGTGCAGGGATTATACAAATATATCACAATTAATATCCTTGAATCCCAATGTACGATACTCTCTGACATGGTGGTGAGATTACCAATAAATAGAACTCCGTGCAATTCTCAAGGCTATTCAGTTCTGGCCTCTGCTAAAGAGAGAACTGTTCATTTGTTTTCAGACAGACAATATCACAACTGTGGCTTATGTCAATCATCAGGGTGGGACTCACAGTTCCCAAGCTATGAAAGAAGTATCTCGGATACTTGCTTGGGCGGAATCCAGCTCCTGTCTAATCTCTGCGGTGCATATCCCAGGTGTAGACAAATGGGAGGCGGATTATCTCAGCCGCCAGACTTTACATCCAGGGGAGTGGTCTCTCCATCCAGATGTGTTTTCTCGGATTGTTCAGATGTGGGGTCTTCCAGAGATAGATCTCATGGCCTCTCATCTAAACGAGAAACTTCCCAGATACCTGTCCAGGTCCAGGGATGTTCAGGCGGAAGCAGTGGATGCACTGACACTTCCTTGGTGTTATCATCTTGCTTATATCTTCCCGCCTCTAGTTCTCCTTCCAAGAGTGATCTCCAAAATCATCATGGAACAGTCTTTTGTGTTGCTGGTGGCTCCAGCATGACCACACAGGTTTTGGTATGCGGATCTGGTTCGGATGTCCAGTTGCCCGCATTGGCCACTTCCGTTACGGCCGGACCTACTATCTCAAGGTCCGTTTTTCCATCAGGATCTCAAATCATTAAATTTGAAAGTATGGAGATTGAATGCTTAGTGCTTAGTCATAGAGATTTCTCTGACTCAGTGATTAATACTATGTTACAAGCTCGTAAATCCGTCTCTAGGAAGATTTATTATAGAGTTTGGAAGACTTGCATTTCATGGTGTTCTTCTCATAAATTCTCCTGGCATTCTTTCAGAATTCCTAGAATTTTACAGTTCCTTCAGGATGGCTTGGATAAGGGTTTGTCTGCAAGTTCCTTGAAAGGACAAATCTCCGCTCTTTGTTTTATTTCACAGAAAGATTGCTATACTTTCTGATATTCACTGTTTTGTACAGGCTTTAGTTCGTATTAAGCCTGTCATTAAATCAATTTCTCCTCCTTGGAGTCTTAATTTGGTTCTGAAGGCTTTACAGGCTCCTCCATTTGAGCCTATGCATTCTTTGGAAATTAAACTACTTTCTTGGAAAGTGTTGTTCCTTTTGGCTAGAAGAGTTTCTGAGCTATCTGCTCTTTCTTGTGAGTCTCCTTTTCTTCTTTTTTCATCAGGATAAGGCAGTTTTGCTGACTTCTTTTCAATTTTTACCTAAGGTTGTCAATGTTTACCTAAGGTTGTGAATTCTAGCAACATTAGTAGAGAAATTGTTGTCCCTTCCTTATGTCCTAATCCTAAGAATTCTTTGGAGAGATCCTTACATTCTTTGGATGTGGAAAGAGCTTTGAAATATTATGTGGAAGCAACTAAAGATTTCAGGAATACTTCCAGTCTATTTGTTTTATTTTCTGGTCCTGGGAAAGGTCAGAAGGGTTCTGCTATTTCTTTGGCTTCTTGGTTGAAACTTTTGATTCGGGTCAGGCCCCGCCTCAGAGAATTACAGCTCATTCTACTAGATCAGTCTCCACTTTGTGAGCTTTTAAGAATGAAGCTTCAGTTGATCAGATTTGCAAAGCGGCGACTTGGTCCTCTTTGCATACATTTACTAAATTCTACCATTTTGATGTATTTGCTTCTTCGGAAGCAGTTTTTGGTGGAAAAGTTCTTCAGGCAGCTGTTTCAGTTTGATTCTTCTGCTTTTGATTTAAGTTTTTTTCTTTCAAAAATGAAAATAAACTTATTTTTTTGGGTTGTGGATTATTTTTTTCAGTGGAATATGGCTGTTTTTATTTTTATTCCCTCCCTCTCTAGTGACTCTTGAGTGGAAGACTCCACATCTTGGGTATTGATATCCCATATGTCACTAGCTCATGGACTCTTGCCAATTACATGAAAGAAAACATAATGTATGTAAGAACTTACCTGATAAATTAATTTCTTTCATAATGGCAAGAGTCCATGAGGCCCACCATTTTTATGGGAGTTATGATTTTTGTATAAAGCACAATTATTTCCATATTTCCTTTGTTGATGCTTTTTCTACTCCTTTCTTTATCACCCCACTGCTTGGCTATTCGTTAAACTGAATTGTGGGTGTGGTGAGGGGTGTATTTATAGGCATTTTGAGGTTTGGGAAACTTTGCCCCTCCTGGTAGTATTGTATATCCCATATGTCACTAGCTCATGGACTCTTGCCAATATGAAAGAAATTAATTTATCAGGTAAGTTCTTACATAAATTATGTTTTTTTTATTTTATAAAAGGGTCAATATAAGAAAATAGTTATTCTTCACATATCTATAAAGGCCTAAGATGTGGCTCCCGTGTATGATATTATAGGGGTATGGTTCCTAGCTTGGGAAGCTGCCTGCATCTTCAGGTAATTGGGCAGTGAATGCTTGTCTGCTGCCCCATTTGTTATTGCATTTGATAGTTCAGCGCTGCCCCCCTGCTGTTGCTTGACTTGTCAGTCACTCAGAATAAACACGTTTGGGATGATTTAACAGTGCCACCTTTGAGGAGAGGTAGAAGATAAGAAGCCAAGGCCTTACGTCCACTGCTTCTTTATAAGTAGTTAGCAGGCATTTATGATTAGCTTTGTGTTTCTTTACTCTTTTAAAGCTATGCACCAAACCCTCTCTTTGTGCTTAATGTTATTTATATCTGAGGCCCCATTTATTAAGTTACGGGCAGACAGGGTTCCCAACTTACCCACTACTTGTATGTGAGATTTTACAATCACTTGCTTCTGCAGCACCGCCGCAACCATCACTGGACCATTGAAGACTGGAAAAAGGTTGCATGGTCTGATGAGTCGAAGTTCCTAGTGCATGATGTTGATGGCAGGTTATGAATTTGGCGAAAACAGCATGAACCTACGGACCCGTCATGTGTGATGAAAACTGTGGAAGGTGGTGGGACAGTGTTATAGTGTGGGTAATGTTTTCCTGGCACACGTTGTGTCCATTGATACCCCTAGATTCACATTTTCTGTTCATGTTGACAGTTTATCCTCAAGAAAATGTTTACTTCCAGCAGGATAATGCGCCAGTGCACAAATCCTGCATCACTATGGGATGGTTCCTGGAACATGACAATGACTTTTCTTTACTGAAGTGGCCCGCTCAGTCCCTGGATCTAAATCCTTTTGAACAACTTTGGGATGAGCTGGAAAGGGCAATTCACTGAAGGCCTACACCTCAAATCTCCTGGAGTTGCATGACACACTCATGTCTGAATGGTACACAATACCTCCACGTTTTCAGCAGATTGTTTAATCCAGGCTTTTTTTAAAGCTAAATGAGGCTCAACATGCTACTAGGTAGCTCTACCTACAGTTTGTGTGTGTGTAAATATGTATGTATGTGTGTATATATATATATATATATATATATATATATATATATATATATATATATATATAGTCGCATGCAAAAGTTTAGGCACCCCTGACAATTTCCATGATTTTCATTTATAAATAATTAGGTGTTTGGATCAGCAATTTAATTTTGATCTATCAAATAACTGAAGGACACAGTAATATTTCAGTAGTGAAATGAGGTTTATTGGATTAACAGAAAATGTGCAATATGCATCAAGACGAAAGTAGACAGGTGCATAACTTTGGGCACCCTTGTCATTTTGTTAATTTGAATATCTGTAACTGTAACTACCTATCACTGATTAATTGGAACACACAATTGGTTTGGTGAGCCCATTAAGCCTTGAACTTCATAGACAGGTGCATCCAATCATAAGAAGTGGCAACATGGGGGCCTCAAAACAACTCTCAAATGACCTGAAAACAAAGATTGTTCAACATTATGGTTTAGGGGAAGGCTACAAAAAGCTATTGCAGAGATTTAAGCTGTCAGTGCCCACTGTGAGGAACGTAGTGAGGAGATGGAAGACCACAGGCACAATTCTTGTTAAGCAATGAAACAATCCCAGCACTCAAAGGTATGGACACACCAAACTCCAAATGTGTAAAAGCAAAAAAGTATTTTTTATTCCATAGTATGGTTCATAAAAACAGCAATAATGTGTCCAATCAGGTGGAAGTAATCAGGTCAGACATGTTTCGTCTGTGATAACGTAACTTCCTCAATGACCTATACAGTTCTTGTTAAGGCCAGAAGTGGCAGGCCAAGTAAAATATCGGAAAGGATGGTGAGAACAGTCAAAAACAGCCCACCTCCAAAGATCAACAACATCATCTTGCTGCAGATGGTGTCACTATGCATCATTCAACAATTCAGCACACTTTGCACAAGGAGAAGCTGTATGGGAGAGTGATGCGAAAGAAGCCTTTTCTGCACACACGCCACAAACAAACAGAGTTACTTGAGGTATGCAAATGCACATGCAAGCCAGCTGCATTTTGGAAGAAGGTGCTGTGGATTGATGAAACAAAGATTGAGTTATTTGGTCAAAACAAGTGTTGTTATGCATGGCGGCAAAAGAACACAGCATTCCAAGAAAAATACTTGCTACCCACAGTAAAATTTGGTCGATGTTCCATCATGCTGTGGGGCTGTGTGGCCAGTGCCGGTACTGTGAATCTTGTTAAAGTTGATTGTCACATGGATTCCACTCAATATCAGCAGATACTTGAGAATAATGTTGAGGAATCGGTCACAAAGTTGAAGTTATGCCGGGATGGATATTTCAACAAGACAACGACCCAAAACAATGCTCAAAATCTACTCTGGCATTTATGCAGAGGAACAAGTACAATGTTCTGGAATGGCTATCCCAGTCCCCAGACCTGAATATCATTGAAAATCTGTGGGGTGATTTGAAGCAGGCTGTCCATGCTCGGCAACCATCAAACCTAACTGAACTGGAGATGTTTTGCAAGGAGGAATGGTCCAAAATTCCTTCATCCAGAATCCAGACACTCATTACAGACTATAGGAAGCGTCTAGAGGTTGTTATTTCTGCTAAAGGAGGCTCTACTAAATATTGATGCAATATTTATGTTAGGTGCCCAAATTTATGCACCTGTCTAATTTCGTTTTAATGCATATTGCACATTTTCTGTTAGTTCAATAAACCTAATTTCACTACTGAAATATTACTGTGATAGATCAAAACACTTGATCCAAACACCCAATTATTTATAAATGAAAATCATAGAAATTGTCAGGTGTGCCTAAACTTTTGCATAGGACTGTGTGTGTGTGTGTGTGTGTGCATATATATATATATATATATATATATATATATTAGCGTTGCGGAACCTGTTGGCACTCTACAAATACCTGATAATAATAATATAATGATATAATAATAATATATATAATGACTCTCAACTGACATTGATATTAACATACAGCAGCTAAGTATATAAAGGGGCCATTTATAAAAAGAGCAAATAAATATTTAAGGCTTTATAGTGTGAATAGGCTTTTCGATTATTATGCAAAGTTGTGTATCTGTAATGAAAAGTACTATTTTACTAGTAGAGCTGAGAGGCTATGATTGTAGCTTATTTATGTGTCACATATAATTTTTCTTCATACTGATGCTGCAGCATTTAATGAGTCAAAACATATGATTTTTTTTTTTTGTAAGACAATTTTACATTTATCATGTAAGTTCAAGTTCTTTTGGAATTCCCCAGGTATAATAACTTGTCAACAAGCATTTTTTTTTTAAAAAACTAAGCATACTGAAAAATGCTTCTTATGGAATCTGAATCTGCAATTTAGATCAAATTGCATTTTTATGTTCCTTAAAATAAATAAACACAATAAAATGACATAAATAGGCATATTAGGTTTCTAAGTATTGAGTTCTGCCAAGAAGCTTAACACGCGCATGTCATTGAGAAATAGCAGATATCTGAAAAACTGAGTAAAAAGACATACATACACATAAGAACACTAAGAAATTAGAGAAACTGTCTCTCTTTTTAAACTATTATCTATGTAGCTTATACATTGCTCTCATGTGTACATATACAAATCAAGAATTTAGATGGCCTTAACCCAATATACAGGCAAGTCTTCTTAGTCTTGGAAACCTTTTTATAGTCATCCTACTACCCTATTGTGAAACTAATGGGATAGAGGTTGGAATGTCATCATATCCTCTTGCCTCCAGGCTTAAACACAAAATTCTCACTCTGCACTGCTCCCCCCTACATCTCAGACCTTCTCTCCAGATACTCTCCCTCCCGACCCCTTTGCTCTTCTCACGATCCCCTACTCTCCTCACGATTTCCTACTCTCCTCCTCTCTTGTTACCTCCTCACATTCCCGTTTACAAGAATTCTCCAGACTGGCTCCCATCTTATGGAACTCTCTGCCTCGCTACACAAGTCTCTCCCCTAGTTTTAAAAGCTCCAAGCTCTTCCTAAAGACTACTATTCAGGGATGCATACAACCTACACTAACCTTTCCTAACTCCATTACTATCCCCTTGAACCCCTTAGCATGTAAGCCTATGAGCCAAGCTGTTTGTAGATCACCCTCATAAGAGCAGACTACAACAGTGCAACTCTCGCCAGGACAATATACATATAAATCTTATCTTGTATACCGCTTATGTTTATAGCGCTGTGGAATCTGTTGGCGCTCTACAAATACCTGATGATGATAATTATTATAAGAATAATAATATCCATTTGTCACTTAAAAACAAGATATCCATCTTCTTAAAAGCACAACACTTCTAGAAACCCATGTTTATCTGTGTTATTCTTGAAACTTCTTCCTGAGTTATGATTATAATTCATGACAAAAGGGGGTTTCAATCCCAAATTGACTTTGCAAAACACAAGGTTTTGAAGCCTGATCTTTCAAAAATGAAAGAAATTAATGATTTGTCATTTTTTTTATTCTTTCTTCAGACAAGAAATTGAAATTCACTAAGGGCATTATTTATTTATTTTTCTTGTGGATTCAAGCTTTTAACCAAAGTGAATTAGATGTTAAATATTTGTTTAGAACTATTATCTGCAGATTAGGTTTTAAACCACATTCCTATGGTGCATGATATGAGAGAACAGAAGATGAAAGACAATGTATTCTTTGAAACATCACATAACACAATGTAAAACTATTTTATTGATTAGCTTTTTAAGTGAAGAAGAAACTATTTCTCAAATTTATTCCAAACAAATGTTTTTTTTGCCTACTAAAAAGGTGGTTGCAATTAATGGTAAATAAGGAACAAGTTGACACTATAATTTTTTCTGTGTACTGCTTCTGCTTTCATAACAAACAGATTCTTAAAGGAAGTTACGTGTTTAGCTAATAACATGTCTATTGATTACAGGAGTAATTTTGTATGTACCTGCAAAAGCTTCAGAAATGAGAGATAAACTCTTAAGTGTCTGCAGTGCTTCTTGACTGATGAAGAAATCTGTGACATCAGAGTTAGCGTCATGAACTCATTCACCCTAGTATTAGCATTCATAAGTATAATGGTGTTGCAGTGCTTAGCTGCATCCGTCAAATACAAAATAATTAGGCCTATTTTAGTAAACTTGCTTCTTCTAGTGTGTTCAAAATACAGACCAGCACTAATTCATACAGCAATAGCGAGATCATATAGAGTTTGACCACAGGTATGCACCAAAAAGTATAAGCTTAATTAGTTCTTAGGATAGCTTTATAGATGCTGAACACAGGGTCACCTCATGGTATCATATTCTCATGAAAGAATAAAAATACATACAAATATAGACACATAGATACAAATATAGACACATAGCAAAAATACATGGCTAGAATAAAACCCCAAATTCAGCCAGGTAATTTTTAATCTGTTAAACACACTGATTCTGATTCTTTAAATTTCTCCCCGCAGAGTAAATTATCTAAAATGATTGGTAAACACTGTGTGATCCCTCACAAGATTTTAGAAAAGCAAATTAGGTTACATCTCTTTGAGAAATTATTTTCATATCTGGGTGTGAACGAGAGATAAGCACATTACAATATAACACTACATGAGCTTTATGAAGTTACATTTTGCTTTTTATTTTAATTTACTTTAGACTTCACTATTTTGTGTTTTAGTGCAATTTAGATTTTGTATATTTAGGATAGTTATATATACAAATTCTGAATGTTTCGGTGTACAAATTATGGTCACCAAGGTAGGAATAGACTTAAGTAGAGTGTATAATCATATTGCTAGTAGGGCATGCTGGTTTCTCACAGTCCCTTAGATAAACTGAGTTCATGGCAAGCTGGCCAGCTGCGCGTTTCTTTTATTTTTTGGGAGGGGGAGGGCTTCCAGAAGAGTGGATACTCTAAAATATATATATATATATATATATATATATATATATATATATATTATTGGGATGGCATATAGCAAGTGATAAAGTGCACACTTTAATTAAAAATAAAATAAAATGCAGCAACACAAAGTCATTACAATGACGTCCATCAGGCTGTATCTTTTTGTGTTTTTATTTAGTGGATTCTCCTTACCCACATGTACTAGAATTATTTTCTATTCCATGGATCAACCACCCTTTCAATAAAGAATTTCTTCTGCACATTACTCATGAACCCATTACTCTAGAACTTGAGATCAAGACCACATGATATGGTTTTGCTGTTTTAAAAAAACACTTTCAGCCTCTATTTTATTAAATCCTTAAATATATTTGAAGTTTTTTTCATGTTATATTTCTTCTCTCATCTAAGTTATACATTTTAAGGTCATGAGGTCTTTCATTGTCAGATCTCTTAATTATAGACACATAGCACAAATACGTGGCTAGAATAAAACCCCAAATTCAGCCAGGTAATTTATAATCTGTTAAACACACTGATACTGATTCTTTAAATTTCTCCCCGCAGAGTAAATTATCTAAAATGATTGGTAAGCACTGTGTGATCCCTCACAAGATTTTAGAAAAGCAAATTAGGTTACATCTCTTTGAGAAATTATTTTCATATCTGGGTGTGAACGAGAGATAAGCACATTACAATATAACACTACATGAGCTTTATGAAGTTACATTTTGCTTTTTATTTTAATTTACTTTAGACTTCACTATTTTGTGTTTTAGTGCAATTTAGATTTTGTATATTTAGGATAGTTATATATACAAATTCTGAATGTTTCGGTGTACAAATTATGGTCATACTTTTTATATTTCTATGTATCTTTTACAAATTGCATTATACTTTTGTGTGAAATGACCCTGGCAGTTTCAGAAAGTGTACAGAGCAGGTTTGTTGTGTGGGCTGCAAAGGGACATCCCATGGGTGTGTCTGAAGTTTGTTCAAAACCCTCATCATATTCTTTAAGAATTTTACACCTGTGGTTTCATTGATTTAATTCTCCAGTTTATAGAAAATGAATGCATGCAAAACAAGAAGCAAATGCAAGTTAAACTGGTGAACATTTTTTTAGTTCAATTTGTATTTGCTACAAAATGACACTGTATATCATTTTCATGTGCTTCCCTATTAACCTCATTGTCTGTTCTGAGATTCTGTATTCTGAAGAGCTTAATTACTTTATGTACAAGACATCCTATATTTCTTAGGGATTTACAGATTCATCACAATGATTGCACTCCAAGCTGTAGAGTTTTTAGGAACCAACCCCTTTTTAACAGAAGAAAGAATATGGAAACATCATTTAGACTGCCAACAACTATAAAGGAGGAAGTCATTTAAAAAAAAAAGCAAACATATTGTTAGCTAAAACATTTTTGTCCTCTAAAGGTTAACTTGCATCAGTGTACAATAGAATAGGTATTTTTTCAGACAGGATCATATCCTGGGTTTCCGACAAGAAGAGTAATGCAGGCCAGAGTAAGTAGTATCATTCACCAGGCCAGAGTCATGATCCCAGGCAGATCAAGAGACAGCAGGGAGTCGTACACAGATGCCAACAGAGATACACATACCCAGAGCACAGACTGACTCAAAACACACATCTGTAACAAAATACAGTTAATTGCAAGCAATTCTATTGTAATAAGCTACTAATAATGAGCCTTGTGCAAATGGATTTCAGAGCAATGTGTGAGATAAATATTTAAAGACCAAGCTAAGCTACACCTGTGATAAATTGTGAAATTACTGCAGATTTGCATACAGTGTTATTATGTGTATTATATAAATTGTAACTTCTTTCCAGATTACTGGCAATGACCCTGGATTTGCAATTAATTACTTTTTCTTTCCTAAGATATGATGAGTCCATGACATCATCAATTACTAGTGGGAATAGAGCACCACAGCAGAGCTGTTAAGTATCTCTCCCATACCCACAACCCCCAGTCATTCTCTTTGCCTCTGTTAACGGAGGAGGTGAAGTTTTGGTGTCTGAAGAAAATTGGATTTCTTTCGCTGCAAGCAAGATTTTTGAGTCTAGCCTTAGTCAACGTTAATCCCTTCAGTAGGTTAGTGGTGGCTTTAAAGCAGTTAGGAACTTGTAAGCTGGGTCTTGCTGCGTTTTCCTAACATTTTGCTGCCCTACTATAGAAACTACGAAACAGTCTGTCCTGGGATGGTTATGAATCACTGCACTAACCCTAGCTAAGTTTATAAGCTGTGTGAACAGCGATGCTTTGGCAATAAGGGAATCTGCTGAAAAGCAGACTTGAAGTAAAAAGGTGTGTCATTGTGAACTTAATTTGCATATCTTACCCATACTCCTTTGCTGCATTAGAAACAATGTATTCCAGAGGTTTTCTGTGGGAAAAACAAGCCTTCTGGCCTGTCTAGATTTGAATGTTGTTGTTGTGTGTATGTATGTATGTATATATTTATATATGTATATATGTATAATTATATGAACATAAGTATATGTGAATGCACTTATTTATTTTGCAGTGTAATAGATATGACTGTTGCATACCCCATTATAATCATATTGAGTTTACTGTGCAATTATTTCATATTCAAGGCATTCCAATCCATTTGAAGTGCGTCTCTAATTAAATTGTATTAACGATTCTTGGAATGTTATGCTTAATTGTGTATAAGCTGTAATAGTGCTAACATGCAGTTAGTTTCATGCTCTTATGGGTGGTTTACTGCTGATATTAAACAACATTATTTTTGTTTTTCAGCGTTTGATATCCCGCTCACTAGGAGTAAATCCAGATGATGTAAATGATCCAGTCAGAATAAGTATTCCTCGCTATGTTCTTTGTGGACAAGGAAAAGATGAACATTACGAATTTGAAATCAAGGTATTTGTTTTCTGTTTCTAACTGTGACTGTTCTATTACGTGATTTTAAACATAGTTGTCTTCTTTTTAGCACACGTGCATCCATGCGCAAAAGTTTAATTAGTCCTTGTCACATCAATGATATGTGGCTTTATTGTATTATTATTATCATTTATTTGTAGAGCGCCAACAGATTCTGCAACGCTATAAACATAACATATTGTAACATTCTACTTACGCTTTTCTTATCATAACATTAACCTCCGCAAAAACATAGACTTGCAGGATCGGTAGCGCTAAAATTACATGTCCTAACTAATTTTGTTCACTATAATTGCCCTATAAGGAATTAACATACTCATACCAGCTTGGGAATGCTAATTATGTAGCTCCAATGCGGATGGTTAGTCCAATGAGATGTTTTACAATAAAAATAGTCTATGTAAAGGAATTTTCATTTATCAGATGTTGAGAGTCCATGAGTCATCATGTGTGGGAATATTCCCCTCCTGACCCCTAGGAGGAGGCAAAAGACACCCCAACAAACCAGAATATTAAATCCCTTTATTTTCCCATGATCATCCTCAGTTATTTTACTGCCGTTCAGAGAGTGGCAGATAAGAAGTTAGCCAGGTAGTAAAAGGTGTTTTCTTAGTGAAGAAATGTTGCAGGCCTCCCAGTTGAAATGTAGAATTGTTCACCAATCCCTTGGTCTACAGTGAGCTGCTCCTTGTGGATCCACAGCCCTCCCCAGGTGATATGTGGACTTGTCCACCAATCTCCTGGGTTGAGATGCTGCTTCTGATTTAGATCCTTGGCATCGTGCTAGAACTGCCTTGGATGGGCTCATCTACGGGAAACATGTTGCTGCAGCTGAGGTAAGCCCAGTCGACAGAGGTGCTGAGAGGTAAAAGCCTGCACCTTGCTTGCTCACCGGCTATTATTATTAACATATTCACATGCTTCACATAGTCTGGGTACATATATTTATATATTTTCGAGCAGTTAATGGCAGGGTGGATTTGATTAAAATCAAATTGATTGAAAACATGATTTAACTCACTCTTCAGTAAGACCAATTTAAATCAATTTAAATGATTGTTTTCATTTTTAGAATAATAACTTTTCAGATTTTATTTCTGTTATATCAGACCATTACTAATTTGGTTACATATCATTAGATATGCATAGATACATCATTGAAATGATCAATTAAATTATTGGAAGGTGAACTATCTCCACTTTAATAGGTTAATCATTCATTTTTAATCAACTTTTCAGCTGTACTTTATTGGAAGGAGAAAAATAATGATTACCTTAAAGGGACAGTCAACACCAGAATTGTTGTTGTTTTAAAAGATAGATAATCCCTTAATTACCAATTCCCCAGTTTTGCATAACCAACACAGTTATAATTATACACATTTTATTTCTGTAATTACCTTGTATCTAAGCCTCAGCAGACCTTATTTCAGTTCTTTTGACAGACTTGCAGTTTAGCCAATCTGAGCTGTCTCCATTGTATATTCACATGCATGAGCTCAATGTCATCTATATGAAACACATGAACTAATGCCCTCTAGTAGTGAAAAACTATCAAAATGCATTAAGATTAGAGGCGGCCTTCAAGGTCAAGAAATTAGCATATGAACCTCCTAGGTTTAGCTTTCAACTAAGAATACCAAGAGAACAAAGCAAAATTGGTGATAAAAGTAAATTGGAAAGTTGTTTAAAATTACATGCTCTATCTGAATGATGAAAGGTTTTTTTGGACTTGACTGTCCCTTTAATAATAATAATTACAATATAAATAGTTTTATTTCACTAAAAAAAGTAACCATTACCTTTAATAATAAGAATTTAAATAGTTTTTTTTTTTTTTTAAACTAAAGCAATAAGATTACATTTTATTTGTAAAGCTTGCCGTTCCTTACTCACGCTTAGGTCTGTGTACAGATCTATTTCACTCCAAACAATCTTATATATAGTGAACTTCTTAAAACTTAGTATAGGTTGATTCTGTGTACATATATTTGCAGGGGAGCCATGGCATTAAAGGGATTGTAAAGTCAAAATTAAATATTCATGATTCAGAATCATCTTCATTTTTTTTATTTTACTAACCCCCTAAGCAGCCTTCCACTTTTCCCATACCTGATTTGGTTTATGAAATGATGTCTAAGGAATTTAGGAAGCCATATATTCCTTTTGTTCCATCTACTAAATTTAAATCTATGTTTTGTCTTCCTTCTGTTAATACAGAGATTTGGAAAACTGTTCCTAAGGTAGATGCAGCTTGCATGTTTTATGTTTAGAGCTGCAGTCAGTGTAGCCTGTGTCGCCTTTGTCACTGCTGAATGGTTTGATAATCTTTCAGATCTTGTTTCTGGGGAAACCACACGGGTTGAAATTCAGGATTGTATTAATCTTCTAAGAACATTCAATTACTTTATTTGTGATACAGTAGTTGAAATAAATTGCATTCATGCTAAAATGCTGCGTTAGCTGTTTTAGCTAGGCAAGCTTTGTGGCATAAGTCTTGGTTTGCTGATATGGTTTCTAAGCGCAGACTACTTTCTCTCCCCTTCCAGGGTAAATCTCTGTTTAGGCATGGGCTGAATGCTATTATTGCCACAGTCACTGGAGGGTAAGGGAGCTTTTCTGCCCCAGGATAAAAAAAATCTACGGGTAAGATTAGATCTGCAGGGCGTTTTTGTACCTTTCAATTAAGGCTCAGAAATATTCCTTCTTTTGGCTACTCCAAAATTTCTTGGTCCAAAAACAAACAGTCCAAGAAGTCTACCCCATCTCCCAAAACCACATGAAGTTGCAGACCCCATACCAGACTAGTGTCTGGTGGGGGGCAGATTGAGTCTCTTTCTGGAGGCTTGGGAGAGATATGTTCAGATCCCTGGGTATTGCAAATAATTTCCCAGGGGTATTGAATAAGCTTTCGTTCAAGGCCTCCTCTGGCAAATGATTTTTGTCTTGAGTGCCTTTTGACCCTTTAAAGCTTTCTTGACTTATGTGAGAGATCTGGAAATATTGAGAGTGGTAACTCTAGTTCCAACTACAGAATTAAACCAGTGGTTTTATATAAACCTCTTTATAGTAAAGTATAGTATATGCCATAGTGGTCCTTTGGTTGTTCAACCTGATTTACATTTACGATTTGTTATGCTACCCAAAGTGATAACCAGAATCAAACAGGAACAAGCCTCAGCAATTCTGATTGCTCTGGCATGGCTTCAACCTGTTACCAGACATATTTATAATAAAGTCTGGAAAACCTTTTTTTGGTGGTAATCTTACAAAGGTTACCTTTGGAATTATTTTAGAATTCCTAGAGTCCTTGAGTTTCTGAAGGAAGGCCTAGATAAAGGTTTATCAGCCAGTTCACTGAAGGGTCAGATTTCGGCTCTGTTTTGTTTCATAAAATAATTACTAAAATGTCTAGCTTTTGTTCAGGCTCTAAGACTTAAACCAGTTATTTATCCAGTTTCTCTTGCTTGGAAACTTAAACTAGTTTTGTGAGTTCTTCAAACTCCTCCTGTTGAGCTAATGCATGGTTTAGACCTTCAGCTTTTAGCCAGGAATGTTTTTTTCTAGCTATTTCTTTGGCTTAGAAGGGGCTCTGAGCAGAGCTCACAGCTTTGTCTTTTCTGATTTTTCATCAGGATAAGGTTCTCCTTCGCACTAGCTAATCTTGTCTTCCTAAGTTAGTATCTACATATAATATCAATTAGAAAATTATGGTTCCTTCTTTTTGTCCAGATCCTAAGAATTCTAAGGAGCATCTTCTCCACATCTTGGATGTTGTAAGAGCTCTAAACTATTATGTGGAAGGTACAAAATAATTCAGACTTACTTCTCTTTTAGTTAAATTTTCTGTGCCTTGCAAATGTTAGAAAGGTACAGCTGCTACTTTAGCAGCTTAAATCTTTAATTACCAAGGCGTATTTGGTTGTTGGAAAAACTCCCCCTAAACGCATTGCTGCTCATTCCACTACAGCAGTTGCTACTTATTGGGCCTTTCGTAATGAGGCTTCTATTGATCAGATTTGTAAAGCAGCTACTTGGTCTTCTTTACATACTTTTTCTAAATTTTAGCACTTTGATGTGTATGCTTTTTCTGAGGCTGCCTTTGGCAGAAACGTTCTGTGGGCCATAGTGCTTGAATATTAATGTCCTACCTTCACTGTTTGCCTCCCCCCCATTTACTGCAGTTTTGTGAGTCATTTAGCACCTAAGTATCCATTGTTATAAGAGACAATTGTATAACAATCTAATCTATGAGCATTGAATACCATTATCATACTAATTATTCTTAAAAAATGAATGGAGTTAAATACATCATTCGTAGAAAAAAGAAGAAAGAATTAAAGAAGTTTAAATAACCTTAAATTTATCAAATACCATTTTGATGGAATGCAAAACACTCAAACAATGATCTTCGAAAACAAAGCTGTTGCACTGGTTTTGTTTTTTTCTGGAATTGTATTTAAGAATATGTAATAAATTGGTGCACTACAATCAAACTTCTAATTATTAAATATACTTAAATGGACATTAAACACGTTGAGATGGTAATATAAAATGATAAATTGTATATAATAAAACAACTCTGCAATATACTTTCATTATTTATTTTGTCCTCTTTGCCTGTAATTCCATTCTGAAATTGTGAGCTTTTCAATTCCTGTTAGAAATGGAAGTGCAGAACACTGTTATATTCTACACAGCCATTGGCTGCACACTCTAGTGACCTATTTATAACTGACCTAATTGGCCACAGCAGAGAAGGTAACACAAGTTACATGGCAGCTCCCAGTGTTTTATAGACACTAAAACTTTACACTTATTTTGTCACTTTTTAAACAACTAATGAAACTTTAAAAAATACATCTACATGTTAGTCATGGACTAATCTTTTCTTTGAATGCATCATTCTATCTAGCATGTATTTAGTGTTTAACCAGTGGTTTTGTTTGTATATGTATGCACGATTAATCGCATATGCGACTTAAAACCGCGATTAACCGCTGCGATTTTAAAACCGCGAGGAGTCGCAATTTTTTCCTACATAAAAAATTCCTTTAGAAGTGGCTGTAATGCATAAATTTATTTGTGATTTCTTGCAAACCAGCTCCATCTAGTGGTTGCATTTAGCACACATTTGTAAAATGGCTCTTTTACTTTCACTTTCTGTTCTGAGAAGCAGCCGATCAATCTAGAAATCTAAAAGCAGAGCCCATGCAGGAATGAAGAGAAGAGAAAGCCACTTACTTATATTTCCCCCTAGGGTCGTCTGCAGTCTGAAACTTAGGGTATGTAAACATTATGGAACCTCCCACACAATCTCCTGCTCTCTGAGAAACGGCTTAAATACATAGCAGATGCAGTTAACCCCATGGCTCCCAAAAAGGCTAAAACTGCAGTCCCCTCTGCTATTAGCTGCTGGGTTAACTTAACTGTATCTACAATGTATTTTATATCAGCAAGGCACAGCATTTCTGAAAGGAGCAGCCCCCCACCCCTACTGCTATATGCCTGTAATGGATTCCTGGACAGGAGCAGGGCTCATTTTCAGTCAAATTAAAATGTTTTAAAAAGAATATATATATATATATATATATATATATATATATATATATATATATATATATATATAATCTGTATGTGGCTTACACTGCTTCATTTGTTAATCATACCACTGTCCACAGTTAGAATGACTGTCCAAGAAAACATGACAATGTTGTGTGTCATAAGACCTAATAACTGGCTAGTGGCTACTATTTAATCACATCACAGGCAGCAAATTTTATTTTAACTATTTTGTGGTTTGTATTTTTATGCTCCAAGAGTGTATTGGACATTGAGAAACATGTACATTAAGATTCTGTTGTGTTAAATAAACTTTATAATGCAAAATGGTGTTGTAGTCATTTCTAAATAAAATCGTGATTAAATCGAAATTATTATTTTTTTGCCCATATCGCCCAGCCCTAATATATATATATATATATATTATATACTATTAGAAGCACACCAGATGAACTGGATCAACATTGATGAATACAACTTCTTGAGGACCACTCATCCGATTCATCCAATATTGTACACTTTACCGAAGATACATAAAGATCAACAGAATCCCCCAGGAAGACCAATTGTGTCAGCCAGAGGGTCCTTACTACAACCTATAGCACAGTTTGTTGATGCCCTTTTACAACCCCTTGTAAGATCTATGGACTCATATATTAGGGACTCAGGTGACCTCATTTCCATCCTCAACACGGTGGATAAAGTTGATGACAATGACTTATTAGTCACACTGGATGTAAGAAGCTTGTACACGGTCATTCCCCATAGGGAGGGACTTAAGGCAGTAGCAGTGGTGTTGACACGATTCCCATACGTGGGACCACCTATCTCTCTGATCCTGGACCTATTGGAAAAATGCTTAACCTTGAATTATTTCCGTTTTGAAAACACATTTTACCAGCAATTGACGGGGACAGCCATGGGATCGAACATGGCCCCGTCATATGCCAACTTGTATATGGAACAGTTTGAACGTGAAACCATTGACATCTATAATATCGACACAGTGAAACACTACAAAAGATACATTGACAATGTCTTTTTCATATGGCATGGCACAAAAGACACTCTGGTGGATTGGGTCACGCACATAAATGCGCTTGAGACCCCAATCAAATTTGAACTTAAATACGATGGGAATTATATTGACTTTCTAGACCTTAGGATTTACAAAAAACAAGGCACATTATGTACAACTCTCTACACTAAACCAACTGACCGGAATTCAATACTCGAAGCATCCAGTAACCACCCTCCCCACACCAGAAAAGCAATTATAAAGTCACAAATGATTAGAGTGTTAAGAAACAATACTGAAGCCAGCAATCGTGAAACACAATTAAACATGATGGCTGAAAAGTTCTTACAAAGGGGCTACAGTATGGAACTCATACAAAATGTTATTGCTGAGGTGGTCACTCATGGAATGAATCCGGTAGACCAACGGGAGCAGCCAAAGAGAGACAGGATGGTTTTCACCATGACCTTCAACAAAGGAAAGGACAAGATGGCTGATAATATCAGGAAGAGATGGGAGCTCTTAACTACAGACCATACTCTACCATTTAAGCATATGGATCCTCCCATCATGGGTTACAGACGGGGAAGGAGCCTAAGAGACCTGCTCATGTCCACAGACCCCAGCAGTGCTATAATAAACAACAATGGCTAAAGACTAAGAAAAAGGGTTGCTACAGGTGTCTGGGATGCACAACATGCAGTGGGATGATCCCGTGTAAAGTCTTCAGACATCCACACACAACCCAGAAATATACAATAAAACATTTCATTACCTGTACAACCTCTCATGTTATTTATCTGCTCAGCTTTTGTTGTGGCCTATTTTATATAGGAAAAACGACGGACAATGCAAGACTCAGGATGGCGAACCACAGATCAGCCATAAGGAGTGCCCTGGACAAAGGGGTATCGGACCAACCCGTGGCACGCCATTTCCTTATGGCCAAACATAAGGTAACGGACCTAAGATTCGTCTTGATTGACCACGTTCCACCACTTAAACGAGGAGGTGACAGGGACAAAGCCTTACTTCAGTGTGAAACGAGGTGGATACACAGACTTGGTACCCTACATCCTAAGGGCCTAAATATGTCTAACGATTGGCATTGCTTCCTCTGATAACAGTGTGGTGTGGTTATATACCACTGATCCCATACTTGTGAGGATTCACCCGTGGTGAATCACCCGCTATAGTGGGACACTTGATAGAGCTTGATATCCAACCAGGGATAGTCACTTGTAGCTCTGGGATACACACTAAGATGGACCACCTCGATCTTGACTATACATGAGGGTTGGAACACTAACCAGTGTGTTTCATGTTACACAATGTGATACACACTAGATTAGGTATCCGTGCCACTCATGAGTCTCTACTGTTGCCTTATCAGAGGTGGTTGAAACATGGGAATGAAGGGCACTTGGATAATGTTAGGGTACCATGACATCTCCACGAACCTAGTATGAATATAACTCTCATCTCTCCATGGAGTCACCTGTCACCATCATGAATGGAAGTCTATGACCACTATAATACCACCACCTTATAAAAGGAGTTAACACCTTATAATGACTTATGTATGGACCAGAACTAAACTAGATTACATGCCCTTCCTTGATTGCCAATTATGAATAGTGAACCAATGATATTATTTGAGGTTCAGCTATATGGACACAATGGTATCCAGACACAAGGAGGTAATACTGTTAAACGAATGTTATGCTAATAACATGAGATATATACTCATTGTGTTAGTCTGTATCAGATATATGCTTAAAATTGGAGTAACAAGACAATATGCTACCTTATTTGATGAGGTATGTGGGATACCATAATGTGTTGGACCAGGTTATGTTGCTTCTAGTGGAAGCCTTAGTTGTATCTGTATTTACATTTAGTTTTATCTTTATGTACATTTTTGTTTCTTTCTCATATGACCCATTTGCCACCACAGCTGCGGTAACCTAACAAGGGATTTATTACTAGAGCCTTAGCAACTACCCCACAATAGCTATATGGGTGACAATACACTTTAACTATGCACTATAAGTTGTGCACTATGTAAATTATTCGCCACCGGTGGAAGCCTTAATACCTTGCCCTTTTACATCTATTGTAACCGTTCTGGTAACATTGGGTGAGCTACTGCTGTATTGTTACATAGCCACCTAACACTCACTAATGTGTTCAAATCACTCTGATAATACTGACAGGGCTTGAAGCTGTATAAACGCACTGCGGTTACCATGACTACAAGCAGTAGCGCAAGCCGGGTGACGTCAGCCGCATATGCTAATTAGCCATGCGGTTTGAGGAATTACACCACAGACGCCGGAGTTCACTGCACAGCGTCTCTGAGACACATAATTTGGCACTTGACAGCAACACATCTTTTTGGCAGATCACTAGTCAGACTGGGGATACTGGCATTTTTACATAAGGTATGTTCCTATACGGAGGTGTCTGCTATGAGTATCAGCAATAATCTAGATCTGTTATGACCTGACAAACATGATGCGTGTACAAAAGCAGTGGCAGAGATTTACTAGGATTCTCCAATTCTGGGTAACGCTTATTTAAACAATATGTGATATGATGACTGTGTAATAACCTCAATTATGGACACATACAGACTCATATAAGTAACCAACTAGCTATAAATTAGGGATAGATTATTGTGACTCAATTGTTCCATGCTTAATGTGACTTTATAACATGAATCACGTGCTGAATTATTGTTAACACAGTGTAACCGATACTGCAAATGTTGGTCTACATGGATATATACATTGCTATAATGATATGTTTGTATTTCTGCTCTATATATTTTACCTATTTTAATAGCTTAGTAGTATGGCAATATTGTTTGGTTGAGGGGGGGTCATCACCATGACAACCATGTTTTTGGCGCAATTCACACAGGTATTGTTAGATGGGTGGGGCTTATTGTATATATAAGGCACTATGCTTCACTTGCATGTTTGTACGGTCCTGAGGAAGGAGTCTGTGGACTCCCGAAACGTTACCACAATAAAATAAATATGTTTTTATGCTTAAATCCAGCGAGTGCAGTCCCTATTTTTGAAAATACTATATATATATACTATATATATATATATATATTAGAAACAAGCGCAAAAAAGAAACAATCTGAAAGGACGTAAAATTCTCAACAGAAGTGATCTTTTTGGTGGCACAATGGAATACTTCTTTGTTTTTTTTTATATATGAAGTTTTTTATTGAAGAGGTTCATAAAACATGGCATGAGATACACAGTACAATGTATACATAGCATGATATTAAATTCCATCCGGTTGCTATTACAGGTTATGGACATGCAGCTTCTGCTGTGTATCAACAAGGACAACAAAAAAATTACATATAAACCGCATAGGCCTCTAAATAGGCCAACCTTTAGCATCTTGTCCAGTTATATTTGAGGGAACCTTTTTTTCACAATGATTAAATAAAAAGAAAAAAGAAGAAGGAGAGGAAGGGGAATAAAAAGGAGAAGAAAAAAAAGAAAGAAGAGGAAAAGAAGAGGATAAACGGAGTGATGTAGAAGGGGTGAAGCAGTACAAGGGAGAAAAAGGGAGAAACATAGGAGGAAATGTAAAAAGAAGAGGGGAAATCCAGAAGAGTGGGTAATGAAGTATCTCTCCAATATCACCTGTCCCATAGTGTAATGTAACATCATTGGTCAGAAGCTCGAGTAAGGTCGAAATTATGTTGGTACCTGCAGTGATTCCCAATAAAGTTTTATATTTAAAAACATGTCATGCCTATTTCGTTTAAGATAAGAGTATTCTTCCAAAAGAATGAGTTCTTGTGTTCTAGCTGCACACTCCGTAATTGTTGGAACATTTTGGGATTTCCATTTTCTGGCAATTAGGGATTTTGCTCCATTTACACAAATTTGAAGTAGGGAAAGTCTAAGTTTACAGGAGATCCTAGGCCTAGCATTGAACAGTATGATCATTGGGTTAAAGTTAAATGTAGTACCTAGTAACAGGTGTAATATCTTTTCTAAGGAGTCCCAAAAGGTCCGCAGGCTAGGGCACGACCACCATATGTGCGATAAAGTTCCCTCACCCCCACACCCCCTCCAGCACAAGGGAGAAACCTCAGGGTATATCATTTTCAGTCTGACTGGTGTCATATACCACCTTGAAAGAATTTTATAGTTCATTTCAAGGATCTGGGAAGAAGACAACGTTTTGCCAGTAAATTCAAACAATTTATATCAGTATTCCGGTGTAATGTCTTGGTGCAATTCTTCCTGCCAGGATTGAGTGTATGTCGGTAATGTTCTATGTACACAATGGTCTATAATTCGCCTCGACATAGCAAGAGTTCCTCTTGAGGTAATGACAGCTCTGCAAAGCGTTTCAAATGGGGTGAGAGAGCGTGTAAGCTGAGAGCTATGTGGGGAAACTCGCAGCAGATTTTGAAATTGGGAGTATTTCAACCAGTTAGTAAATGTACCCTCCAGAACTTCAGATAAGTCTTGTCTCGGCCTAAGTTTCCCCTGGGAAAGAAAATCCACCAGCGGGGATGAAAACCCCAACTCTTTATAGTGTATGTCCCCCGTTGAGAGATGTATGCCTAATAGTAATTCAGTATTTTGGAAAATTGGTGTCATGGGCGAGTGGGGTGTGGATATTCCTTTTATATGGGTAATTATTGTGTCCCAGGTACGAAAGATGTGTCTATAAAGAGGGGATGATCTAGCTCTAGTTGGGCGATATTTATCCTGCAGCCAGCAAATTGGGCCTACTTTAGGAGTTTTCAAGATATGCATGTCTAGGGGGATCCATGCCTTGTCTTGAGAGCTAGTGTGCCAATTTAGTATACGTTGTAGTACGTTAGCCTGATAATATCGGAGTATATGGGGAGTACCCAACCCACCATCTCTCCTGGATCTATATATATTTTGCCTAGCCACTCTCGGTTTTCGTCCTCCCCATATAAAATCGTTGAGGATAGATTGGAGCTGTCGGAGATAGGTATGGGGGAGATGAATAGGGATAGTCTGCAATAAATAAAGTATTCGAGGCAACAATGACATTTTCGTGATTTGGTTTCTGCCCCACCAAGAGAAATATTTATTTCGCCAAGACTGACAGTCCCTCGATATTTCTTGTAAGAGCGGTGTGTAATTGGATTTAAATAGGGATGCCAGTCGTGGTGTAACATTAATACCTAAGTATCTGATGTGGTCACTGTTTAGTTGATATGGACAGACCTGGGCCAGATTTGAGAACTTATGGGCGTTCATTGTAATATTTAAAATGTTGGATTTCTGGTTATTAATCAGGAAGTGGGAGAGGCTCCCAAAAACGGCGAAATTTCGGTCAATACGGCCGGTAGAGATATACTAGGATTAGATAAGGACAACAGTATGTCATCAGCATATAAGCTTATTTTATAATTGTTGGGGCCTACGGCTATCCCGGTGATGTTAGTATTTAGCCTAATGTGGGATGCTAGGGGTTCCATTGCAATAGCGAATAATAGCGGGGACAGTGGGCACCCCTGCCGTGTACCATTATTTATTTGAAAAGATTCTGACAAAATACTATTTACCCTGATTCTAGCTGTGGGATTACTATAGAGACTGAATATCCTGTTAATCAATTTATCTCCAAACCCATATCCAGACAACACCGAGCGAAGGTATACCCAGTTCATCCTATCGAACGCTTTTTCCGCGTCAGTTGAGGCCAGGACCATCTCAATATTAGAGGTTGTAGCAAAATCGATCAAATGGAGCGTCCTAATTGTATTATCTCTGGCCTCCCGACGCGGAATAAAGCCCGCCTGGTCCGTGTGGATAATATGAGGCAACAGCGTACTGAGTCTAGTTGCTAATATCTTGGCATATATCTTAACGTCCGTATTTATCAGGGATATAGGCCTGTAGCTGCCCGGTTCAAGTGGGGACTTCCCTGTTTTATGAATTAATGTAATATGGGCCGATAAAAAATCTGTGGAAAAAGATCAGTTTTCGTCTATTGAATTAAATAATCTAAGCAGGTGTGGCAGTAATATATTTTTAAATGTTTTGTAATACAAATTGGAAAAAGCGTCGGGCCCCGGGCTTTTTTGTGTTGGTAGAGATTCAATGGCCTTTATGATTTCCAAAGGGGCAATGGGTTCATCTAAGCCTGCGGCCTCCTCCTTCGAAATCTTAATTAAGTCAGCCTCCCTAACATATTTATCCATATCGCTAGTCTTTTCGGGGGAGTCTATTGGTGGTAAATTATATAGTTTACTGTAGTAGTCATGAAATGTTGAGGCAATTGACTTACTGTCTTGTATCTCCTCACGATCTACATTATATAGTTTTTGGACATAGGAGTTAAGCGTTCTTTGGCGTAAAGCTCTGGCTAATAGCCTTCCGGCTTTGTTTCCTTCTGAGAAATATAATCTCTTTAGATAAAAGTCTTGTCTTTGGGCTTCTTTTTGTAAATGGGTATTAAACTTATTTCTTGCAAGGGCAAGGTCTCGATTTATGATGGGATCTAAAGGGTGCTGGAAATGGGCCTGCTCAAGGGTCGATAATTGGTGTTCAAGCGTTCTATAGTCTGTCTTCCTACGCTTAGTAAGAAATGCTTTGTGTTTGAGAAAGATGCCCCTTATCACCGCCTTGTGTGCATCCCATAGGGTACTGGGAGTAATAGAATCAGTCATATTTATTCTAAAATACTCATTCAGGGCTTTAGAGATTTGTTCTGTAAATATTGGATCTTTAAAAGTGTTTCATCCAGTCTCCAGATGTATTGGGAGAGTGGAGCCGAGGGCCAAACAACGGTGAGCATGACCATAGAATGGTCCGACTAGGGAGTTAGGGAAATAGTGGTGGAGTCTATAATGTGTAAGCTAAGTTGGTTTACTAAAATGTAATCTATTCTAGACCAGGACCTATTCGTGTGCAAGTAAAATGTAAACTCTTTCTTCTGGGGATGTTGCAACCTCCACACGTCTACTAGGGAGTGGGCTGATAGATTGGTGTTGATGCTTTGTAATGTGGATATGGGGACCCCACTCCGTCCGTGAGAGCAGTCGAGCAAAGGTGACAGAGCTACATTAAAGTCGCCTGCGTAGATAACATTTCCCCTAGTAGTAGGCAAGTATCTGTCCAAGGTCTGCCTAAAAAACTTAGCTTGTGCTCTATTGGGGGCATACACATTCACCAGTGTAACCGTTTGATTATATAGAGTGCCCTGTAAGATAAGAAGTCTACCCTCTTTGTCCTGTTGTTTGGCAGTTAGTTGAAACGGTAATCTCCTATTAAAGAGAATGCCTACTCCATTTGTTTTACTGTCGTTATGAGAGAAATAGCCAAGAGGGTATGTGCTGGAGGAGAATGCGGGAGCCCCCTCACGACTAAAGTGTGTCTCCTGAATAAAGATAATGTCGCCCCCCAGCCTGCGAAACCAATTCAGAGCTACTGATCTTTTTGTTGGGGAATTAAGGCCCTTGACGTTTTGGGAAAAAAAATTCATTTTAGGGAGGGACATAATAATCTAAGGGTCTGAGCAGCATAGAGAGGCTAGAACCTACTGGAATTGAAGGGTGTAACTGCATGTCTATAGATTCCCATCCCTGGGATGAGGGGTACTTACTGTGTAATCGAACTTCTGGTGACCAAAAATGATGTGCATGACTGGTACATAAAATACAACAGATAATACAGAGATTGGTATGTCGAAAGATCCTCTGGGGGTAGAGAAAAAGGTGATTATTGAGAGGAAGAGAGAGAAGAAAAGGGAGAAAAAGTAAATAAATAACAAAAAACAAAAACCTTACAGTAAAATACAAACCTAACCTACTTACAGCAATTGTAAATGGCTCAAGAACATTGAGCTATAGGTCAGGGCTAATACTGTTCTGTTCTAAATGCAAACATATAGGAGAACATAACATTCTTAACTAATATAATCTCCATCCACTTAAATCTTACTGCCATCCAACGGTGCAGAGCTAAAATTAAAAGTGCAAGATTAACATAACTAAACATTGTAAAAAATAAAACTGCAATGAACATCACTTTGTGGCTTCCATTTTGGAAGCCTATCTTCTGGAACTCATAGTGAAACTGTTACCCGATTTAGGGTCAACTAGCAATGCTAGATAGAGACGGCTAGGGGGTAGTGGGTCATCATACCACCTTGGCAAAAAAAAGTATTTTCTCCGCTTATAAGGGCTGTGTCCATCTATTTTAAAGTACTATTACCACATAGTCGTCCACATGCAGGAAGTATTATTCATGGGTGGTCGCCCCTGGGGAGCATCAAGGATGAGGTAGAAAAGGAAACACCTTTCCAGAAGTAAAGTGGTGGAAAAAGTTCAGATAGAAACCAAAGGACCTCAGGTAGGTGTTTGTTGAGCATCATCCTGGCCTGGGAAGGGGGTAGCAACAGTCTTGTCTTTTCTCAGTCTTTTCCGGTTGACTGTGGTCCAGCCCAATCTTTGGGGTCTGGGGGTATGGGTGTCTTGTTGATCCTGATCAGACTTGGATTCATTAAGTTTGGGCAGGGTAGGTAAAGGTATGTTCAATTGTTTACAGAAAGGTTCAATATCTTCCAGCGATCTATAGGTGAATGTCTGTGAACCCCGGATCACCCTAAGGCAAAACGGGAAACCCCATCTATAAGGTATCTTCAGTGTTTGTAGATGTTGTGTTAAATACCTGGCCTCTCTCCTTTTACCAAGTGTGATAGGGCTTACATCTGCGTATACCTGTAGATGACTATCTTCAAAGCAAATATTCTGTTTTTTCCGAGCTGCAGTAAGGACCAGTTCCTTGTCTTTGAAGAGTTGAAATTTTAAAATCGCATCTCTTGGCGGATCCGTAGGTTTCTGGGGTGGTCTGAGTGCCCTGTGGGCCCTATCCAGTGGGATAGAAGGTAATTCAGATTCATCAGTAATATGCTGAAAGATTTTTTGCAAGTAATCCTCAAGTTGAGGGGGAGGATAGTCTCTGGGATACCCCTAATCCTAAGGTTTTGACGTCGCCCCCTATTGTCCAGATCTTCTACATGGGTTTGGAGGTTGTCTATAGTGACACTCTGCTGGTATGCCTGTCTGGAAAGTAATTCAAGCTCTGAGTTGACATGGTCAGATCCTTCCTCCAAATATTCCATTCTATCCCCTAGATCATTAATGTCCTTCCTGACCTCTTTAAGGCCATCCTTTATGAGTTGACTGACCTGTGATAGCAGTGCAGCAAAGTCATCCTTGGTGGGTAAAAAATTTAAATCTGCCCTTGTGAGTGGTCTGGTGTTCCTAGAGGACGCTTGAGATTGTATTGATTCATCAGAGTCACTCATGTTATCTTGCATTCCAGCTGCCGGCCCAGGGGTGACTTCTAAGGGCTTAAAAAATTCTTTCAGCATAGATGGGTTTTGCATGTTTTTTAGGCTCTTACTGCCTTTAGGTGCTTTCTTCTGTCCTTTAACAGACATCTTGCAGCGTCTGGAGTAGGGGGTGAAGGTCTATTAACTCAGATTGGACTCTCTCTTATTCTCTAGACCAGATGTAGACAGAGGTTTTAGAAGTCACAGTTTGATTATAGGTTGGCGTGACCACCCACCATTAGGTTATATTTAGAAATTTCTTAGTCGGGTTCCCCGCTATCAGTGTATATGTCAGAGACTCGTGGCGTTAAATTACAGTGCGTGTTGTGCCTGGCCTGTTAGTTTGTGGTGCAGCATAATTTCTTAGCGTGTAGCATATTCAAAAAAGTGATCTAGCCTGGTCATGGCTTATTCTTAGCTTATCCCAATGTATCATGCCTCAGCTCTCAGTGACTGGCCGAGTTCAGAATGTGCAGCAGTGATGACGAGGCCTTGCTGTAATTTGGGCCATCGGGAAGGGCAGGCCCTAATGGCGCACTACTCACTGTCTCAGACGGCGGTTCTCTTACTTGTGCAGGGCCGATTCAGGTCCGGAACATCTTTCCCGATCTGCTCCAGGGAGGTATAGCGGCGGGTATGAGTTGCAATGTGTCGCCTCACAGCCCGCAAAACAGGCCTCCGTAGTGTCCAGGTATGGCGGCGGTTAACCTCTGATATGTTGTGATGCGGTGCTGCTTTTCAGCGCTGGATAAAGCACCAGTGCACTGTTGAATAGCTGACCTGTAGGTCGATGTGGAGATAGATCAGCTTTTTATGCTCCTAAATCAGCTTTTTAGCCCTGACAGACACGGAGCTCACTCATGTGCGTCCTCCATGATGAGCTGCTAGCTCCGCCTCCCCACAATGGAATACTTCTATGCTATAAGCAGATATTCTAAAATATGGGCGAATATGATGGAAAAAAGATGGATAGTAATAGAGAAACACCAGCTACAATTCTCTAAACCTCTGAACACTCTGACAGTGATGTCATCATTATTCAAGTGATGCGGGCGGAATACCCACTCCCTACTTTCAAGTGCCGTGCTATTTCCTATCTGATTGAGGGTCTGTCCAGGAGATGTGAGGGTCGTCTGAAAAAACAGGGGAATCCTCTGACAGTAACATCATTACTATCTGAACAACGGGTGAAATACTCCCTCTTCTCAAGTGCCGGGCCTTACCTAATTTGATTGAGGGTCTGTCACGTGAGGGACGCTTAAATTCCAAAAGAACACTCTGACAGTGACGTCATTCTTATTTGAGCGACGCGGACAGAATACCCACCCCCTACTTTCAAGTGCCGTGCCGTTTCATATCCAATTGAGGGTCATTCCGGGAGACGTGAGGGTCATCTGAAAAACAGGGGAATCTTCTGACAGTGATGTCATTACTATCCGAACAACGCAGGGGAAATGCCCCTTCTTCTCAAGTGCCTTACCTCATTTGATTGAGGGTCTGTAAGTAGACTCACTCCCCTTCCTGGATTCCTTTATCAAGTGAACAATTATTGGACATTTTATTTCAGCACCTAGCTGTATATTTGTTTATCTCATTTAGGTGTATTTGTGTTGTGTTTCTCTAGCGCTGTGTATACTCTCTTTTCTCTACTATATATATATATATATATATATATATATATATATATATATATAAAGAGAGCAATAGGTCCAGCACAAGTAACAGTTCAGAGTTAGTTAGCAAAGTGCAACGGTAGCCAGAGGGTCCTGCTCACCTCTCATATGTAAATCCAAAAGGAAAAAAGTGAATGGCTCCAGCACTGTTTCTTTAAAAGTGAAAAAAACTTTATTAAGGTGACAAAATGAACAGACAGCAACGTTTCGGGTAATGCAGACCCTTAATCATGCTATGGATTGCTCTGCAGCACAGCTTTAAATAGGCAGATGGCTTAATTACAAACATATTAACTCCATATTGGCTGAACTTTTTTTTGAACATTGATAGAAATTACTACTGCCATCTATTTGGGCCAATTCATGATGATTCAATTCGTGTAATTCATGAATTGGCCCAATAGATGGCAGTAGTAATTTCTATCAATGGTCAAAAAAAAGTTCAGCCAATATGGAGTTAATATGTTTGTAATTAAGCCATCTGGCCTATTTAAAGCTGTGCTGCAGAGCAATCCATAGCATGATTAAGGGTCTGCGTTACCTGAAACGTTGCTGTCTGTTCATTTTGTCACCTTAATAAAGGTTTTTTCACTTTTAAAGAAACAGTGCTGGAGCCATTCACTTTTTTTCCTTTTGGATTTATATATATATATATATATATATATATATATAAATTAATATATATATATATATATATTAATATTTTTTTATTATAATACATTGGTGTAAGTGGTGGAAGAGAATATATAGATTAATTGGTGTCAGTAGGCTGGTATCACTTAACTGCGGTGCCCAGATCTAGTCCTATCTGCTCCTTGTCCTACGCTGTCCTCCCACTGAACTGCCGCTATATGTGCACAAGCACATGTGCCCTGGCACTATGACAGGTGTGCCCGGTCTTTCTTATGTGTGGGGCGGCAGGCCTGCCACAGCTCGCATTGGGGGCATTTCAGGTCGTGGTCCACCAGGAGGGATATCAAGACCGGTACAGGGCTGTGGCCCGGCTTTTGAGAAACCAGGTACTAAACTACAAAAAAAGATACGGCTGAGAAATGACTGTGCCAGTTGCAGAAACTCACATTCAATGGCTCAGCACAAATTCTTATATTTCCTTGTCTTTAAAATAGTTAATAGTTTGTGGTCTTGGATATAGAAATTTTCATAGAATGTTGTAAAATAAGAAATTTATCCCAATTTTGTGTACCATATTTATTGTTGTTGATGTTATTATTATTATTATTAGTAGTAGTAGTAGTAGTATATTATCGCCCTAAAGAAAATATTTGAGAAATACTGTGATGCAACAATCATTTTCATTCTGTCACATGTTAAGCATGTTAACTATTAACATCTATTAATCCTAAACTTGCTACTTGAAATTAAAGACTTTATTTAGTAACCTTGCCATTATACAATCGTCTTACGAAGATCCTGAAAACCACAAAATGTATCTGACTTAAATTGTGCAATAGATTACTTTTAACAGCTTTTTTTTGTCCATTTCTGGAATCTTGTAAATGTGTTTACTGATTTTAATTTTATTATTATTTTTTTTTAACGGCACAGTGTTCCATTATTTTGTTCCCTAGTTTGATCATTTTCACATAAAATGCAGAGTTAATTGAATAAATTAAAATAAAACAGTACTATATGGCCATCGGTAGTCTATTAATTCAGTCTTTTTGTGCTGTTTTAGCAATCTTGCACATTCAGTTTTTGCCTTAGTTTACACAATGTTTTCCTTATGGATATATGAAAATGTTTTATAACCTTTTAATAAGAACACAGGCTTGTCAAAATGCATTGCTAAAGTGTTTGGGACAACAAAAAGATATGTCAAAAATTCTGTTTATTGTTTTACATTTATTATTCAAGTGGGGGGCTGCTATTCAGCTTTTTTGCTTTCAAACTTTTTTATTTTAGTTTTTTCATTTTATTTTTCTGTTTAGATAACAGTCTTGGATGAAACATGGACGGTGTTCAGACGCTATAGCCGTTTTAGGGAGATGCATAAGACATTCAAATTAAAATACCCAGAGGTATGTGTTGTGTTCCTTGTTTTTTTATAAATACAACACAATTCACAATATGTGTGTGTTACATAGATGAGGTTACAAACTACACATTTAAAGTAAGAAACTTAATATTGTGTAGCCATGGCTAACAATAAAACATTTGCTGTGTTCTGATGCAAGTAATCAATCTAATTGAAGAAATATTTATCTTAAAGTAAGTGCACTTACAAACTACCTTGCATGCTTTATAAACATATGTAAACTGAGTTAGTGTACTTTATGTTGTGCTATGTTTTATATGTTGCCCACAGCTTATCAGATCACATTATTCTTTAGTTTTGCCCCTATAAAAATAAACTGTGTGTTACATATGCATCCTTAATTAAATACTATGTTAAAGGGACATTAAACCCAACATTTTTATTTCATTATTCAGATAGAGAATACAGTTTCTCCAACATAGGTGTGTCCGGTCCACGGCGTCATCCTTACTTGTGGGATATTCTCTTCCCCAACAGGAAATGGCAAAGAGCCCAGCAAAGCTGGTCACATGATCCCTCCTAGGCTCCGCCTACCCCAGTCATTCTCTTTGCCGTTGTACAGGCAACATCTCCACGGAGATGGCTTAGAGTTTTTTAGTGTTTAACTGTAGTTTTTATTATTCAATCAAGAGTTTGTTATTTTGAAATAGTGCTGGTATGTACTATTTACTCAGAAACAGAAAAGAGATGAAGATTTCTGTTTGTATGAGGAAAATGATTTTAGCAACCGTCACTAAAATCCATGGCTGTTCCACACAGGACTGTTGAGAGCAATTAACTTCAGTTGGGGGAACAGTGTGCAGTCTCTTGCTGCTTGAGGTATGACACATTCTAACAAGACGATGTAATGCTGGAAGCTGTCATTTTCCCTATGGGATCCGGTAAGCCATGTTTATTACGATCGTAAATAAGGGCTTCACAAGGGCTTATTAAAACTGTAGACTTTTTCTGGGCTAAATCGATTCATTATTAACACATATTTAGCCTTGAGGAATCATTTTATCTGGGTATTTTGATATAATAATATCGGCAGGCACTGTTTTTAGACACCTTATTCTTAGGGGCTTTCCCAAAGCATAAGCAGAGCCTCATTTTCGCGCCGGTGTGGCGCACTTGTTTTTGAGAGGCATGGCATGCAGTCGCATGTGAGAGGAGCTCTGATACTTAGAAAAGACTTTCTGAAGGCGTCATTTGGTATCGTATTCCCCTTTGGGCTTGGTTGGGTCTCAGCAAAGCAGATACCAGGGACTGTAAAGGGGTTAAAGTTCAAAACGGCTCCGGTTCCGTTATTTTAAGGGTTAAAGCTTCCAAATTTGGTGTGCAATACTTTTAAGGCTTTAAGACACTGTGGTGAAAATTTGGTGAATTTTGAACAATTCCTTCATGTTTTTTCGCAATTGCAGTAATAAAGTGTGTTCAGTTTAAAATTTAAAGTGACAGTAACGGTTTTATTTTAAAACGTTTTTTTGTACTTTGTTATCAAGTTTATGCCTGTTTAACATGTCTGAACTACCAGATAGACTGTGTTCTGAATGTGGGGAAGCCAGAATTCCTATTCATTTAAATAAATGTGATTTATGTGACAATGACAATGATGCCCAAGATGATTCCTCAAGTGAGGGGAGTAAGCATGGTACTGCATCATTCCCTCCTTCGTCTACACGAGTCTTGCCCACTCAGGAGGCCCCTAGTACATCTAGCGCGCCAATACTCCTTACTATGCAACAATTAACGGCTGTAATGGATAATTCTGTCAAAAACATTTTAGCCAAAATGAACACTTATCAGCGTAAGCGCGACTGCTCTGTTTTAGATACTGAAGAGCATGACGACGCTGATAATAATATTTCTGAAGGGCCCCTAACCCAGTCTGATGGGGCCAGGGAGGTTTTGTCTGAGGGAGAAATTACTGATTCAGGGAACATTTCTCAACAAGCTGAACCTGATGTGATTGCATTTAAATTTAAGTTGGAACATCTCCGCATTCTGCTTAAGGAGGTATTATCCACTCTGGATGATTGTGACAAGTTGGTCATCCCAGAGAAACTATGTAAAATGGACAAGTTCCTAGAGGTGCCGGGGCTCCCAGAAGCTTTTCCTATACCCAAGCGGGTGGCGGACATTGTTAATAAAGAATGGGAAAGGCCCGGTATTCCTTTCGTCCCTCCCCCCATATTTAAAAAATTGTTTCCTATGGTCGACCCCAGAAAGGACTTATGGCAGACAGTCCCCAAGGTCGAGGGAGCGGTTTCCACTTTAAAAAAACGCACCACTATACCCATAGAGGATAGTTGTGCTTTCAAAGATCCTATGGATAAAAAATTAGAAGGTTTGCTTAAAAAGATGTTTGTTCAGCAGGGTTACCTTCTACAACCAATTTCATGCATTGTCCCTGTCGCTACAGCCGCATGTTTCTGGTTCGATGAGCTGATAAAGGCGGTCGATAGTGATTCTCCTCCTTATGAGGAGATTATGGACAGAATCAATGCTCTCAAATTGGCTAATTCTTTCACCCTAGACGCCACTTTGCAATTGGCTAGGTTAGCGGCTAAGAACTCTGGGTTTGCTATTGTGGCGCGCAGAGCGCTTTGGTTGAAATCTTGGTCGGCTGATGCGTCTTCCAAGAACAAGCTACTTAACATTCCTTTCAAGGGGAAAACGCTGTTTGGCCCTGACTTGAAAGAGATTATCTCTGATATCACTGGGGGTAAGGGCCACGCCCTTCCTCAGGATCGGCCTTTCAAGGCAAAAAATAAACCTAATTTTCGTCCCTTTCGTAGAAACGGACCAGCCCAAAGTGCTACGTCCTCTAAGCAAGAGGGTAATACTTCTCAAGCCAAGCCAGCTTGGAGACCAATGCAAGGCTGGAACAAGGGAAAGCAGGCCAAGAAACCTGCCACTGCTACCAAGACAGCATGAAATGTTGGCCCCCGATCCGGGACCGGATCTGGTGGGGGGCAGACTCTCTCTCTTCGCTCAGGCTTGGGCAAGAGATGTTCTGGATCCTTGGGCGCTAGAAATAGTCTCCCAAGGTTATCTTCTGGAATTCATGGGACTTCCCCCAAGGGGGAGGTTCCACAGGTCTCAGTTGTCTTCAGACCACATAAAAAGACAGGCATTCTTACATTGTGTAGAAGACCTGTTAAAAATGGGAGTGATTCATCCTGTTCCATTAAGAGAACAAGGGATGGGGTTCTACTCCAATCTGTTTATAGTTCCCAAAAAAGAGGGAACGTTCAGACCAATCTTAGATCTCAAGATCTTAAACAAGTTTCTCAAGGTTCCATCGTTCAAGATGGAAACCATTCGAACTATTCTTCCTTCCATCCAGGAAGGTCAATTCATGACCACGGTGGATTTAAAGGATGCGTATCTACATATTCCTATCCACAAGGAACATCATCGGTTCCTGAGGTTCGCATTCCTGGACAAACATTTCCAGTTCGTGGCGCTTCCTTTCGGATTAGCCACTGCTCCAAGGATTTTCACAAAGGTACTAGGGTCCCTTCTAGCTGTGCTAAGACCAAGGGGCATTGCTGTAGTACCTTACTTGGACGACATTCTGATTCAAGCGTCGTCCCTTCCTCAAGCAAAGGCTCACACGGACATTGTCCTGGCCTTTCTCAGATCTCACGGATGGAAAGTGAACGTGGAAAAGAGTTCTCTATCTCCGTCAACAAGGGTTCCCTTCTTGGGAACAATAATAGACTCCTTAGAAATGAGGATTTTTCTGACAGAGGCCAGAAAAACAAAACTTCTAGACTCTTGTCGGATACTTCATTCCGTTCCTCTTCCTTCCATAGCTCAGTGCATGGAGGTGATCGGGTTGATGGTAGCGGCAATGGACATAGTTCCTTTTGCGCGCATTCATCTAAGACCATTACAACTGTGCATGCTCAGTCAGTGGAATGGGGACTATACAGACTTGTCTCCGAAGATACAAGTAAATCAGAGGGCCAGAGACTCACTCCGTTGGTGGCTGTCCCTGGACAACCTGTCACGAGGGATGACATTCCGCAGACCAGAGGGGGTCATTGTCACGACCGACGCCAGTCTGATGGGCTGGGGCGCGGTCTGGGGATCCCTGAAAGCTCAGGGTCTTTGGTCTCGGGAAGAATCTCTTCTACCGATAAATATTCTGGAACTGAGAGCGATATTCAATGCTCTCAAGGCTTGGCCTCAGCTAGCGAGGGCCAAGTTCATACGGTTTCAATCAGACAACATGACAACTGTTGCGTACATCAACCATCAGGGGGGAACAAGGAGTTCCCTGGCGATGGAAGAAGTGACCAAAATCATTCTATGGGCGGAGTCTCACTCCTGCCACCTGTCTGCTATCCACATCCCAGGAGTGGAAAATTGGGAAGCGGATTTTCTGAGTCGTCAGACATTGCATCCGGGGGAGTGGGAACTCCATCCGGAAATCTTTGCCCAAGTCACTCAGCTGTGGGGCATTCCAGACATGGATCTGATGGCCTCTCGTCAGAACTTCAAAGTTCCTTGCTACGGGTCCAGATCCAGGGATCCCAAGGCGGCTCTAGTGGATGCACTAGTAGCACCTTGGACCTTCAAACTAGCTTATGTGTTCCCGCCGTTTCCTCTCATCCCCAGGCTGGTAGCCAGGATCAATCAGGAGAGGGCGTCGGTGATCTTGATAGCTCCTGCGTGGCCACGCAGGACTTGGTATGCAGATCTGGTGAATATGTCATCGGCTCCACCTTGGAGGCTACCTTTGAGACGAGACCTTCTTGTTCAGGGTCCGTTCGAACATCCGAATCTGGTTTCACTCCAGCTGACTGCTTGGAGATTGAACGCTTGATTTTATCGAAGCGAGGGTTCTCGGATTCTGTTATCGATACTCTTGTTCAGGCCAGAAAGCCTGTAACTAGAAAGATTTACCACAAAATTTGGAAAAAATATATCTGTTGGTGTGAATCTAAAGGATTCCCTTGGGACAAGGTTAAGATTCCTAGGATTCTATCCTTCCTTCAAGAAGGATTGGAAAAAGGATTATCTGCAAGTTCCCTGAAGGGACAGATTTCTGCCTTGTCTGTGTTACTTCACAAAAAGCTGGCCGCTGTGCCAGATGTTCAAGCCTTTGTTCAGGCTCTGGTTAGAATTAAGCCTGTTTACAAACCTTTGACTCCTCCTTGGAGTCTCAATTTAGTTCTTTCAGTTCTTCAGGGGGTTCCGTTTGAACCCTTGCATTCCGTTGATATTAAGTTATTATCTTGGAAAGTTTTGTTTTTAGTTGCAATTTCTTCTGCTAGAAGAGTTTCAGAATTATCTGCTCTGCAGTGTTCTCCTCCTTATCTGGTGTTCCATGCAGATAAGGTGGTTCTACGTACTAAACCTGGTTTTCTTCCAAAAGTTGTTTCTAACAAAAACATTAACCAGGAGATTATCGTACCTTCTCTGTGTCCGAAACCAGTTTCAAAGAAGGAACGTTTGTTGCACAATTTGGATGTTGTTCGCGCTCTAAAATTCTATTTAGATGCTACAAAGGATTTTAGACAAACATCTTCCTTGTTTGTTGTTTATTCCGGTAAAAGGAGAGGTCAAAAAGCAACTTCTACCTCTCTCGCTTTTTGGATTAAAAGCATCATCAGATTGGCTTACGAGACTGCCGGACGGCAGCCTCCCGAAAGAATCACAGCTCATTCCACTAGGGCTGTGGCTTCCACATGGGCCTTCAAGAACGAGGCTTCTGTTGATCAGATATGTAGGGCAGCGACTTGGTCTTCACTGCACACTTTTACCAAATTTTACAAGTTTGATACTTTTGCTTCTTCTGAGGCTATTTTTGGGAGAAAGGTTTTGCAAGCCGTGGTGCCTTCCATTTAGGTGACCTGATTTGCTCCCTCCCTTCATCCGTGTCCTAAAGCTTTGGTATTGGTTCCCACAAGTAAGGATGACGCCGTGGACCGGACACACCTATGTTGGAGAAAACAGAATTTATGTTTACCTGATAAATTACTTTCTCCAACGGTGTGTCCGGTCCACGGCCCGCCCTGGTTTTTTTAATCAGGTCTGATAATTTATTTTCTTTAACTACAGTCACCACGGTACCATATGGTTTCTCCTATGCATATATTCCTCCTTAACGTCGGTCGAATGACTGGGGTAGGCGGAGCCTAGGAGGGATCATGTGACCAGCTTTGCTGGGCTCTTTGCCATTTCCTGTTGGGGAAGAGAATATCCCACAAGTAAGGATGACGCCGTGGACCGGACACACCGTTGGAGAAAGTAATTTATCAGGTAAACATAAATTCTGTTTTTAAACAACTTTCCAATTTACTTCTATTATTTAATTTGCTTCCTTCTCTTGCTATTCTTTGCTGAAAGGTTTAGGCAATCTCAGAGGCAGCAGAGAACCTAGGTTCTAGCTTTTGATTGGTGGCTGCATATATATATTGATTGTGATTGGCTCACACATGTGCTCAGTTAGAAACCATTAGTGCATTGCTGCTCCTTCAACAAATGATACCAAGAGAAAACAATTTGCAATCATCCCAACATAAAAAGCATCTATCAATCAGCATATATGTCCCACAAAGTTTCAATTGGAGTTGCCTAACCTCCATATGCATCCTAATAACAGAAAACATACATCACAGATTCCAAATAAATTATATGTCCCTGGAAACAGATGTCAGACCTACAGGTCGTCATTAATACCTAGACATATCAGGAATAAACATAGCAATGCAGACCCAAGTCTAACACCAGACAAGACGCTCAGATCTACCCGATTCCGGACCGGATATCCATGCTGACAAAGATATTTATACAAAGGCAGTGTCCAAGGCCTTCAAGAAGGTTATAATGCCAGTCCGCAATGTCCAGGAAAGGTTTGGCGTTCTGCACTGGGCTAGACCGAGAGTAAAATGTTGCGGTCAAGCTCCGCTGTTGCAGCAAGTCAGCCACAAATGCGGGAATCTCTGATCTCTGTGGTTCGGTCGAACGCCCCTGTGTCTAGTTGCTCAAGGCCTCTATGGACTACACCTCCTCGTGGGCACCCAAATGATCTGGGTCCCCCTCTGAAGGGTCGGCCGCATCCCCCAGAGATGGGACTGAAACACAAGGTGAGGGTCCCATGTAGGCTGTTATTTGCAGGCACTTTGCCACCTTCTCCTCAGTAAGCCGAGTCGTGGTAGATTGTAGGTCTCCACCCTGGGTCGCCACCTTCGGATTAGAAATAGCCCTCTCCATATGCGTGCGTTCCATGAGGGACGTGAGGCAATCAAATCTACTGCATAGTTTGTGCTCGAGATCAAGAAGCAGGTCTCTTATGACATTACAGACATTCCCCATGATCAGATCTAATTACAGATAAGGTTAATAGTACAAATGAATGCAGAGGCACAGTGCTTACCCGGTTCCCTGGCGGGGGGGGGCTGAGTACTCTCCTTGTAGACCTCCAAGAGAACTCCGCGGTCCAGTCTGGGAAGCCCCTATCTTTTCAATATATACATAGACCAGTCCAGCAATGCGTTAGTTACTTCTTGCTGCTCAAATTCACTCTGGATGGGTGCACAAAATCTTGATTACAAGGCGGATTGTAGATCTTTTTTGCAGAGCTCACAGTTTAGCGGCCATCTTAGGCCATAGCCCGGACACGCCCCCCGATTTACACATTTTTACACATAAGACAATTAAAGTTTTAAATCCCCCCCCACACACACACAAAAAAACTTTACTTAATTTACATCAATTTTCTCGTCTGTACCACTGGTATGTATTTTTATTTTTTTTTAAAAAGCAAGTGTGACAGAGAACCTGTGAACCATTAAAAAAAAAAGGAACATAAGAGGATGGCAGTGAAGGTAGTCAAGTAAATTTCTAAGGGGTTAAATATTTAATTTTCTTTATTTTTATTTTTTACAGGTACCACTATGTGCAGAATTATATAGCATTAACAATTATTAATGTCCCTTTAAGTAACTATACTCGCTGAGATTTTACTTTACTTTTTCTCATCTTCAATTCCTTATATAGGTATTTTTAAACTATTCATGTATTTAATACACCCTGAACCATTTAATTTTGGTTTGATACAGTACAATTAAGATACATGTTTTCATAATAGCAACAAGGTAATTTTGGTGTATTTTTCAATACTTCCATCAGCTTTTTAGCTATTTCTAATATAATATTCTAACTGCCAAAAGAGTATTGATAATAGGAACCCACAAACTCAGAGAAATTTTTCTTATTTGTGATATTCTTCTTTGTTGTTTCTAAAGAACCGCTGCTTAAGATGTTCCACCATAGTATCCTAAAATGTGTCAGTGTATTCTGCATATGTAAGAAAGTCTCATAGTCTTTTTCCCATTTATTTTTCTTTTTAACTTTTATAAAAGATAATATATCGAAAAAATATGTATTAACATTTCTGAGGCAATGCTGGAAGATTAAAGTATTCAAAGTTTAGGAAAGGAATATTCCTGCTGTGCCCCAAGCATCAACTAGTTCTGTGCGTTAACATTATTATGTTTTTATCTAATCACAGTATTCCTTTGCTTTCTGTTTTAAGTGTCAATTCACAGTATTGCTTTGCACTTCCAAGGAAAGTATCTTTATTCAAAAGCCCCTTTATAAAGAAATTGTAAGGTCAATTAATTCTATCCTTTTTTTTTTTTTTTTACTTTTTAATTATTTTTGTTTCTTAACTTCTTCAGATAAAAGATTCTTTTAACAAGTTTAATGTTTTTGTTTTAAACAAAGTTACTTTCAAAATAAAAATGATCAGAGTTTACTTCAATTAGTTTTCCATCAGCATTTTAAAAAATACCTGATATCTTAAAATTACTATTATTGTTTGGTTAAAAGAAAAAGTCTCGAAACATGAGCCCTTTGTTGGTATTATATACTTGCTTGAACAGACATCTGTGAATCTCCTGCAGTTTACAGATTCCTCTAAATAATAATGTAATATTTTGTGACCACTGTGTAAAGTTTCACGTTGGGTGTCTTGACTGTTCTGTTCCAAAGTGTTCTTGGACTTTTTTTTTCAAGTGTTGGCAGTTATGTAACAGACGGTGGATAATGGTTAAGAGGATAGATTAGTGCTGATTAAAATAAGTGACAAAGAAGCAATGTTTGAGACATATAGTAGTCCCTCTTACATACTATTGGCCTAGATTCAATAAAACCCATTAGTGAAACCAATGTATTACAGAGCAAAATGGCGGCAACTTCACATCTCAAACATTTGGCAATTCAAAGAGATTGGTACACTTCCCTCGTTATATCTTTGAGTTACAAGTGACTCAATATTATAATCAGTAAAGTAGCATTTGCCTCATAACTATTCACCTCTTATACACATAGAACAAGTTACAAATTTAAAAACACCATTGACGACTGAATCTACTCTAACATATGCACAAAAGAAAACAAAAGAAAACTTGAAAAAAAACAACCTTGTTAGCTTTGAGATAGAAATATATAAATACAAGATGCGATAATTCACATGGCAATAGAGTCTTTATGGAATTCACATGCTTTGCTGTTAGTGTATGTCTAGACCTCTTTCAAGTCTGTGAGTTCTCCAATATATATGGAGCACGGAGAGAAATCACACAAACTTTTGGGTCTTTTTTAGCATTATATTGTAATGTATGTTTCTCTCCTTCATAAACAGAACTCTGCATATTAAGATAAACCACTCTCAAGCTAAAATTTACCTTCCTAAAATTTGTTGAAGGACCTTACATTTACAACAATACATCTAAGATAATTTAGCCAGAGTGGAGATTATTGTACCCTTTCGGTCCATCATGACTACTTTATTATAACAAAATGGCATACAATCGTTTTACATTTACATGTTTCATAAGTTGTTGTTATTGTTATTATAGGTCCTTGTTTAATATGGAAGATATTATGTATTGGGCACATCATGCAAATACACATCCGCTAAAGAATCTGTAAATATATATATATAGCAACGCTCTATGAATTTCGGATATGATCTTGTCTTCACAACCAAGCCCCTCATCAATCTTTCAAACTACTATGAATCTAGCCCCTTGTTCTGTACTCAGATTTTCCTTCTGTCTCCGGACTGGAAAATATACGGCCCAATTACTCACTAAAAGGAACATTTTATTGCCAAATTAATTGTTCAATCAAAATATTCTTACTAATTCATTTATCACAGACACATCCCTCTGTTTCTCTTTTTATACTTCATTTATTTTTTTGTATTCCCATTTCTTGTTAAATGCTTCATATTTCACCATTTTTATGAAATCCCAGCACTCTTAATAAGCAGATCATTCATATATATGACTTCCTTGTCTTTTAATAGTTTACCTTTCATTTCTTTTTTCCTGCAACTGTGCTGAAAGCACAGTAAATCAAACCTTCTCACTAATTTTTATCCTACCAATATCCAAGAGAACCATAAGACATCACTTGTAAGTTTTATAATCTCGGTTTCACTAGGCCTCTGTAAAAGTTTTAATATGGATCTGAATAATGTATAATTTTTTATTTGAACAAATAATTCATAAATCCTTTGGAGGCCCTTTGTTATAACGCCAGGTATATGCCTTTAATAGCAGGGCTTATAAAATAGTGTATCTTATGAAACCTGTAAATGCTGATAACAAAAATCATTTTGGAACCCTGTTAAACTGAACAGCTATTCTATATCAACAATAAATCAAAGGTTCAAAGATAAATCCTTATTTGTTCACAATCGTATTTCTTAGTGACAGCTACTTTTATAGGATTCTAAGATCAGCTATTAATTTTCATTGCTGAAAGTGCATCCAGGCAATCGGTAGTGAGAGCACCTACTCAATTTTTTATGCTCTTTCTCAGTTGTATATCCGGGAAAAAATGTGTTGACAAATAGGGAGAGTTACATGAACGCCTATAACAATCATCCAGTAAATATAGAGGTAAAGTAAAAGGGGGAAGGGGAGGGAGTTCTCTATTTTATGTTACTACTTTTTGGTGATTATTCTCAGTTCATAATAATTCATTTGCAAACTATGGAAAACCAGGTTAAATTCTTACCAGTTAAAGTAATAGTAAAGTCAAACTTTTTTTTTTCTGTTATAATACAAAAGTTATTAAAGGAATACATTTAGGTGAAACATCTATGTATTAAACTTTCAAATGCTTTATTTTAATTAAAAATAGTTTCACATGGAGGCAGCCTGGAGTGTTTACAGATCCAAAAATAAAATGTTTTAATTAAAATATAGCATTTTAAAAGTTAACACATAGATTGTTCACCTACATGTATTCCTAACTTTTATAGTATACAAAATAAAGAGAGAGATCAGAAGTCTTACGTTACCATCACTTTTATAGATTAAAAGCTACAATAAACAAGAAGGAATAGTGAAGTTCATAATTATCTCCAAATATGTCTAATTTACTTTGTAAACCAAGTTTCTCAATCGATACCAGACCAAATGCAAGAATGTACTTCTATGATCCTTTTTTTAAAAAAAAAAAAACTAATTAAAAATGGTATCTTTAGTTGCCCATTTTATATTAATATTGTTTTAACTATGTAGTTGCATTGCAAATGATATTTGAACTCTTATCTACTCAATAACTAAACTATTACTTGGATTATGGTTTGAAGCAGATTTTAAAAGGGACATTAAAAAACGTAATATAAATATTTCCCCCCCAAATATAAGCAATATAACTGTATTAAATGAAATGCAAAACCTGTTAAAGCGTGTAACTGGCAGATCAGCTGTGTGTGCGCTTCTACCTCATCTATCTTCATTTGCATAAGTAATTCCTTTTGGTTTGCAACGTCAACTTAAAAAAAGACAAAAATTACTAGGACTGTGCATTCGGGTCATTCTGCAGCAAACAAATGGGGGAGATGGCGGCCGCCAGCAGCATCCAGCTCTTTTCTGAGCCGAATTTCTTCTTGTGACAGTGCAACACACTAAGGGACCCATGTATTAAATGGCGTGCGGACATCATCTCTACTTGTGAAGCTGTCCATACCCCTTCGCTGCATACAGGCATTGGATCTGTTTGTCTGCTGGCCCGTATGCATCATTACACACTCCGCTGAGTGTGTAATGCCCGCCCCTTCACTCGCACGAGAGAAGGGACTGTCAATCACCCCAGAGAGCGAGCAAGCTCTCTGTAATTTCTCTTTGCCACCTCAGAGTTTAAGAAGCAGCATGTGCGAACTTGCCCCGCAAAGGGCTCCGGTGCAGCTTACGCTGCTTCATACATGGAGCCCTAAGATCTAGATTTGCACAGATCTTAGTGTGTTGCACTTTTGAAAGTAGTCATAAAGAGCTAAATGCCCCAGGCAGCAGCCTTCTTCCCCATTCATTAGCTGCAGAATGACCTGTATGCCCATTCCTAAAAAATACTTATTTTCAGAGGTCGTTTAAGACGTTTGAATGGTCTCTTTAAAAAAGTAGACATTTTAAATAAGAAAAAATATTGTATTGTATTCTGGAGTTACGCACATTAAAATCCTCACATAAATTGTAACTGTATTTTTTGCTTTGTTATAATTTTGCTGCTGAAATGTCCCTTAATACCTCAAAAGTTGGTCATGCTTTTTGTCATATCTTATGTTTATAATCAAATTTCTTTTAATACAGCATTAATATACCTAAAAGCAGGGTCTCACATTATCACCCATCTCAAGGTAGATGAGACACAACATTAGGTTTAACATCTTGATTGCCTAAAAGTGCACACTGTTGCAGCTCTCTCTGGCATCCATGGTGTCAACGTGAGTTTGTACCCACAGCGGCAGTCATCCATGGTGTCAACAGGATTTTGTACCCCCAGCAGCAGTTACTCATATTGTTGTTACTCAAGCAACTTTGGTGAAGCCACATTATGTCTTCAGAGATATCAAGGCTGCAACATTGTAGCATCTACAATATTATTGTTTTAGATCAAAACAGTATAGAACAATTCATAAGGTAGTTTCCAGTTTACCTATATATCTCTTAAAGTGAAGGTAAACTTTGATGAATCTGTGCCCTGTTTTTAAAAATACTATTAAAAACAGGGGCACTATCATTCATCAACGTTTACATTTCACCGTTTTTGTACAAGTATTTGCCTTTTATTCTGTAAGCCTCTCCAGCGCTTCCCCCGCCCGTCGCAAGTCTCTTCATATGTCACCAATGAAGAATCCGGCTTCCTCCAATCACAGCTCCCCCTCAGGCAATGTTTGCTCTGGGGAGGAAGCCGTGATTGGAGGAAGCCGGATTCATCATTGATGACGTATGAAGAGACTTGCGATGGGTGGGGGCTGGAGCGGTTTCCAGAATAAAAGGTATATACTTGTACAAAAACGGTGAAATGCTTTGATGAACGACAGTGCACTGATTTATCCAAATTTACCTTCACTTTAAGTGTTTACCAGTAGATCATAGTATAGTTCTGTGTTTTCTCACTTTTTACCATAGCCACCTGCATTTTAACAAGATCTACTTAGGCTGAATTTAACAACTCCTTGGCGAACAAGGTTCGCTGTCATGAGCCTCGTCTGCCCAGCTGTGTGGCAAGCAGTTCACATTGCATGATTCACTGATTGTGCAATGCCTCCCCCTGCTTGAGCACAGCCATTCGCTCTCAATAGTGGGCTGTCAATTATCCCAATTGAATTGGATTGAGATGATTGCTATCCGCCACCTAAAGTGTTGCGGAGAGGTTAACTAGCAGTGGCCTAAAGACCACTTCTACTTAACTAGCATTTTATGCTCGCTCTGAGCAAGCCTGAAACGCTGGGGCTCTGAATCTGCTGTCACAGCTAGGTAAATGGAACCCTTTGCTGGCACTTCCTGCTCACTGAGCAGACATGTTTTTTAAAAAACATATGTGCATGGAGCATCATCATCCCTATGCACAGTTAAATCTGTCACTGAGACAGTGATAGCTTTTACTATTAAGCTTAGCTTTTTTTAATTTATTTATTTGCTATTAGAAGTGCATTGCAAAATGGTTTCTATTCAAAAATAAAATTTTCATTTACAACAAAACAGTGTGCACAACTATATTGTGCACCATTTCTCTTGATTCAGATACAATCAGTAATTGCATGCGGATGCATTTTACAAAAACATACTGGAAAAACATACTGGTCACAATGTTAGAATAATATTTTTTTTGGCCAACAGAGTAACTTTTGGATTGGAATTGTGTTTTAAAGCGCTTTGTATAGATACAATCATCATTATATAGTGCAGCATGTTCACTATTAGTTTAGAGATATTTTTTTCATTCTACAGCCCAGAATATTCATCAAAGTATTCATACTCATCATATTTATACAATGCAGTGAACTCCTCAGGGGTATAGTGTATAGAAACTCACATCGTAAAGCACAGTGCCATAGTGTATAAATACCCAGTATCATATATGAAGTGCAGCATGCTCAATGACAGTGTGTATGTGTCTGTGGGTGTGTGTGTGTGTATATATATATATATATATATATATATATATGTGTGTGTGTATTCTGTGTGTATGTATGTGTGTGTATATATATATATATATATATATATATATATATATATATATATAAAAGCATGTATGTTATTAACATTGCTTATTACTGACTAAAATGTAATTTAAGGGACATATTTATTTGATTTTGTGTCTATATCCACTTGTTTTAGCTGCTATTTCTCTACCGCTGTTTCTAGAATGTAAAGTTATTAAAACTTCCTAGGACTGTTAGCTGCAATTGTCAGATTTGTCATATTGATGTGTTCCCTCTCTATTTTTTATAAAGGGAAAATTAACATTGAAAACTCATATCTTGCTTTGAAGCACTCTCTACAATTTCTCAGTGAGGAGATATAAATCCAGAGTTGAATACCCATTGGTTGGTTGGTGTCCCTAGAAACCCTGTTTGTCCGTTATCTCTTAACTGTGTTCCTTTCCTACTGTTTTTTTTTTTGTAGGTTTATTACATAAAGTTGTGAAAGAAATATGGTATATAGGAAATAGTACAGGCAATGATAATTGGAGGCAAATGCAGAGCTAATAATTATTGCTAAACCCACAAGTTAACAAGATCATAAATCAACAGCCATGCATATTAAACACGCTCTAAATATAATTATAATATTAGCAAAAATGACAACTATATATTAATTTTGTGTTCTGGTCATAGTTTATGATTAATTGAATTTAATTAACAGGAATAATTTGAGCAATGATGTGGACTTACTGTACTTGAAATGATTAATTATTATACTTAAATACTAATGCAAAGAATACATATGACAAGCATGTTTTTTATCTTTTAAATTGGCAATTTTATATATATATATATATATATATATTCCATTAAAAAAAAAATCACAGAAGGATTAGTTATGTCCATATTTTACAACGATTTATAATTGCTCTGGAAAATATTGTGAGGTTATTTGTACTTTCTATTGACACGGTGAGTCCACGGATCATCATAATTACTATTGGGAATATCACTCCTGGCCTGCAGGAGGAGGCAAAGAGCACCACAGCCAAAGCTGTTAAATACCACTCCCCTTACCCACAACCCCCAGTCATTATCTTTGCTTGTAGTTGCATGGAGGTAGTAAAGTTAGGTGTCTGATTCTTCAATAAAGAGTTTTTTTATTTTAAAGCAGAGCAAGTTTGCTTTGTTTTTTCCTTTGGGTATTTAGCCGTAGTCCTCTTCAGTAGAGCAGTGGTTGCTTTTAAGTTGTTGGGAACTTGGGGGGTATAATCCCTTCTGCGCCTCCCAGGATGTGAATGCTGCTCTTTTTGGTAAAAAAACTATGTAGGTTTACTTAGTCTTTTTTCTTTGTCCACAGGTCCTTGTTTGGAAGGAATCCTTTCAAGCCTAGAGAGCTGCCTTGCTGCCAGGCAGTCTGTTTGGAGGTAAGTGCTATTTTTATTTTTCTGCTAGCACAGGAAATAATTTGGCACTTATGTGGTTAATCCTGCTTGTGTGCAGGTTCTTTATTTTGGCAGTTTTTATTGTATGTGGGGCACTGTGTGAGGATTATTTAGGCTCAGGTTTTGGCGTTTTATTTATTGCTTAGTTTTGCTTTTAATATGGGGCATTCTTTTTTATTTTGAGTGCTGTTGTTTCTGGGGAGCATTTCTTGCTCTCTCTGTTCCTCCCGGCGGATGTTTGTGATTAGTGTAATGCCGACTGGGAGGTGGTGTGGCACGCCCACAATTTGCGAAGCTTTCTTTGGCGCTAGTTTTCACGTGTTATCCTTTCACTTATACGGAGCTGCAGTACTTTAAAGGATACAGCCTTTTTGTTTTTCTGTTGCTAACTTAAAGAGACAGTAACGTTTTACTTTTTTTTTTCTCAGTCAAATTTAATTTGTGTGTATAATGGACCAAGAGGACTTGCAAGCTGTGACCTGTAATTTATGCTTAGATGATAATGTAGAGCCTCCTATCCCTTTCTGTCCCTCATGTATAGAGAGGACTGTTCAGTACAGGGATAGGCTTTTTGATCCTGAGCCTTCATTTTCCAGGGAGACTGTTGTTCAGGAGCCTCCTGTTCAAGCTATAACGCAGCTTTCTTCCCAATCATCCCAATCTCAATCCTCTTCACATGAAGTGCCCTGCGTTTCGTCTCAAGTAGTTTTTTCTTTGCAGGATATGGCTACTCATATATCCTCTGCTGTAACTGAGGCTTTGTCTGCTTTTCCTGTGTTGCAGGTTAAGCGTAAAAGGAGTTCTGAGTCTGTTTCAACTCTAATATTTCTTCTCAAAGAGTTGAGGAAGAAGATATTTCAGTAGCGTCTGAAGGTGAGATTTCAGACTCTGATAGTGTGTCTCTTTTGGCTGATTCTGAGGTGGTTTCTTTCAGATTTAAGCTGGAGCACCTCGGCTTGTTACTCAGGGAGGTTTTAGCTACTTTAGATGACTCTGATTCTACAGTCATAGTTCCTCCCAAGAAGGCTACGGCTAGTAAACTTAACAAAGTTTTTGAAGTTCCTTCTGTGGCGTAAATTTTTCCTGTTCCAGATCATGTTTCAGAAATTATTTCAAGGGAGTGGGAGAAGCCTGGTATTCCTTTTTCCCCCTATCCAATTTTTAGGAAGATGTTTCCTATTGCGGACTCTATTATGGAATCTTGGCAGACGGTTCCTAAAGTAGAGGGAGCTATTTCCACTTTAGCTAAGAGGACCACTATTCCTATTGAGGATAGTTGTTCTTTTAAGGATCCCATGGATAAGAAATTAGAAGCTTTGCTTAAAAGGGTGTATGTTCACCAGGGGTTCCAGTGGCAACCTGCTGCGTGTATTGCTACACTTACCAGTGCGGCTGCATATTGGTTTGGTCCATTGTCTGATTCTATTCAACAAGAATCTCCTCTGGAGGAAATTCAGGATATAATTAAGGCTTTAAGATTGGGTAATTATTTTATTGCGGATGCTTCTTTACAGGTCATCAAGTTGGGAGCATAAATTTCAGGTTTTGCTGTTTTGGCACGCAGGGCTTTATGGTTAAAGTCCTGGTCTGCGGATGTTTCATCTAAATCTACGCTTTATCCATTCCCTACAAGGGGAAGACCTTGTTTGGGCCTGGTTTGGCTGAGATTATTTCTGATATCACTGGAGGGAAGGGGCATTCACTTCCACAGGATAAGAGAAATAAACAGAAAGGTCGTCAGAGTAATTTTCATTCCTTTCGTAACTTCTCTGGTAAGTCTTCCTCCTCCTCCTCCTCCAAGCAGGATCAGTCCAAGTCCTCTTGGAAGTCCAATCAGTGCTGGAGCAAGGGGAAGCAATCAAAGAAGTCTGCTACTGACTCAAAGTCAGCATGAAGGGTCTGCCCCCGATCCAAGAGTGGATTGTGTGGGGGCAGGCTTTCTTTGTTCGCTCCCAGGGATGCAAGCTGGAGTTAAAGACCTTTTTTCCAGGGGCAGGTTTCATCTGTCAAGGTTATCTGTAAATCAGGTAAAAAAAGAGGCATTCTTAAGTTTTGTTCAGGATCTTTCGGACATGGGAGTGATCGTTCCTGTTCCAGTTCTGGAGCAGGGACTAGGGTTTTATTCCAATCTGTTTATTGTTCCCAAAAAGGAGGGAACTTTCAGACCCATCCTGTATCTCAAGTGTGTAAACAAGTTTCTCAGAGTTCCGTCCTTCAAGATGGAAACTATTCGGTCAATTCTTCCTCTGGTTCAAGAGGGTCAGTTCATGACTACAGTAGATCTGAAGGATGCGTATCTGCATATTCCCATCCCCAAGGATCATCACTGAGATTTGCTTTCCTAGACAAGCATTTTCAGTTTGTGGCTCTTCCTTTCGGTATTGCAACAGCTCCCAGAGTGTTTTCAAAGATCCTGGGTGCGTTATTGGCAGTTCTCAGACTTCAGGGGGTTGCAGTAGCTCCTTATCTGGACGACATTCTAGTTCAGGCGCCATCTTTTCAAATAGCAAACTCCCACACATTGTTGTTGGAAAATCCTGCAAAACACACAAATGTGAATGCTTTACCTGGTATAGCCAGTGAGCTCAACTACATGTATTTTAATTCCCGCAGTCTGTGACTTATTCAAATCAGACCTGTTTTGCGGTAATGCTCTGCTATTCTATAATTGGTTACACCAGTACATCTTCTGATTGGCTGCACTGAGTAAAAATATACATATTCAGGTCCCAAACAGGGACAGAAAAGATTTTTAATTCATGTTTAAACTGTGTGTTGGAGGGGAAAATACTTAGTTCAGTGTCCCTTTTGTAGTTTTTTTTAATTATTATTTTCTTCCTAAATAAAATCAATTTAATAAAATAGCCCCCTTTGAAACTATGTAGTGTGTTTTGTTAATAAGGTAACATAATAAACTGAAAGCATGTATCTTCTAGGCATTGGTACAACATCATCTAAACTGTTCAATAGACTACAATATATTTGCTGGGTAGGGTTTGAATTTTTTTTATATCTTTTTTTAATACGAGGTTACTTTCTGCATTACGACTAGAATATGCAAGAAACATTTTTGCATTGATTGTTGAAACTTAAGTGAGGTTTTTAAAGACTACATCTAGAGTTGTAGTTAATATATGTTATAGCATTTATTATTTGTGTACAAAAGATGTTAGCTTTTTATAACATAAGCTGATTAAAAAATTATATAAATATTTTAAGATATTTTATGGAATTAAAATCAATTTCTGCCTAGATTTTAAATCCTCAAACATTTTTATTTTAGAAGACAGACCTTTTAAATGTTTCTTAGAAAGGATTGTGAGAGTTATTTTTGTCAAGTTTTCAAAAAAGTAAGCTAGGCAAAGTTCCTTCTTTCATTGCAAACAATAAAGCAAAGCGAGACATTTCCTAGGGCAACAAATGATGGCTGCTTCACTTTATACTTTTAGCTATATTTGAACTCCCTGTCAAAAATTGGCAGCAAAATCCTTGTAATCCGTTGCAGCCTCAAGGCCTTAAAGTAATGTAAGATAGGAGGACTATTGAACAAAAGTTAAAAAAATATATATATCCTCAAAATTTAAAGATATTTGTTTTTATGAATTTATTTTTTTGATGAGAAATCTGATGACCATTTAATGTGTGTTCTCACTAAATACAGTAGTAGAAATTGGCAATATAGGATATGTGTTTAGATTATATGATTAAAGGGCCACTAAAGTCCAAATTAAAGTTTCATGATTCATATAGATTGTGCACTTTTTTAAAGTTTAAAATATATTTCAGTTATCAAAACTTGTACATTCTTTTATATGAACACTTTCGGAATCTTCAGCCCCTACTACTGGGCATGTGCAAGTATATACGTAAATGCATTTTGTGATTGGCTGATGATTAACTGACATTTGATTGAAAATATTCTACTGCACATTCCAAATTCAAAGTAAGTGCTATATCATTGTCTTTTTTTTATTGTGTATTTGTTAATTATTCAAGTATGTCCTTTTATGCACAATGCTGAGTTTCTATTCCCTAGAGCTTTTTTTAGACCATTTTAATTTTGCTAAAACATTTTTTTCAAACATACTATTTTGATATAAAAAAAATACACCCTTTTTCAAGTTGGTAGTCATGTTAAATTGAACAATGATGCATATGAATTAGGGGTCTCATGTTTTGGCACATTTCAGTTTTCAGTGCTGAAATACAGACTGTTTGTATTATTATATTTGAAGTATGTTTTTGCAACATTGGGTTGTTTGTTTGTGCTTTAAACGTACTCCCTATATTTTAGCAACTTTGGTATGTTGCACTGTGCTTTTAATTTAATACTCCTTGTCAAGTTCTACAAATACTGATACAGCTGATAAGATTCCGTCTTTATGGAGCATTTATGTAATTGTTTTTTTACTGTTATGTAAGATATGTATAAGGTGTTTATGAAAGCAATTTAAATTTAGCCAAAACATTTTTTCCTGAGATTGAAGTTAACATCAGGATTTTTTGGGAATAAATTTGATATGGAAATGACTGAAATGGACCCCTGAAGGAGAGAGATTATTTTTTCAATAAAAGACCTGATCTGTCTACAACCTGGCCACACATATAAGCTGTAATTTAGCGTGGCATGTTTCTAAGTACATTAAAGGGGTGTTAAACAGTAAATACATGCTAGACATAATTATGTATTCAAAGCAAAAATTAGCCTTAGAATAATATGTAGATGTATTTTTAAAAAAATTATATTAGTTGTTAAATATTGAAAATATAAATATGAAGCTTTAGTTTCTATAAAATAATTTAGTTTTTATAGCGTATAAAACTAGGTACTTTGAACTCTTTTTAGATTATCCCTTGTTCCACACAGCCTTGTTTTGACAGTCTCTTTTATTGCCTGTTTTGTATCTGTCCCTAATTTTCCTCAGTGGAATAGATTGATGAAGGTAAACTTAAATGGACAGTAAAGTCCAAATTAAACTTTCATAATTCAGATAGGGTATGTAATTTAAAACAACTTTCCAATTTACTTTATTCATTAAATTTGCTTTGTTCTCTTGGTATTCTTAGTTGAAAGCTAAACCTTGGTAGGCTCATATTCAAATTTCTAAGACCTTGAATGCCACCTCATATATGAATGCATTTGACTGTTTTTCACAGCTAAAGAGTGTTAGTTTGTGTTCCATATTAGATAACATTGTGCTCACGCCCGTAGAGTTATTTAAGAGTCAGCACTAATTGCTTGAAATGCAAGTCTGTCAAAAGATCTGAGCTATGGGGGCAGTCTGCAGATGCTTAGATAAAAGGTAATCAGAGAGGTAAAAAGTATATTTCTATAACCGTGCTAGTTATGCAAAACTGGGGAATGGTAAATAAAGGGATTGCCTATTTTTTTAAACAATAACATAATTTATGTAAGAACTTACCTGATAAATTCATTTATTTCATATTAGCAAGAGTCCATGAGCTAGTGACGTATGGGATATACATTCCTACCAGGAGGGGCAAAGTTTCCCAAACCTCAAAATGCCTACAAATACACCCCTCACCACACCCACAATTCAGTTTAACGAATAGCCAAGAAGTGGGGTGATAAAAAAGTGCGAAAGCATATAAAATAAGGAATTGGAATAATTGTGCTTTATACAAAATCATAACCACCACAAAAAAGGGCGGGCCTCATGGACTCTTGCTAATATGAAATAAATGAATTTATCAGGTAAGTTCTTACATAAATTATGTTTTCTTTCATGTAATTAGCAAGAGTCCATGAGCTAGTGACGTATGGGATAATGACTACCCAAGATGTGGATCTTTCCACACAAGAGTCACTAGAGAGGGAGGGATAAAATAAAGACAGCCAATTCCTGCTGAAAATAATCCACACCCAAAATATAGTTTAACGAAAAACATAAGCAGAAGATTCAAACTGAAACCGCTGCCTGAAGTACTTTTCTACCAAAAACTGCTTCAGAAGAAGAAAATACATCAAAATGGTAGAATTTAGTAAAAGTATGCAAAGAGGACCAAGTTGCTGCTTTGCAGATCTGGTCAACCGAAGCTTCATTCCTAAACGCCCAGGAAGTAGAAACTGACCTAGTAGAATGAGCTGTAATCCTATGAGGCGGAGTTTTACCCGACTCAACATAGGCAAGATGAATAAAAGATTTCAACAAAGATGCCAAAGAAATGGCAGAAGCTTTCTGGCCTTTTCTAGAACCGGAAAAGATAACAAATAGACTAGAAGTCTTACGGAAAGATTTCGTAGCTTCAACATAATATTTCAAAGCTCTAACAACATCCAAAGAATGCAACGATTTCTCCTTAGAATTCTTAGGATTAGGACATAATGAAGGAACCACAATTTCCCTACTAATGTTGTTGGAATTCACAACTTTAGGTAAAAATTCAAAAGAAGTTCGCAACACCGCCTTATCCTGATGAAAAATCAGAAAAGGAGACTCACAAGAAAGAGCAGAAAATTCAGAAACTCTTCTGGCAGAAGAGATGGCCAAAAGGAACAAAACTTTCCAAGAAAGTAATTTAATGTCCAATGAATGCATAGGTTCAAACGGAGAAGCTTGAAGAGCTCCCAGAACCAAATTCAAACTCCAAGGAGGAGAAATTGACTTAATGACAGGTTTTATACGTACCAAAGCTTGTACAAAACAATGAATATCAGGAAAAATAGCAATCTTTCTATGAAAAAGAACTGAAAGAGCAGAGATTTGTCCTTTCAAAGAACTTGCGGACAAACCCTTATCTAAACCATCCTGAAGAAACTGTAAAATTCTCGGTATTCTAAAAGAATGCCAAGAAAAATGATGAGAAAGACACCAAGAAATATAAGTCTTCCAGACTCTATAATATATCTCTCGAGATACAGATTTACGAGCCTGTAACGTAGTATTAATGACAGAGTCAGAGAAACCTCTTTGACCAAGAATCAAGCGTTCAATCTCCATACCTTTAAATTTAAGGATTTCAGATCCTGATGGAAAAAGGGACCTTGTGACAGAAGGTCTGGTCTTAACGGAAGAGTCCACGGTTGGCAAGAGGCCATCCGGACAAGATCCGCATACCAAAACCTGTGAGGCCATGCCGGAGCTACCAGCAGAACAAACGAGCATTCCTTCAGAATCTTGGAGATTACTCTTGGAAGAAGAACTAGAGGCGGAAAGATATAGGCAGGATGATACTTCCAAGGAAGTGATAATGCATCCACTGCCTCCGCCTGAGGATCCCGGGATCTGGACAGATACCTGGGAAGTTTCTTGTTTAGATGGGACGCCATCAGATCTATTTCTGGAAGTTCCCACATTTGAACAATCTGAAGAAATACCTCTGGGTGAAGAGACCATTCGCCCGGATGCAACGTTTGGCGACTGAGATAATCCGCTTCCCAATTGTCTATACCTGGGATATGAACCGCAGAGATTAGACAGGAGCTGGATTCCGCCCAAACCAAAATTCGAGATACTTCTTTCATAGCCAGAGGACTGAGAGTCCCTCCTTGATGATTGATGTATGCCACAGTTGTGACATTGTCTGTCTGAAAACAAATGAACGATTCTCTCTTCAGAAGAGGCCAAAACTGAAGAGCTCTGAAAATTGCACGGAGTTCGAAAATATTGATCGGAAATCTCACCTCCTGAGATTCCCAAACTCCTTGTGCTGTCAGAGATCCCCACACAGCTCCCCAACCCGAGAGACTTGCATCTGTTGAAATTACAGTCCAGGTCGGAAGCACAAAAGAAGCCCCCTGAATTAAACGATGGTGATCTGTCCACCATGTTAGAGAGTGTCGAACAATCGGTTTTAAAGATATTGTTTGAGATATCTTCGTGTAATCCTTGCACCATTGCTTCAGCATACAGAGCTGAAGAGGTCGCATGTGAAAACGAGCAAAGGGGATCGCGTCCGATGCAGCAGTCATAAGACCTAGAATTTCCATGCATAAGGCTACCGAAGGGAATGATTGTGACTGAAGGTTTCGACAAGCTGCAATCAATTTTAGACGTCTCTTGTCTGTTAAAGACAGAGTCATGGACACTGAATCCATCTGGAAACCCAGAAAGGTTACCCTTGTCTGAGGAATCAAAGAACTTTTTGGTAAATTGATCCTCCAACCATGATCTTGAAGAAACAACACAAGTCGATTCGTATGAGATTCTGCTAAATGTAAAGACTGAGCAAGTACCAAGATATCGTCCAAATAAGGAAATACCACAATACCCTGTTCTCTGATTACAGACAGAAGGGCACCGAGAACCTTTGAAAAAATTCTTGGAGCTGTCGCTAGGCCAAACGGCAGAGCCACAAACTGGTAATGCTTGTCCAGAAAAGAGAATCTCAGGAACTGATAATGATCTGGATGAATCGGAATATGCAGATATGCATCCTGTAAATCTATTGTGGACATATAATTCCCTTGCTGAACAAAAGGCAAGATAGTCCTTACAGTTACCATTTTGAACGTTGGTATTCGTACATAACGATTCAATATTTTTAGATCCAGAACTGGTCTGAAGGAGTTCTCCTTCTTTGGTACAATGAAGAGATTTGAATAAAACCCCATCCCCTGTTCCAGAACTGGAACTGGCATAATTACTCCAGTCAACTCTAGATCTGAAACACATTTCAGAAATGCTTGAGCTTTTACTGGATTTACTGGGACACGGGAAAGAAAAAATCTCTTTGCAGGAGGTCTCATCTTGAAACCAAACCTGTACCCTTCCGAAACAATGTTCTGAATCCAAAGATTGTGAACAGAATTGATCCAAATTTCTTTGAAAAAACGTAACCTGCCCCCTACCAGCTGAGCTGGAATGAGGGCCGCACCTTCATGTGGACTTAGAAGCAGGCTTTGCCTTTCTAGCTGGCTTGGATTTATTCCAGACTGGAGATGGTTTCCAAACTGAAACTGCTCCTGAGGATGAAGGATCAGGCTTTTGTTCTTTGTTGAAACGAAAGGAACGAAAACGATTATTAGCCCTACTTTTACCTTTAGATTTTTTATCCTGTGGTAAAAAAGTTCCTTTCCCACCAGTAACAGTTGAAATGATGGAATCCAACTGAGAACCAAATAATTTGTTACCCTGGAAAGAAATAGAAAGTAAAGTTGATTTAGAAGCCATATCAGCATTCCAAGTTTTAAGCCATAAAGCTCTTCTAGCTAAAATAGTTAGAGACATAAACCTGACATCAACTCTGATAATATCAAAAATGGCATCACAGATAAAATTACTAGCATGCTGTAGAAGAATAATAATATCATGAGAATCACGATGTGTTACTTGTTGCGCTAAAGTTTCCAACCAAAAAGTTGAAGCTGCAGCAACATCAGCCAAAGATATAGCAGGTCTAAGAAGATTACCTGAACACAGATAAGCTTTTCTTAGAAAGGACTCAATTTTCCTATCTAGAGGATCCTTAAACGAAGTACCATCTGACGTAGGAATAGTAGTACGTTTAGCAAGGGTAGAAATAGCCCCATCAACTTTAGGGATTTTGTCCCAAAATTCCAATCTGTCAGACGGCACAGGATATAAATGCTTAAAACGTTTAGAAGGAGTAAATGAATTACCCAATTTATCCCATTCTTTGGAAATTACTGCAGAAATAGCATTAGGAACAGGAAAAACTTCTGGAATAACCACAGGAGCTTTAAATACCTTATCCAAACGTTTAGAATTAGTATCAGGAGGACCAGAATCCTCTATTTCTAAAGCAATTAGTACTTCTTTAAGTAAAGAACGAATAAATTCCATTTTAAATAAATATGAAGATTTATCAGCATCAACCTCAGAGACAGAATCCTCTGAACCAGAGGATTCATCAGAATCAGAATGATGATGTTCATTTAAAAATTCATCTGTAGGGAGAGAAGTTTTAAAAGATTTTTTACGTTTACTAGAAGGAGAAATAACAGACATAGCCTTCTTTATGGATTCAGAAACAAAATCTCTTATATTATCAGGAACATTCTGCACCTTAGATGTTGAAGGAACTGCAACAGGCAATGGTACTTTACTAAAGGAAATATTATCTGCTTTAACAAGTTTGTCATGACAATCAATACAAACAACAGCTGGAGAAATGGCTACCAAAAGTTTACAGCAGATGCACTTAGCTTTGGTAGATTCAGTACTTGACAGCGATTTTCCTGTAGTATCTTCTGACTCAGATGCAACGTGAGACATCTTGCAATATGTAAGAGAAAAAACAACATATATATAAAGCAAAATTGATCAAATCCCTTAAATGACAGTTTCAGGAATGGGAAAAAATGCCAAGAACAAGCCTCTAGCAACCAGAAGCAATAAAAAATGAGACTTAAATAATTGAGGAGACTAAAGCGACGCCCATATTATTTGGCGCCTAAATGCTTTTGGCGCCAAAATGACGCCATATCCGGAACGCCGACATTTTTGGCGCGAAATAACGTCAAAAAATGACGTAACTTCCGGCGACACGTATGACGCCGGAAACGGAAATAGAATTTTGCGCCAAAAAAGTCCGCGCCAAAAATGACGTAATAAAAAGAGGCATTTTCAGCCCCCGCGAGCCTAATAGCCCACCGGGAAGAGTCAAATTTTTGAAGGTAAGAAAAAATGAATAAATCAAAAAATGCATTATCCCAAATATGAAACTGACTGTCTGAAAATAAGGAAAGTTGAACATTCTGAGTCAAGGCAAATAAATGTTTGAATACATATATTTAGAACTTTATAAACAAAGTGCCCAACCATAGCTTGGAGTGTCACAAAAAATAAGACTTACTTACCCCAGGACACTCATCTACATATAGCAGATAGCCAAACCAGTACTGAAACGAGAATCAGCAGAGGTAATGGTATATATAAGAGTATATCGTCGATCTGAAAAGGGAGGTAAGAGATGAATCTCTACGACCGATAACAGAGAACCTATGAAATAGACCCCGTAGAAGGAGATCACTGCATTCAAATAGGCAATACTCTTCTCACATCTCTCTGACATTCACTGCACGCTGAGAGGAAAACCGGGCTCCAACTTGCTGCGGAGCGCATATCAACGTAGAATCTAGCACAAACTTACTTCACCACCTCCATCGGAGGCAAAGTTTGTAAAACTGAATTGTGGGTGTGGTGAGGGGTGTATTTGTAGGCATTTTGAGGTTTGGGAAACTTTGCCCCTCCTGGTAGGAATGTATATCCCATACGTCACTAGCTCATGGACTCTTGCTAATTACATGAAAGAAATCTTTTTTTTGTGTTTACTATTCCTTGAAGTTCATTTGTACCCTCGTCACTTCTGCAACTTTGTGAGTCTCTCTACATTGTAATTAAGTTCCACTGTGAAGGATACTGATACCAGAAATTCACATTAAAAACATTACATAAGAATGTAAAATTAAAAAAAAGACAAAAATATTCCCTTGAGGAGGAATGAAAGAGGAATTAAAACAAGACAACTGTGTCAGCCTTGAAATAATGATACATGACCTTGAGACTTCACAAGTGCAATAGAGTAAAGTCTTCATTTGAGGCCTAAGTGCCTAAGATGGAGTGTGCATCTGGCATGGCAGGAAGTTAAAGGGACACTCCGGTCAAATTAAACTTTCATGATTCAGATAAAGCATGCAATTTGAAATAACTTTCCAATTTACTTTCATTAACAAAATGTGCACAGTCTTTTTATATTTACACTTTTTGAGTCACCAGCTCCTACTGAGCATGTACAAGAATTTACAGAATATATACGTATATATGCATTTGTGATTGGCTGATGGCTGTCACATGGTACAGGGGGAGGGAAAATATACATAACTTTGAAACTTGTCAGAATAGAAATCTACTACTCATTTGAAGTTCAGACAAAGTGCTATTGTATTGTCTTTTTATCACACATTTGTTAATTAAGCAAATCTACTTTATTTACAGGTCCTTTAACTATGAAATCTCACAAGACTATGGTGAAATTCCAGATTAGTGTATACTCAGCACTGATGATGCTGATTGACTGTCTGTTAGTTTTTTACCATACAGATGCAATTAAAATGAATAGATGAATATTAGTTGAAAATGTTTTTTGTTTAAAATGACAGCTAATCCGTTTATTATCCATTCCCCCGTTTTGCATAACCAACACTGTTATATCAGTACACGTTTTACCTCTGTGATTACCTTGTGTCTAAGCGTCTGCAGAATGCCCTCAGTTCTTATGACAGACTTGCATTTTAGTCAGTCAGTGCTGACTCGTAAATAACTCCACTTATGTTAGCACATTGTTATCTATTTGACACACATGAACTAGGACTGTTTAACTGTGAAAAACTGTCAAAATGCACTGAGACAAGAGGCGGCCATCAAGGGCTTAGAAATTGGCATATTAGCCTACATAGTTTTAGCTTTTAACAAAGAATGCTAAGAGAATAAAGCAAATGTGATGATAAATGTAAATTAGAAAGTTGTTTAATTGCATCCCCTTTCTGAATCATAAAAGTTGTATTTTGACTTGACTGTCCCTTTCAATATAGAAAACTGAGGTATATATATCATAAAACATTTTCTTTTCTCCTAAATGCCTCAAGGATACATAATAATTTAAGTATTATGTCCCGTTCTCCATAGCATGTCCTTGGGATGTCAAAAAAATCAAGTATTAGTTTTTTTTTTATTACTTCAGTAGTTTACACATGCTGCAATTGCCTATTCAAAATCAATCACACTACAACATTTTATATGTGGTGGTATCAATTTTGAACAAACTATTGAATATTGTAAATATGTTATATAATCAATGGAGCAACAAAAATGTTTTATTTAATAAACATTTAATTTAAATTTAATAACAATTAATAAATCAATATAATAATTTCTTTCATGTAATTAGCAAGAGTCCATGAGCTAGTGACGTATGGGATATACATTCCTACCAGGAGGGGCAAAGTTTCCCAAACCTCAAAATGCCTATAAATACACCCCTCACCACACCCACAATTCAGTTTTACAAACTTTGCCTCCGATGGAGGTGGTGAAGTAAGTTTGTGCTAGATTCTACGTTGATATGCGCTCCGCAGCAAGTTGGAGCCCGGTTTTCCTCTCAGCGTGCAGTGAATGTCAGAGGGATGTGAGGAGTATTGCCTATTTGAATGCAGTGATCTCCTTCTAAGGGGTCTATTTCATAGGTTCTCTGTTATCGGTCGTAGAGATTCATCTCTTACCTCCCTTTTCAGATCGACGATATACTCTTATATATACCATTACCTCTGCTGATTCTCGTTTCAGTACTGGTTTGGCTATCTACTATATGTAGATGAGTGTCCTGGGGTAAGTAAGTCTTATTTTCTGTGACACTCCTAGCTATGGTTGGGCACTTTGTTTATAAAGTTCTAAATATATGTATTCAAACATTTATTTGCCTTGACTCAGAATGTTCAACTTTCCTTATTTTCAGACAGTCAGTTTCATATTTGGGATAATGCATTTTAACATTTTTCTTACCTTAAAATTTGACTTTTTCCCTGTGGGCTGTTAGGCTCGCGGGGGCTGAAAATGCTTCATTTATTGCGTCATTCTTGGCGCGGACTTTTTTGGCGCAAAAATTCTATTTCCGTTTCCGGCGTCATACGTGTCGCCGGAAGTTGCGTCATTTTTTGACGTTATTTTGCGCCAAAAATGTCGGCGTTCCGGATGTGGCGTCATTTTTGGCGCCAAAAAGCATTTAGGCGCCAAATAATGTGGGCGTCTTATTTGGCGCGAAAAAATATGGGCGTCACTTTTGTCTCCACATTATTTAAGTCTCATTTTTTATTGCTTCTGGTTGCTAGAAGCTTGTTCTTTGGCATTTTTTCCCATTCCTGAAACTGTCATTTAAGGAATTTGATCAATTTTGCTTTATATATATGTTGTTTTTTCTCTTACATATTGCAAGATGTCTCACGTTGCATCTGAGTCAGAAGATACTGCAGGAAAATCGCTGTCAAGTGCTGAATCTACCAAAGCTAAGTGTATCTGCTGTAAACTTTTGGTAGCTATTTCTCCAGCTGTTGTTTGTATTGATTGTCATGACAAACTTGTTAAAGCAGATAATATTTCCTTTAGTAAAGTACCATTGCCTGTTGCAGTTCCTTCAACATCTAAGGTGCAGAATGTTCCTGATAATATAAGAGATTTTGTTTCTGAATCCATAAAGAAGGCTATGTCTGTTATTTCTCCTTCTAGTAAACGTAAAAAATCTTTTAAAACTTCTCTCCCTACAGATGAATTTTTAACTGAACATCATCATTCTGATTCTGATGATTCCTCTGGTTCAGAGGATTCTGTCTCAGAGGTTGATGCTGATAAATCTTCATATTTATTTAAAATGGAATTTATTCGTTCTTTACTTAAAGAAGTCCTAATTGCTTTAGAAATAGAGGATTCTGGTCCTCTTGATACTAAATCTAAACGTTTAAATAAGGTTTTTAAATCTCCTGTAGTTATTCCAGAAGTTTTTCCTGTCCCTGATGCTATTTCTGCAGTAATTTCCAAAGAATGGGATAATTTGGGTAATTCATTTACTCCTTCTAAACGTTTTAAGCAATTATATCCTGTGCCGTCTGACAGACTGGAATTTTGGGACAAGATCCCTAAAGTTGATGGGGCTATTTCTACCCTTGCTAAACGTACTACTATTCCTACGTCAGATGGTACTTCGTTTAAGGATCCTCTAGATAGGAAAATTGAGTCCTTTCTAAGAAAAGCTTATCTGTGTTCAGGTAATCTTCTTAGACCTGCTATATCTTTGGCTGATGTTGCTGCAGCTTCAACTTTTTGGTTGGAAACTTTAGCGCAACAAGTAACACATCGTGATTCTCATGATATTATTATTCTTCTTCAAAATGCTAATAATTTTATCTGTGATGCCATTTTTGATATTATCAGAGTTGATGTCAGGTTTATGTCTCTAGCTATTTTAGCTAGAAGAGCTTTATGGCTTAAAACTTGGAATGCTGATATGGCTTCTAAATCAACTTTACTTTCCATTTCTTTCCAGGGTAACAAATTATTTGGTTCTCAGTTGGATTCCATTATTTCAACTGTTACTGGTGGGAAAGGAACTTTTTTACCACAGGATAAAAAATCTAAAGGTAAAAACAGGGCTAATAATCGTTTTCGTTCCTTTCGTTTCAACAAAGAACAAAAGCCTGATCCTTCATCCTCAGGAGCAGTTTCAGTTTGGAGACCATCTCTAGTTTGGAATAAATCCAAGCTAGCTAGAAAGGCAAAGCCTGCTTCTAAGTCCACATGAAGGTGCGGCCCTCATTCCAGCTCAGCTGGTAGGGGGCAGGTTACGTTTTTTCAAGGAAATTTGGATCAATTCTGTTCACAATCTTTGGATTCAGAGCATTGTTTCAGAAGGGTACAGAATTGGTTTCAAGTTGAGACCTCCTGCAAAGAGATTTTTTCTTTCCCGTGTCCCAGTAAATCCAGTAAAAGCTCAAGCATTTCTGAAATGTGTTTCAGATCTAGAGTTGACTGGAGTAATTATGCCAGTTCCAGTTCCGGAACAGGGGATGGGGTTTTATTCAAATCTCTTCATTGTACCAAAGAAGGAGAATTCTTTCAGACCAGTTCTGGATCTAAAAATATTGAATCGTTATGTAAGGATACCAACGGTCAAGATGGTAACTTTAAGGACTATCTTACCTTTTGTTCAGCAAGGGAATTATATGTCCACAATAGATTTACAGGATGCATATCTGCATATTCCGATTCATCCAGATCATTATCAGTTTCTGAGATTCTCGTTTCTGGACAAGCATTACCAATTTGTGGCTCTGCCGTTTGGCCTAGCTACAGCTCCAAGAATTTACAAAGGTTCTCGGTGCCCTGCTGTCTGTAATCAGAGAACAGGGTATTGTGGTATTTCCTTATTTGGACGATATCTTGGTACTTGCTCAGTCTTTACATTTAGCAGAATCTCATACGAATCGACTTGTGTTGTTTCTTCAAGATCATGGTTGGAGGATCAATTTACCAAAAAGTTCTTTGATTCCTCAGACAAGGGTAACCTTTCTGGGTTTCCAGATGGATTCAGTGTCCATGACTCTGTCTTTAACAGACAAGAGACGTCTAAAGTTGATTACAGCTTGTCGAAACCTTCAGTCACAATCATTCCCTTCGGTAGCCTTATGCATGGAAATTCTAGGTCTTATGACTGCTGCATCGGACGCGATCCCCTTTGCTCGTTTTCACATGCGACCTCTTCAGCTCTGTATGCTGAAGCAATGGTGCAAGGATTACACGAAGATATCTCAATTAATATCTTTAAAACCGATTGTTCGACACTCTCTAACATGGTGGACAGATCACCATCGTTTAATTCAGGGGGCTTCTTTTGTGCTTCCGACCTGGACTGTAATTTCAACAGATGCAAGTCTCACAGGTTGGGGAGCTGTGTGGGGATCTCTGACGGCACAAGGAGTTTGGGAATCTCAGGAGGTGAGATTACCGATCAATATTTTGGAACTCCGTGCAATTTTCAGAGCTCTTCAGTTTTGGCCTCTTCTGAAGAGAGAATCGTTCATTTGTTTTCAGACAGACAATGTCACAACTGTGGCATACATCAATCATCAAGGAGGGACTCACAGTCCTCTGGCTATGAAAGAAGTATCTCGAATTTTGGTTTGGGCGGAATCCAGCTCCTGTCTAATCTCTGCGGTTCATATCCCAGGTGTAGACAATTGGGAAGCGGATTATCTCAGTCGCCAAACGTTGCATCCGGGCGAATGGTCTCTTCACCCAGAGGTATTTCTTCAGATTGTTCAAATGTGGGAACTTCCAGAAATAGATCTGATGGCGTCCCATCTAAACAAGAAACTTCCCAGGTATCTGTCCAGATCCCGGGATCCTCAGGCGGAGGCAGTGGATGCATTATCACTTCCTTGGAAGTATCATCCTGCCTATATCTTTCCGCCTCTAGTTCTTCTTCCAAGAGTAATCTCCAAGATTCTGAAGGAATGCTCGTTTGTTCTGCTGGTAGCTCCGGCATGGCCTCACAGGTTTTGGTATGCGGATCTTGTCCGGATGGCCTCTTGCCAACCGTGGACTCTTCCGTTAAGACCAGACCTTCTGTCACAAGGTCCTTTTTTCCATCAGGATCTGAAATCCTTCAATTTAAAGGTATGGAGATTGAACGCTTGATTCTTGGTCAAAGAGGTTTCTCTGACTCTGTGATTAATACTATGTTACAGGCTCGTAAATCTGTATCTCGAGAGATATATTATAGAGTCTGGAAGACTTATATTTCTTGGTGTCTTTCTCATCATTTTTCCTGGCATTCTTTTAGAATACCGAGAATTTTACAGTTCCTTCAGGATGGTTTAGATAAAGGTTTGTCCGCAAGTTCTTTGAAAGGACAAATCTCTGCTCTTTCTGTTCTTTTTCACAGAAAGATTGCTATTCTTCCTGATATTCATTGTTTTGTACAAGCTTTGGTTCGTATAAAACCTGTCATTAAGTCAATTTCTCCTCCTTGGAGTTTGAATTTGGTTCTGGGAGCTCTTCAAGCTCCTCCGTTTGAACCTATGCATTCATTGGACATTAAATTACTTTCTTGGAAAGTTTTGTTCCTTTTGGCCATCTCTTCTGCCAGAAGAGTTTCTGAATTATCTGCTCTTTCTTGTAAGTCTCCTTTTCTGATTTTTCATCAGGATAAGGCGGTGTTGCGAACTTCTTTTGAATTTTTACCTAAAGTTGTGAATTCCAACAACATTAGTAGAGAAATTGTGGTTCCTTCATTATGTCCTAATCCTAAGAATTCTAAGGAGAAATCGTTGCATTCTTTGGATGTTGTTAGAGCTTTGAAATATTATGTTGAAGCTACGAAATCTTTTCGTAAGACTTCTAGTCTATTTGTTATCTTTTCCGGTTCTAGAAAAGGCCAGAAAGCTTCTGCCATTTCTTTGGCATCTTGGTTGAAATCTTTAATTCATCTTGCCTATGTTGAGTCGGGTAAAACTCCGCCTCAGAGAATTACAGCTCATTCTACTAGGTCAGTTTCTACTTCCTGGGCGTTTAGGAATGAAGCTTCGGTTGACCAGATCTGCAAAGCAGCGACTTGGTCCTCTTTGCATACTTTTACTAAATTCTACCATTTTGATGTATTTTCTTCTTCTGAAGCAGTTTTTGGTAGAAAAGTACTTCAGGCAGCGGTTTCAGTTTGAATCTTCTGCTTATGTTTTTCGTTAAACTTTATTTTGGGTGTGGATTATTTTCAGCAGGAATTGGCTGTCTTTATTTTATCCCTCCCTCTCTAGTGACTCTTGTGTGGAAAGATCCACTTCTTGGGTAGTCATTATCCCATACGTCACTAGCTCATGGACTCTTGCTAATTACATGAAAGAAAACATAATTTATGTAAGAACTTACCTGATAAATTCATTTCTTTCATATTAGCAAGAGTCCATGAGGCCCGCCCTTTTTTTGTGGTGGTTATGATTTTTGTATAAAGCACAATTATTCCAATTCCTTATTTTATATGCTTTCGCACTTTTTTATCACCCCACTTCTTGGCTATTCGTTAAACTGAATTGTGGGTGTGGTGAGGGGTGTATTTATAGGCATTTTGAGGTTTGGGAAACTTTGCCCCTCCTGGTAGGAATGTATATCCCATACGTCACTAGCTCATGGACTCTTGCTAATATGAAAGAAATGAATTTATCAGGTAAGTTCTTACATAAATTATGTTGTTATAAGATTGTAACTATCCTGAATCAATTAATGATTGAAAGCTTTAGATAATTAGCTAATTATCATGATTTCAGTTAGTGATTGATAACTGTATCAGGACTTTATCAGGATAGTTAAATTATTAGAAAATCATTGTTGTTTCAGGTATCTTTTTTTATAGCTATAATTACTGTTCTTGTAAAATATTTACAAATACTACTTTGCATCTTAACTTTATAAACTTATTTAAAATTAAACTGAATAAACTCAATAATGAACTAACTATAAGGTAAACACATTTCTTCAACTAAACCCCTTAGGTACAAGCACCGTGTAATCAAAATATAATCTACATATAATACTTATACATTAAATATAATGAATCTTATACCATATCAATTTTATACGTGTGCACAAAATGGCTGGATTACAAGTGGAGTGCACATTTGTGCTCCCCTCAGTAATATTGACGAGTGCAAATGTGCGCTGGTATTACAAGTTGAGCGCAATGTGAATGCAACCTCGTACGTTTATGCAGTCTAATTGATAAAACTAGCCATGCTATGCAAAACAAAATAAGTGCCACAGCAAAAACAGGATTTAGAAACGGTTTACAAACTTGAGACATGTTTTATACCTGCACCCTATTCTCAATCATATATGTGAAAAGGGCGGCTTGTACCACATTTTTAACCATGTAAGCTGATCCTATCGCTTCAAGGCAAATCCCACATGTGAGTCTCACTTCAGTATTAGAATCAGGCATATTATCTGCACATATATTGATTGTGTTTCCAACCTTTAAAAAAGATAATGGGGAGAGGGGTGGGCTTATTTATATGTTACTTAATGTTGAAAAATACTATTTATATGCATGCCCATTAAAAAAAATAAAAACATCAATTGAGTTTGCATGTGCAGTATAATTTTGTATATTATAAGGCAACGATTGCCTACTTCCTAACACATGGGGTCCGCAGGCCAATATTTTATAAGCCTTAAAGGGACATTATACCTATATGCTAAATCACATGAAAGTAATACAGCATAACTGTAGAAAGCTGACAACAAAATATCACCTGAACATGGGAGATAATTTACCTCAAAATGTATTTAGCTCACAGATGTAAGTGCTCTGTGAACAGTTATCCTTCAGTTACTGTCAGTTGCATGTTTAAAAAAAAAAAAAAACCTCATGAGATTTCACTGAAAACTTCCTTAAGCTGAGGAAGGAAATAACGTGCTAGATGCACACTACCTAGCAAGTTCCAGGACTAGTGTCTTGATTGGATATTAAACTAATACTGCATATTTCCTAACTAATGTGTGCAGTGGCACAGGGCAAGATTGATATAAGAATGCAAGGTACCCTATATCTTCTGTTCTCCCCTCTTGAGGACCCTTTTGAGTTTTGGCCACCCCAAAGTACACATTTCCTTCTTAATATGAGGACAGTCCACGGCATCATTCCTTACTGTTGGGAAATACTGAACCTGGCCACCAGGAGGAGGCAAAGACACCCCAGCCAAAAGGCTTAAATACTTCCCCTACTTCCCTCATATCCCAGTCATTATTGGCCTTTCGTCACAGGAGGATGACAGAGAAGTGTCAGAAAATGCAGAGTAGTTCCTTGTGGAGGGTATCTACCCTTTGAAATGGGACTGGATTTTAAGTAATCTTGTCAGCCTCTCGGTGAGAGCATTGACGAATGTTAGGGTCTGGAGATGCAGGGAGAGTCTTTCTGCAAACTCATCCAGACACGTATTAACAGCTCCTAAGCAATCAGTGTTGACTAGTTTCACTGCCTGCTTCCATTACTCAAGTCCATGTCAGGAGCGATGCTGCAAGAATATCTAACTTGAGATACTGTGTTTCTGTTCCACGGCATAGATTCCGGTACGATTGTTTCATATTTTTTTTACACATATGATAACGCAAGAAGACAGGGTCACAGTATGGCTCATTTTATCTGTGTGGAATCAAGGGTTAACCTCTCCAGAGGGGGATTATTGAACAGTGGGGATTAATCACATAAGTTTATTTGCTTATGCTGCAATATGTGTGAGATGAGGCTCAGGCAGATGTTGGAACATACAGGTTTTACTTTTGTTTTTGGAAGCTGTGCAGCCTGAAAGGCTTGGAGCGCTTTTTTCCTATAGCAAGGGCAGTCCTGCATTGTGCACCACGTGACCGGGTGTGGTCACACTGACTTCCTCTTTCCTGACCGTGCGCTTTACCGGAGAAGAAGCGGTTTCTCTGTTTGGCCTTGGTCATAGGAGGTGGTGAGTGCCCCAGCTATTGGGGGTATAAAGTTGCCATTTTATCTTATTATTCAATAGTGTGCTTTATAAGCGCAAGCTATGGAGGATTCTGATGCATTAGAGGGTACTCTAGTTTACAAAGGTTAGTGCAGCGCTAGTTTGAACCCTTGCTACATATACTATCCTGTTCTCACAATGGGATGGATAGTGTTATTTAGTGATTAAACTGCTGTGAAGTGCTTTGAAGCTGTATATAATATATACTTTGAGGTAGTCATTAAAGTGCTATAAAGTGCTTTTATAGTGTTTGGAAAACGTTTGTGATTAAAGTACTTCTGAAAACATATGTTTCCTTTTAATGACACAGTGAGTCCACGGATCATCACCAATTACTGTTGGGAATATCACTCCTGGCCAGCAGGAGGAGGCAAATAGCACCACAGCAAAGCTGTTAAATATCACTCCCCTACCCACAATCCCCCAGTCATTCTCTTTGCCTGTAGTGCAAGGAGGAGGTGAAGTTTATGTGTCTGATGAGAAGTTTTTTCTTCAATGAAGATTTTTTTTTTTTTTTTAGCAGAGTAAGCTTACTCTGTTACTTTCTGGGGTCTAGCCTAGTCCACATCAATCTCTTTAGTAGGGCAGTGGTGGCTTTTGAGCACTTGAGAAGTAAGGTACAATTCTCATTGCGTTTTCTCAAGAATCTGCTGCCCTAACTAGAAAACCTGAGTAGGTTTACTCAGTTTTTCTCTCTTCACAGGTCCATGTGAGGTGTTGCACCCTCTCAAACCAGGTGAGCTGTCCTGCTGCCTGACAGCACTTTCAGGTAAGTGCCATTTTAAATTTATTTTTCAAGGAGATTGCTGGCACTTGTTACAGCTAAAAGTTGTCTTATTTAATATGGGACTTTATTAAACCTTCATGTTTGAGGTTTCTTTTAGACAGTTTTAATAGAAAGAAAGAAATTTAATAATTACACAATAGTTACAAATTATTTAAAAATTGAAAAACTCAAGAGCGAGACCGGTCATGTCATAAAAACATATGAAACTGAGTACATCTGATATAAACTCCCTTACATAAAAACTATTTAATTTTCATATCAAGCTTATATTCAGGATCACTCTATATTTGGATATCCACAGTAATCAGTATTAGTGGTATGGGAAACGGATAACAGTTCAGTAACTCCTTGATATCATGTATATCACACAGTGTAATATAGTCTGTTATTTAATTTCTTATATTGGTGATTCAATGCTGTTAGTAACGGTTAGCTGTAATTTTTCGTTTATAGAAGCAACTAATGTCCAGTTCCGCTGTGTTCACTCAAAATAAGGTGCAAACTATTTTTTCATAAAGCTGATAGCGGTATTGCTAGCACCATCCATACAGACTCATACACCCCTCTTTGAAAAGATGCGCCTACCTTCTTAGCTGGAACGTCTCTCTGAGTTTCCGTTATGTTTACCTTATAGTAATTGTGAAGAGCCTCGGCACGGGTGTCTGAAGAGTCTTGTATGGCAGCTTAGCCCGTTCACCGCTTCTCCAATGTTGTCAAGTGCTTCAGTTTTACCTGGTTCCAATGGCCAATCAACAGGGAATAGGCATAGTGGTCTGTTTTTAGATCCTTACTCTGCGCAGAGTATTTGAAGAAAAGTAGTTCCTTTTTAATCCAGTGCAATCCTCTGTCTGTGAACAAAACTCTTCTTAGAGGTTTACCATCAACACGTTTCACCAATAAATGGCTTTATCAAGATGATTATTGGACATGGAAAACGTCTTTATATACCCACCTTCTAATAGATAATTGGATGACCCTTTTCCGGATCCTTTTCCAATAGGGTTGTGTTAATGTGGTATATTTAAGATGGAATCAGTCATTACTGTGGATATGTTGTGATCCATATTTTGTAATCTAATAACAATTTGTGATACTTGATCTTACAGAGTTTAGAAGTTAACAGTAGTAAACATAGATTTGAATAAAGTGCTGGTATCATTATTTTGTACAAGGTGTATGATTATTTTGAATGCACATATCATCTTGTTGTAAAAATCCCAATTGAAAAGTAGTTTATGATACTTAATCCTACAGAGTTAAATGTAGAAATACTAAACACAAAACTAAATAAAGTGCTTTGTGTACAAAGTGTACGATCATTATGAGTAATGCACATACCATCAATATCTAAATCCTTCCTTTCTGGAGTATGAATAAAGTTGCCTAAATCAATATTTATGGATGTGTCACCTTGTATAATACATAGTCCATACATATTTATTTTTACAAAGTTGGAATAAAATGCTGAAAAAATGCAGTGTCTCATTTTAGTGTACAAGGTATCAACTACATAAACCTTGTGATTATTATATACCACAAATATTTCACATATCATAATTGTTTAAATCATTCCTTTATAGAGTTTAGATCTAGTTACATAGATTTATGTTCATATCTATGTCATCTTGCATAGTAAACATTCCATAAATGAGCCACTTTGATAGTGTAAATCGATAATGTGACGGAGAACCATGTAATCAGGCTAGTTCTTTTTAATCTAGAATAAAGGGATTGAGGCCCAGTTCTGAGTTAAGGCCAAGTAGAAATAGGGTACACATATCATAAATCATTTGTGCTTCTTTTAATAGTAGTACTTTCCCAAAGTCACCTCCCCTCCATGGTTTTTTCACCTTACATATGCCCCAATACTTGAGATCTTTAATGTTATTCTTATGTACATTTCTAAATTGTTCATATAGCCTTGTTTCTTGATCTTCCTTTTCTATCAAGTTTAGATGTTCTCAAATTCTTGTGCTTAAGGTGCGGGATGTTTCTTTACCTAAGTCTAATACCTGTTTATATTGTGAGGAGGCCGTGGTATACCCGCCTGCTCAATTATGTTCCACATGCCTTGATAAAGTAATCATGTCAAAGAAAGTTAATAAGTTTGATACCACTGAGCCCTCCACCTCTGAGGAGTCTCCGTCCCATGAGGTGCGTACCCTACAGTCCTCTCCCAATACACATGCAGCTTCCCGTAGCACTACTAATCCTCCATCTGGAGGGGCCCTTTTACCGCCAGACTTTATTGAGCAGTTACAAACGGCAGTCTGCGGCCTTTAGTGCTTTACCTCGCCCTGCTAAGCGCAAGTGAAAGGTCAAATATTGCTATCCTTCCCAGGGGTCATCTACTAGCTTATTGGATTTATCTGATACAAGATTATCCGATGATGATACTTCAGAGGGTGCTCTTTCTGGGTTGGAAACTGCTGTCTCTAAGCCTCCAGCTGCGGAGGAACCAGACTTTAGATTTAGGATTGAACATTTATGCTTTCTGCTAAAGATGGCAAACATTATTAAGAATGAATGGGAAAGAATTGGTTCTTCATTTTTCCCTTCTTCCTATAAAAAATGGTTCTCAGTTCCGGACTCTCAATTGGAGTTGTAGGGTTCCATCCCCAAGGTGGATGGTGCTATCTCCACGCTTGCTAAATGCACTGCTATCCCGCTTGAGGATAGTTCGTCGTTTAAAGAGCCCATGTATAAGAAAATTGAAACTCTGTTAAGAAAGATGTTTCAACATACGGGATATTTGTTTCAACCAGCAGTGGCTGTTGGTGCGGTTGCTGGAGCGGCTACCTACTGGTGTGACTCCTTATCTGAGTTGATCCAGGAAAGAATAAAGGCCTTAAGGGTGGCTAATTATTTTGTGATGCAAATATGCAAATTATTCGCCTGAATGCTAAGGCTTCAGGTCTTTCTGTTCAAGCCCGTAGGGCAACCTGGCTGAAGTCCTGGTCTACGGACATGACTTCTAAGTCAAGATTTCTTTCCCTCCCATTTAAGGGAAAGATTCTATTTGGTCCAGGCCTGGACTCAATTATCTTCATGGTTACTGGAGGCAAAGGTGCCTTTTTACCTCAGGACAAGAAGAACAAACCTAAGGGACAAGGTCCTAATTTTTGTTCCTTTCGTTCAGATAAATCCCAATGTCAGCAGCCCTCGGCAAAGCCCAAGCAATCCAAGGGGACTTGGAAGCCGGCTCAGTCCTGGAATAAATCCAAGCAAAACAAGAAGTTCACCTAGACAGTCGGCATGAAGGTGCGGACCCCGATCCGGCTCTGGATCTTGTAGGGTGGCAGACTGACACGCTTTTCGGCTGCTTGGTTTGGGGACGTGCAAGACCCATGGGTCCTGGAGGTCATCGCTCAGGGATACAAGATGGGTTTCAAGCCTCACCCACCAAGGGGCAGATTCCTCTTGTCAAACCTGTCTTCAAGGCCAGAGAAGAGAGAAGCCTTTCTGAGGTGCGTGAGTGAACTCTCCTCCCTTTTCTTGCAGAAAGAGGTCTGGGATACTACTCAAACCTTTTTGTGGCCCAAAGAAGGAGGGAACTTTCCGCCCGATTCTGGATCTAAAGTGCCTAAACAAATTCCTAGCTGGTCCCTCGTTCAAGATAGAGACAATAAGGTCCATCCTTCCTTTAGTTCAGGAAGGACAGTTCATGACCACCATAGATCTGAAGGATGCTTACCTTCACGTTCCAATACACAAGGAACACTTTATGTTCCTAAGGGTTTGCGTTCCTTGACCAGCACTTCCAGTTTATCGCACTTCCGTTTGGTCTAGCTACTGCGCCAAGAGTTTTTACGAAGGTTCTAGGGGCTCTGCTTGCAGTGGCCAGAACCAGAGGTATAGCAGTAGCACCATACTTGAACAATATTCTGGTTCAAGCACCATCCTGTCGTCTGGCAGAAGACCGTTCGAAAGCTCTTTTATTTCTTCGATCTCATGGATAGAAGATAAACTTTGAAAATAGTTTTCTTATTCCCAGTACCAGGGTGGTATTCCTGGGTACAATAATAGACTCCATATCCATGAGGATATTCCTTACAGACCAGAGACGTTGCAAGCTAACTTCCGCTTTTCTTGCCCTCCAGACCTCCTTAAGGCCCTCTGTGGCTCTGTGTATGGAGGTGATTGGTCTCATGGTGTCCAGCATGGACATCATTTCTTTTGCCAGATTCCATCTCAGACCACTTCAGCTGTGCATGCTGAGATAGTGGGACAGTGATCATTCGGATCTGTCCTCCCGATTAACATTTTGGAACTTCGAGCGATCTTAAATGCTCTGAAGGCTTGGCCTCTTCTGGGTTTGTCCCAGTTTATCAGATTCCAATCAGGCAACATAACCCCGGTGGCTTACATCAACCATCAGGGGGAACAAGGAGCTCCCTAGCATTGAGGGAAGTATCTTGGATTTTGGAATGGGCGGAGGCCCACAACTGCTCGCTGTCAGCGATCCACAGTCTGGGTGTTGACAACTGGGAAGTGGATTTCCTCAGCAGACAATCCTTTCATCTGGGGGAATAGTCGATCCATCCCAAAGTGTTTGCGGAGATTTGCAACAGATGGGGGATGCCGGAGATAGATCTCATGGAGTCCCGGCTCAATTCCAAGCTTTACAGATATGGGTAATGGTCCAGGGATCCTCAGGCGGAGCTAATAGATGCATTAGCAGTGCCTTGGAGGTTCAATCTAATTTACATATTTCTGCCGTTACCACTTCTCCCTCGTGTAGTGGCCTGCATCAAGTAGGAGCAAGCATCAGTGATACTGATTGCTCCATCATGGCCGTGAAGGATGTTGTTTGCGGACCTGGTGGGGATGTCCTCAACTCTTCCATGGAAGTTAGCTTGTCGCAGGGATCTGCTGGAACATGGTCTCTTTGTTCATCAAAATCTAGATTCTCTGAGGCTGACTGCATGAACACTTAGTCGTAGCCAAGAGAGGTTTCTCTGAGAGGGTTATTGACATGCTCATTCAGGCTCGTAAGCCTGTTACTCGTCGCATCTATCATAAGGTGTGGAGAGCTTACTTGTTCTGGTGTGCATAAGGTCAAGGCTGCCAGGATTCTTTCCTTTGTCCAGGAGGGTTTAGAGAAGGGCATTTCTGCCAGTTTATTGAGGGGACAGATTTTGGCCCTTTCTGTTTTGCTGCACAAGAGGCTCGCAGAGCTCCCTGATTTGCAATCCTTCATTAAGGCTCTGATCAGGATCAGACCTGTGTTTAGATCTAACGCTCCACCTTGGAGTTTGAATCTCGTTCTTAAGTATTTTATTAAATTTTTGTCCTGGAGGGTTCTTTTTCTATTGGCTATTGCTTCGGCACTCAGTGTTTCTGAGATGGCTGCCTTGCAATGTGAGCCTCCTTACCTAGTGTTCCACACTGATTAGACTGTCCTACGTACCCGCTTGGGTTTTCTTGGATTTTCTTCCTAAGGTGGTGTCTGATCGTAACATCAATCAGGAGATTGTGGTTCCTTCCTTGTGTCCTAATCCTTCTTCTTTGAAGGAACGTTTACTTCATAATCTGGATGTTGTTCGCGCTTTGAAGTTTTATCTTCAAGCTACTTAGGATTTTAGACAAACTTCTTCCTTGTTTGTTATCTACTCTGGGAAGCTTAAGGGTGTGGTTCACGGACCTGGTGGGGATGTCTTCATCTCCTCCATGGACGTTACCTTGTCGCAGGGATCTGCTGGAACAGGGTCCCTTTGTTCATCAAAATCTAGATTCTCGAGGGCGGAGCTATCCTTGGAAGGGAGAGGATGCAACTAGTTAGAGCTCCAGCACACTTTAGTACTGTAAAACCTTAAACCAGCAGTTGTTGGCCTTTTTGCCTGCCCACAAAAACATACCAGCATACCGGAGGGCTTGCCGTTTAGCCTTCCTCCTTTTGAATTATGTGGCCTAACGGACCTCACCGAAGGGGCGACCCAGAAGAGATGTGAGATGGGAGGGACATGCTGACGAACTGCCCTACACTCTAAGCTTCCGAGTAGGTAGACAGAAAGGGCCAGACCTAATTGCAGGCTTAGAGCATTTGGTGCGAACGTCTGACATCACGAGAAGGAGGCCTGCAGGAGAGCACTTGTAATGGAGCAAAAGCGCATTGCTCACTAGTGGATCTGGATAGTTGGGGACACAATCCTACGGAGGCCTCATAGTTTTAAGCCAGCACAACTTACTGCCGGGGAGACCCATCTGGCTAACCACACATAGGGGTGACAGCAGTTATCCGACTTCTAGTCCTGCTTTGGAGGGTCGGGGCTCCACTCCGGAGCTTACTGTGACTGCAGGGCTGGCAAAGGACCAAAGACCAGGGGCTGAAGAGACTTCCAGTGGAATAGGTGGCACCAGAAACCATTGTGAGTAAGCATAGGGGCATATTGTACACCGGAGGGGATTAACATACAGAACAGCTGGTCATGCTCATAATAACTCTCCTAAGCTGCACACCCACCTGTGCTCTACATTAAAATGTGCTGGTGTACCTGGTATATTGAGAGGGGGTACTTTTTTATACTATCCCCCTATTGGCATCTGCCCACTTAGTGACAACAGGCATACTCTGATATCTAGCTGCATATTGTGAGGTGCTGCCCTTTGCAAGAGGGAAGCAGGGGGAGGGGCATACACCTCCAAGGACTTAATCTAGTGACTTTATAGTACTTCCTTGAGGCAGAGAGAGACTGTTTCTAGGCATACCTGCTGGGGCTCCTGATGACCTTTTGCCATAGACTGAATGTAAAAGTGCCATGAATTACTCCGGTTAACACTTGGCTGCTGCTCTGGATATATGGTGTCCCCTCTCCTCCCTTTCCCGCTAAGCAGCTGCTAGCGGGTCATACCCACACTCCTTTTCCCCACATCGTCCTATTGTGACAAACTCCCCAGGAGAGGGACACTTTACAAGCGCTTTTTCTGGTGTGGGCAAGGAAGAATTGAATAGTAAAACAAACACTGGTAAAATACAGATATGTAAGGGACTTACCTAGGGACAATTCTGTTCTGTGATACCTAATTCTTTCATATCCTGGATCCTCCTTTTAAACAAATGTCAGATTTTTCACTTTAAGAAGATAACATCTAATCACTGAGCACTCCCCCTGGATAGCCACTTGGTGGCATTGATAACCTGCCATGTCGCAGTAAGTCAAGAAAAAGCAAAAAGGTAACTTTCGACCTAAAACGACTGTGAATGACCATTTCCATCCTCACAGAGATAGAGAAAACACCATATCCGAAGATGAACACTCCCTTCTTTCAGACCTACCTGATGGCCACCCTGACTACAGGTTTTCCAGTTCCGGTACTCCCGGGAGGAGTATGGGGGACACCCCTGCTCTCCCGCTTGACTCCATGCAACGCATGTTTGCAATACAAAATCAGACCCTTACAAGGTGCTTTGATAAGCTGGAGAGATCCTTTTGAGATTTGAGACGAGATATCTCTTCTATCAACGAACGCACTGATATAATAAAAAGGAAACAAGAGGATCTCATGGTGAATCATGCTAACTGGGTTGGGCAAACCCAAATTATTGCCGGATCATGTCTCATCTTTAGAGGCGAAAGTGGCAGACCTGGAAGACTGATTCAGGCGAAATAATGTAAGACTGAGGGGGATTCCCGAATCGGTACCCCCACAAGAGCTTGAAGAATATGCACTACGCTTATTTCAATCAATCTTGGGCCCTGCTACTGGGGACACTGGCAGAATAGACCGGATATATAGAACGGCAAGATCCAGGAACCTCCCTCCCGGCAATCCTAGAGACACCATAGCCCGCCTACACTACTACTCTTACAAGGATAAATTGATGAGGGCTATGTTGCGTTCCCCACAATTGAGTGGATAATTCAGAGACGTCTCCTTGTTTCCAGACCTCTCCTCTAACACCTTGACACAGAGGAGAAGCTTCTCAGAGGTTACCAGAATCCTGAGAAACAATCAGATTAAATATAGATGGGGATTCCCAACTAAATTAATAGCCACGAAGGACGGAGCACAACATACCATTCTGACACCATGACAGGGTCAGGAGCTTCTGAGGACATGGCATCTGGACCAACAAGATCAAGCTCCCCCTGATTCCACATGGAGGCCTCTGAATGGTCCTATTATTCCTGCACATCCACAAGAGGGAACCCTGATTTAAGGGTGAATGTTCTGGAATGGAATCCCGGGGGCCCACTGCTCAGCGCTTATTCAACTGACTTTAGAAGATAAACACCATCTGGTACACCACAAGGTATTTAAGAATGTGGTGGCTATTGGGGTTGACGTCCTAGGGCTAAACATACAAGATAGACGGCTCAATGATACAGTCTGATTGTTATGTCTTTATTGCAGATAATGGAAAGGTTGCATGTTTTCATCTGATCATGGAGTGCTATCTGAGAAAAACCCGCATTACTTGGCTGGAGTAAGTGCCTTGGACCCTGATTTACATGGGAAGGGGGGCACATGATCAGATGTAAACACTAGCAATTGAATAATGCTTAAAGATTTATCCTGCATGTTGGGGGGGGGAACAAATCTAGCTTGTTTGCCCCTTTCTTCATTGTAGGCACAACCTAGGGGGGTGCATGTTCCCATTTGATCATAGAATGTTATTACAAAATACCTGCCTAATTTGGCTAGGGCAAGTGCCTTAGATCCTGGAAAACTAGGGGCCTTGGTGCGTGGTCAGAACTGAACATTCAGAGACAGGTTATTAGCAAAAAATGTATAGCACTCCCTCTTATAACTTGCTGAAGACAGATATGACACTGATATAAGGTTGATTTAAGCATGCTTAGTTTACTTTGCTTGACCCACTGATACTAGAGGATGTATACCATTAGGTGTACCACAAGGTATTTAAGAGTGGAGTGGCTAACTGGCTGGACGTCCCAGGGCTTCTCATGCAAGTTAGACTGTTTAATGTAATATATTTGCACTTAACCTGAATGTTTTAATTCCACTGCAGATATGTGAGGTGTCATGTGTTCCCATCTGGCCATGGAGTGCTATTTGAGAAAAACCCGCCTTCTTGGCTGGAGTAAATGCCCTAGACCCTGATATCCGTGAGGGAGGAGGTACATGGCCAGATGGGTACATTAGGAATTAGGACCCATGTTCACAAGTTTTCAAAGCATCCCCTTATATGTTTCTGTAGATGCACAAGTCTAACCTATTTACTGTGTTTTTCCTTCCAGGTATTTTCGGGGGGGGGGGGTTGATGTGTTCCTGTCCGGCCATTAATGTCATTAATGATACCTGCCTCATTTGGCCAGGACAAGTGCCTTAGAATTTGAAAACAGAGAGGCCGGGACATGGACGGTTGTGAACATAAAAATGTAATGCACTAATTGAAAATGTATGACATATACTCTTACACCTTACTGAAGACACGTATGGTAAGGGGCTAGAGTTTGATTTAGATATGTTTAGTTTATTTGTCAGGCCCCTAGTTATAGAAGGGCTGTATGTTTTCATCTGATCATGGCGAGCTGTTGGAGGGACCCCGCTTTGTGGGACGGAGAAAGTGCTTTTGACCCTGAATTTGTCGGGGAGGTGATGCATGATCGGATGTGGACATCAAGTCCCGAGTTAATATTGAAGACTGTTTATAGGTAGACGTCTATGTACTGATGTAGACACATTTTATTATAACTAACCTAGGCCGACTTAGATGTGTCCATGCATAAACTGCTGTATATTCACCCACTAATGTGCCTGAGGACTATGTGTACTCAAATGGTTTGTGTTGAAACTGTGTTTGGTTTTACAATTACACTTCATCTATGTATCTTTAATGATTTTATCTTAATATTTATGTTCTTTTAAATTTGATTTGACCCGGGGGGTTGGGATTACTGCTAGCTCCGCCCCCCAATACAACTTGCGGTTAGAGGATCTCCTGAGCCCTCCGCATATTCACGGCAGAGTTAGGAAGTCTCTGCCACACTGAGACGACAGGGCCTCTTAATATCCTACAACACTATCCCTATTTAATTACCTTTCACAGGTTCCCCCTGTTATAACCCCCCTTTTTTCTCCACTCTATATTATGATCTCACCATGAAGCTCTGTACTTTAAACACTAAAGGTCTAAACTCTCCAACTAAAAGGAGCTTATTGTTAAAATACCTTCAGACCCAACACATTGATTTAGCATATCTCCAGGAGACCCACTGGACCGAGGACGGAGCCTCTAGATTTAAATCACCACGATATCCAGTCTCAATCTCATCCACTTTTCATAAGAAGGCTAGGGGGATGACGATACTGGTAGGGAACCAAGTAGTAGCATATGAACACATATATACTGAATGTGACTCAGCGGGCCGCTACGTGATCTGCGTGTGCCGCCTAAACTGCATAGTGTATACTCTGGTTGCTGCTTATTTGCCTAACACTAACCAAGCTAGTTTCCTTAGGATTCTGCTCCAAACCCTTCAATATCATGAACGGGACCAGGCAGGGGTGCCTGTTGTCTCCCCCTCTCTTTGTACTAATCATTGAGCCTTTGGCAGCTATGATTAGAAAGTTGGGCGAAGTACAAGGCTTGCTGATACATGATACTCTACAGAAGCTCACATTATTTGCATCTTACACTAAGGGCTCCATGTACTAAGCAGTCAGCGAGCTACCCGCAACAAATCTCGCGTCAAAATTCGCAAACTGATATGTACAAAGCCGTCAATTATGTTAAAACTTGCATCTTTAAAATTGCGAGCGTACTTATCCGCCAAACCTCGCTACCGCTCCATTTTTCACTGTAATTAGACACATTTGACCACCAACTCGCCAAAAACGAATGTACTAAAAAATCTATTTGTCCGCTCGCTACAATTTCCGCTCCCACCTCGTTATTTTTGCCTCGCCACCTTTTAGGTGGCGGGCAAGGTACAAAACAATAGGAAAGTCAATCTAGACGCCAGTCTAGACATATATAAAAGGCAGTAATATCAGCATTGTACTTACAGCATAACTGGCGTCTAATTTGTCTCTCATTTCCATGTACATAAATTGCGCCCAATTTGTCGACTGTAATTAAAGAGTAATCTATTTAAATTTGTATTGTATAGTTGTCAATCTTTATAATTATTTTTATATTAATATTTATATATTATCAGATCCAGATGAAGCCATATCCAAATTGTAAATAAATATTACAAAAATAACGCTCTGTTATCACTCTTCAAAAAATTTTGAACAATAATAAAGTTGTTTAGATAAGTTGAACTTTTATAGGAGCAAAATTCTATTCCCGCGACTACTATGATGTTCGTGACACCTTGCATGTCACGTGTTAATAATTGGCCAGACAATTCAACTGAAAGTTAAGTACATCAGCTTAGTCGCGGCGAGCGAGGCGTCAAATTTATCAACAATCCGCAACTGCTCGCGGCGGGCTAGACTTGTCTATTTATTGGGGGAATATTAGTACATAGCGACAGCGGACACCATTTCGCCCACGGCGAGTAACGGCGAGTTTATCCGCGTCTACAATGACGGATGAATTGACTGCTTAGTACATGGAGCCCTATTTGTCACAGAGCCTGAGACCTCATTACCAGCAGTATTCAATATTCTTGGAAGGTTTGGAAACCTATTGTATTATAAGCTTATCTATACAAAGACGGAGGCTTTGGCCTTAAATCTTTCTTCGGCACAGCTTTCTCACCTAAGAGAGACCTACCCATTCAGTTGGTCCACCAGCCAGTTGAAACACCTGGGGGTCATTCTCTCATCGGATCCTAAAAAAGTGATTCAAGCCAATTATGACCCACTCCTCAAAGAATTTGAGACTCTTACTGCTAAATGGTCCAGATTCGAGATCTCGTGGATAGGGCCTGCATTAAGACATGGAGGGGACTCCGAAACGCAGCAAGGGTCACACCACACCCATCCCATGTTCACTCGGTCAGGGCGCTGTTGCTTTGCCTACCGGACTCTCACCCATGGGGGTGGTCTTCATGGGGCATAAAACATATCCAGGATCTTTATACACCATGGGAGTTGGTGACACGGGCTTCTAGATTATTAAATGTGGATATACCTAAGAAATACCACTTTGAATACTTTAGATTAATCTCCATGATTTTGGGGTGGGGGTTTCAGAAAGATCATTCTAGAGAAATGACACAATGGGAAAAAAAGATGGCTTGCTGGCAAGCCGTACCGTAAGGCCCTGATAATCCACTATCAAGTGCTACTAGACTAGGGGTTCATGAAGGCGTTCCATGTCATGGAGTGGGAAAGAGAAATGGGGCAGGCGCACGCTGAAATAGAATGGCAGAAAGCCATACAATTTACGAGAACAGCGATACATTGTGTTACTTTATATGAATTATTTATTAAGTTAGTGCTGTGCTGGAATAGGGTCCCAGTCCAACTACATAAGATGTTCCCCCAAAAGTTGAACATGTGCTGGAGGGGATGTGGCCAGAGGGGATCTCACTTTCATATTTGGTGGAGCTGCAGCAAACTAAGGGAAGTGTGGGATCAGGTAGCTAAGGTACTAGTTCAATTGGGCTTGGTTCACAGACTGACGCCAGATACTGCTCTCTTTCACATAGGGCTAGGAAAACTGACTCAACCGGAGAGGGTACTGTGCATTATCATCCTTCTGGCCACAAAGTTGGCTATAGCGAGAAGCTGGCTGGGAACTTCCCAGATTTCCTTCCAAATGGTAAGGGACATAATTGAATATATCCGCACTATGGAAGAATTTTTCTTTGAAATTTATGGGCAAAATGGGACTACATGGACAGGTTTGGGCGGCATTGGAGGATTGGGTGAGAACAGACAAATAGAGAAAGAAAGAGATGAAACTCGGGTACTGACACTAAATTGAAATAATCTGCTTTTAAAAGCTCCCGCACTTGTTGAGTTGTACCCCTTTATTTTTCCCCTCTACTTGCCCTGTGGGCTCGGTATGCACTTCTCTTATCATCTAGAACTTTTTTCACATTCACCTGTACGTTATTATTGAATTGAATACATTTTCTAAGCCCCCCAGTACTCTGAGGGCAGATTCAGAACCAGGTGGAGAATAGTATTTCTTCTGTTTTAAGAATAACTGGCCCATATCCTGCTGTTTATAATGTGGACACACACAAAGACCTACTTCTTTCCTCTCAGAGTTCCCACACAGAAGCGAGGTCTTATGACTACCACTTGTCAAGTTATTTCTTGTCCATGTTAACATGTTTATATATAAAAAGAGGTGCCGCTCATGGCCCATTATACCTCCTACTGTTTAGGACCTAGTATTGCTTATAGTCTCTAGGACATGCCTAAGTATTAGATACTGATGTATGTATATAGGCGTGTTGCCATGACAGTATAAAATGTTGATTATGTATGCCATTGCTACCTCAATAAAAACGATGTTGAAAATAAAAATTCTAGATTATCTGAGGCTGACTGCATGGAGATTGATCGCTTAGTCTTAGCCAAGAGAGGTTTCTCTGAGAGGGTTATTGACACTCTCATAAAGGTCTTTGTTGACACAAAAAAAAAATTCTTCCCATTCCTGAAACTGCTATTTTGAGGAAATTGTGTATTTTCTTTAAATGTTTTTCTTTTTTGTTACATTTTGCAAGATGTCTCAAACTGATCCTGCCTCTGATGTTACTGTAGAAACCAAGTTGCCTGTACACAATTTCTACCAAAGCTAACTGTGTTAGCTGATTTTATTTCTTCAGCTCAAATATGTTGCACTTGTTATGTTATATTATTTCATACTGATAATATTTCTATAGTACAAAAACATCTACTGTTAAACATTCACAGTCTAATGTACATGATATTCCTGTAGATATAAAGGATTATATTGCGACAGCCATAGAGAAGGCTATGACTGCTATTCCGCCTTTAAATTAACGTAAAAGATCTCTCCTTCTCATAAATCTGATGAAGTTTGTATTGATGGACAGCATACTGAAGTATTTCTGCTTATGAGGATTTATCTGACTCAGAGGATCCTACTTCAGAGACTGATATTGATAAAACAACCTTTGTATTGAATTTATTAGTTCTTTATTAAGGAAGTATTGTTTTCTTTGGGTATTGAGGAATCTAGTATTTTAAGCTTTTAAGGTTACTCTTGAAGTTTTTCTTATTCCAGATGATTTATCATATGTTTAGTAAGGAATCTAAACGTAATGCTTCTTTTTACCTTTCTTCTAAGTTTAAAAAGCTATATCCTTTTGCTATGGCTAATTTAGAGTTTTTGGGTAAAAGTCCCTAAGGTGCGACTATTAATGCTTTTGCCGTACGTACATCTATCCTATGGAAGATATTTCTTCTTTAAGGATCCTTTAGATAGGAAGTTTGTTTCCTATCTTAGAGAATCATATTTACATATTGGCTATATTTTTAAACCTGCCATTTCTATGGCTGATGTTGCTGCTGTTTTAACTTTTTGGTTGGACAATTTAGTTAGCAGATCTTGAATTGTCTAAGCATTGTTTTTTTACTTCAGCATGCTAATCATTTCATTTGTGATGATATATTTTATGTCATTTAAATTGCTATTAAATGTTTGTTTTTAGCCAATTTTACTAGAATAGTTTTATGGCTTAAATCTCTAATATAGTGTCTAAAAATAGATTACTATCTTTTTATTTTAGGATAGTAATTTTTTGGGTTGTCTATTGGATTTTATTATCTCCACTATTACTAGGGGAAAGGGAGTTTCTGCCCCAAGATAAGTTATCTAAGGGTAATTTTTAAGCTCCCAGTTGTTTTTTCCTTCCCCTAAGGCCTCTGGCTCTAATTAGAGATCTACTCAGAATTTGAATAAATCCAAGCCTTATAAATAAAACCAAATTCAGCCCCTAAGACTGCAGGAAGGTGCGGCCCTTAAACCAGTTCAACTGGTGGGGGGCAGATTGAATTTATTTCAACACATTTGGACAGTTTCTGTTCAAAATTATTGGATTCAGATTATTCTTTTCTCAGGGGTATTGAATAGGTTTCAGAATAAAACCTCCCATGGTAAGATTCTTTCCCATGTTACAACTAACCCTGTGAAAGCTCAGGTTTTTAAAAATGTGTTTCAGATCTAGAGTTTTCAGGGGTGATTGTTCCAGTTCCTATGCAGGAATGGAGTTTGGGTTTCTATTCAAATCTATTCATTGTCCCAAAGAAAGAAGATTCGTTCAGACCAATTCTGGATCTGAAATTTTTAAATAGTTTTGTAAGAGTCCCAACTTTCAAGATGGTGACTATAGGGACTATTCTGCCTTTCTGTTCAGCCAGGTCACTTCATGTCCACAATAGACTTACAGGATGCTTATCTTCACATTCTAATTAAATTAGACCACTATCGTTTTCTGAGATTCTCTTTTCAAGATAAGCATTACCAATTTGTCGCTCTTCCGTTTGGCCTAGCAACAGCTCAGAGATTCTTTTCAAATGTTCTCGGTGCCCTTCTATCTGTAATCAGAGAGCAGGGTATTGCGGTGTTTTCGTATTTGGATGATAATTTGGTACTAGCTCAAATCTTTTCATTTAGCAGAATCTCACTCGAAACAACTAGTGTGGTTTTGTTAAAGACATGGTTGGAGGATCAATTTACAATAGAGTTTCTTGATTCCTTAGACAAACGTCACCTTTTTAGGTTTCCAGATAAGATTTAGTGTCTATGATTCTTTCTCTGACAGACTAGAGACGAATAAAGTTAATTTTAGTTTGTCTAAACCTTCAGTCTCTATTATTCCCTTCAGTGGCTATGTGCATGTAATTTTTAGGTCTCATGACTGCAGCATTAGGTGTGATCCTCTTTGCTCATTTTTGTTTGAGGCCTCTATAGCTTTGCATGTTGCACCAAAGGTGCAGGGATTATTTTTGGATATCACAATTGATAAACTTAAATCCCAACACTCTATTCTGATTTGGTGGTTGTATTATCACCTTATTGTTCAGGGGACCTCATTTGTTCGTCTTACCTGGACTGTATTGTCAACAGATGCAAGTTTTTCAGGTTGGGGAGCAGTCTGAGAGTCTCTGACAGCATAAGGGGTTTTGAAACCTCGAGAGGCGAGGTTTTAAGAAAACTTATTTATATTTTGGATTTAATTTCTCAGCCGATTTAGCTGCTGTTATTTTATCCCTTCCTCTCTAGTGACTCGTGGATTTCCACATCTTGGTTATTATATCCCATACGTCACTAGCTCATGGACTCTTGCCACTTACATGAAAGAAAACATAATTTATGTAAGATAAATTCATTTCTTTCATAATAGCAAGAGTCCATGAGACCCACCCTATTTTTGGTAAGTTATGATTTTTTATATAAAAGTTTTTTACTCATTCCTTTACACCTCACTTGGCTACATGTTAAACTAAGGTATGAGTGAGGTGGGAGGTGTATTTATAGGCATTTTGAGGTTTGGGAAACTTTGCCCCTCCTGGTAGGAATGTATATCCCATACGTCACTAGCTCATAGACTCTTGCCACTATGAAAGAAATGAATTTATCAGGTAAGTTCTTACATAAATTATGTTTTCATTGTTGGATCTTAGGGGGTGGGAATTGGCCAAATACTGAATTTGAGGATTGAAACAGAGATCTGAGTCAAGTGTGACCCCTTATATCGGACATTCAGGGATCATGTAATGATGGAATTATCAACAGTTATAGAAATGGGGGGTGGAGATTTTGGAAAAAAGTGGGGGATTAGGAGCTTAGTTTTGGAGAGATAATTAGTTGTGGTAGGTGGCGCAAACCAAGTTGCTATTCCCAATGTGTCTTACTGCAAATATGTGTGATAATATGTGGGCTCAATATATGTTAATGTTTTGATGAGTACTATTTTATATTCTCTTATGGAAAAAATTTGATGTCGAAACTTTAAAAAAAAAATATATTATACTTTATTTGATTACGGTAAATTTACCCAATAATAGTGATGCTAAAAGTACAATTAAACAAATATTATTACAAATTCCTTCAAAGTTTAAAAAAGTTTAAAAATGACACCGGTGTCTCTATATATCTATATATAAAAATATACGTAATATATAAAAAATATATGAATATATAAAATTAAATTAAAATAATATTGTTGAAATATTGCAATTTATACAGTTATAGGTTTATCACAAGTTGTAATTTCTAACAAAATGTTTGTAAATACAATTTAATAATGGATAAGACAATAGTTGCTGTATAGTTCATATAGGATACTTTGTTTCAAGTTCAGCTGTGCAATTGAGATCTTATCTTAGGTAACTATATATCAAATGTATAGGTATGTTGGTGCGATTTTTATCACACTGTGATACAAGTATACAAATTAGTACCTTGAAGTGTATCTGTTTGATATCACTTTTGTGAGATGATTGCGGTTAAATAAACGCCGCTAGGCCAATAATTTGCTGGTGGCAGTTCTATATGGGCTGCTGGCGGTTAAATAAATGCCGCTTTGGTTTCCTCTTGTTAGGTGGGCTTATCTGTTTGCTGCGAGAAAATTCACTTCTGTATAAATGCTTGTGTAGTTGCCGTGGCCGCTTTGTTATCTTGTCCTTTGTCGGTCAGTGACCGATCGCGCTCTTAAGGATTTCTTGGTGGGATCTTCGTTGCGGTTAGGTGCTAACCGTTTGCTGATGTTTTTGAAGTATCTCCGGTTTTTCTATTCTGTGGCTTGTCTGTCGGTCAGTGACCGATCACGATGGTATGGTTGTTGGATGACCTCCTGATGTGGAATATTTGCGTGCCTCTCCGGTCCGTTGTTCCCAGGTTTCTTTGATGTCGGTCAGTGACCGATCTGGGTACTGAAATTTGGTGGTGGGATAAGTAGAAAGTTTGTAGGATAAGTAGAAAAAGGAATTCTAGTTATCAATGTGATCTTTGCGGTTAAATATATATATTCTTGAAAAAGGCTGTCCAGCCGAAACGCGTTGATACCAGAGCACACCTGCAAAGGATTTGAGAAGACAAAGAGAATACCAGCTATACCCTGGTGAAATATTCAAGTTCCTACTTAGCGGCATATATTTAACCGCAAAGATCACATTGATAACTAGAGGTCATCCAACAACCATACCATCGTGATCGGTCACTGACCGACAGACAAGCCACAGAATAGAAAAACCGGAGATACTTCAAAAACATCAGCAAACGGTTAGCACCTAACCGCAACGAAGATCCCACCAAGAAATCCTTAAGAGCGCGATCGGTCATTGACCGACAAAGGACAAGATAACAAAGCGGCCACGGCAACTACACAAGCATTTATACAGAAGTGAATTTTCTCGCAGCAAACAGGTAAGCCCACCTAACAAGAGGAAACCAAAGCAGCATTTATTTAACCGCCAGCAGCCCATATAGAACTGCCACCAGCAAATTATTGGCATAGCGGCGTTTATTTAACCGCAATCATCTCACAAAAGTGATATCAAACAGATGCACTTCAAGGTACTAATTTGTATACTTGTATCACAGTGTGATAAAAATCGCACCAACATACCTATACATTTGATATATAGTTACCTAAGATAAGATATCAATTGCACAGCTGAACTTGAAACAAAGTATCCTATATGAACTATACAGCAACAATTGTCTTATCCACTATTAAATTGTATTTACAAACATTTTGTTAGAAATTACAACTTGTGATAAACCTATAACTGTATAAATTGCAAGATTTCAACGATATTATTTTAATTTTATATATTCATATATTTTTTATATATTACGTACGTTTTTATACATAGATATATAGAGACACCGGTGTCATTTTTAAACTTTTTTAAACTTTGAAGGAATTTGTAATAATATTTGTTTAATTGTACTTTTAGCATCACTATTATTGGGTAAATTTACCGTAATCAAATAAAGTATAATATTTTTTTTTTAAAAAGTTTCGACATCAAATTTTTTCCATAAGAGAATATAAAATAGTACTCATCAAAACATTAACATATATTGAGCCCACATATTATCACACATATTTGCAGTAAGACACATTGGGAATAGCAACTTGGTTTGCGCCACCTACCACAACTAATTATAACTCTTTAAACTTTGGGATAAAGTTTACTTCAGGTGTGCTAGATTCCCCACCAGCTAGACAGTCTAACCCTACCAAACATTAATTAGTTTTGGAGAGATTTAGCTTAAGGTAGTGAGAGGACATACAAGATGAGATATGAGAAAGATAGTTAGTGACACAAGTTAGCAAGGAAGGGGATAGGTCTGGTGCAGAGAGGTAGATTTGGGTGGTGCTGTAAGTAGGTTGTTGGTAACCTTAATGATTGCTGTCTCTGTGGAATGTTGGGGCCAAAATCCAGATTGCAATGGGTCAAGGAGGGAGTTTAAGGGTGGAATTGTAGTGGCAGATAGATTGGTCTGGACAGGAAAAGGAGGAGATGGAAGAGAGCAGTTGTTTGAGAACTGTTGCTGATCTAGTGACTCAATGCTTCTGTGGATTTTGGTGTGAGGGGTAGAGGAAGGAATTGATTCAATGTTGCAAGTTGGGGTTTTTGGTCATAAAGAGAAAAAAGGGAATTTGTGATGTTTGAAAGAGTGCAGCAATAATTGAAAATCAGATCAAGGGAGTGACCATCTTTGTGAGTGGGAGAGTCAGTCCATTGTGACAGACTGAAAGAGGAAGTGAGTTGGAGAAGTTGTTTTGCAAAGGAGGCAGTATGATTGTCGACAGGGAGGTTGATGTCCCCAAAAATGAGTGCAGGGGTGTCTGAAGAGAGGAAATAAGATGCCCAGACCGCAAAATAATCTAGAAATTGTGTTGCGGAGGCACAGGGGCGGTATTTGATTGCAACACAGAGAGGGGAGAGAATAAGCAAATAATATTGGTTTTAAATTAGGAAAATGTGACGGAAGAGATGTGTTGTATTTGTTGAAAGGTGCAACAAGAGGCAAGTAAAATGCCTACATCACCATCTTGTCTGTTTACAGACCCAGTGGTGTGGCTGACGTGGAGACCTCTATGTGATAATGCAGCAGTGTCTGAAGGAGAGAGCCAGGTTTCTGTGAGAGCCAGGAGGTTGAGGGAATGGGTGATAAAGAGGTCATGAATAGAAGGGAGCTAGTTGCAACCAGAGCCAGAGTTCAAGAGTGCACAAAATTGAGAATTACAGAAGCTATGCCAGGGTTGGCATCAATTTCTGTGCCCAAAAAACCATTGGACCAGGCTAAAAACCTTTGCATGTCATGAAGGGGGATCTACCCTACAGATAGTAACAGTAAAATTAGTGGCCCAATGGTCATTAACCCTTGGAAAATATCAGTTACTTATTCAAAAATGGTAATTACAGCACCAATGCCAGTGTTGGCATCAATTTCTGTGCCCAAAACACAATTGGGCCAGGCTAAAAACAATTGCATGCAATGGAGGGGGTCTACCCTGTATATATTCATAGTGAAATCAGTGGCCCAATGGTTATTAACCCTTTGAAAATATCAGTTACATATTCAAAAATCAGAATAAGAGCACCTATGCCAGGATTGGCATCAATTTCTGTGTCCAAAACACCATTGAGCCAGGCTAAAAACAATTGCATATCATGGAGGAAGGATCTACCCTGTATATATTCATAGTGAAATCAGTGGCCCAATGGGTATTAACCCTTTGAAAATATCTGTTACTTATTCAAAAATGAAAATGACAGCACCTATGCCAGTGTTGGCATAAATATCTGTGCCCAAAACACCTTTGGGCCAATCTAAAACCAATAGAATGTCATGTAGGGGGCTCTAGCCTATATATATTAATAGTGAAATCAGTGGCCCAATTGTTATTAACCCTTTGAAAATATTAGTTACTTATTAAAAAATGAGAATTAGAGCACCTATGCCAGGGTTGGTATCAATTTCTGTGCCCAAAACACCATTTGGGCAGGGTAAAAATAATTGCATGTCATGTAGGGGCATCTACCCTGTATATATTCATAGTGAAATCAGTGGCCCAATTGTTATTAACCCTTTAAAGATATGTTACTTATTCAAAGTTGAGAATTACAGAAGCTATGCCAGGGTTGGCATCAATTTCTGTGCCCTAAACACCATTGGGTCAGGCTAAAAACCTTTGCATGTTCATGAAGGTTGATCTACCCTACAGATATTAATAGTAAAATCAGTGGCCCAACAGTCATTAACATTTTGAAAATATCAGTTACTTATTCAAAAATGGTAATTACAGCACCAATGTCAGTGTTGGCATCAATATCTGTACCCAAAACACAATTGGGCCAGACTAAAAACAATTGCATGTCATGAAGGGGGATCTACCCTGTATATATTCATAGTGAATTCAGTGGCCCGGTGGTTATTAACCCTTTGAAAATATCAGTTACTTATTCAAAAATGAGAATAAGAGCACCTATACCAGGGTTGGCATCAATTTATGTGTCCAAAACACCATTGGGCCAGGTTAAAAACAATTGCAAATCATGGAGGGGGTCTACCCTGTATATATTCATAGTAAAATCAGTGGCCCAATGGTTATTAACCCTTTGAAAATATATGTCACTTATTCAAAAAACTTAGAATTAGAGCACCTATCCCAGGGTTGGTATCAATTTCTGTGCCCAAATAGAAATAAGAGGAATTTGAGTAAGGTTACCCGAGTTTTGTTTTCTATGGGAAGGCACACATGGGTGGGTGAGGCAAGGAACTTGTGGGAGACCAGAATTAGGGAGATATCACCAACAGCTAGTATGAACAAGTGGGGTAGTGACATAGGATGAGATACAGATTTGCAGTATTGTATTTGGGATTAGGTGCAGGGAGGAGAGAGAGTGTTCAGGAATGTGTGAAGTTCATGAGAGCAAAAGTGTGGTGAGGGTAAAAGAACTGGGCCACTGCATATTGCAGATGGTGAGGGGGAAGGAATAAATGAATAAAGAAGTTTGTTATAGGGACAAGAGGTAGCAAAAAGGAACATCAAGATATGAAGCATTTTTACGAAACGGGTAAACAGTAAATCACATAAACACCGTATTACAACCGCACTTGCCTAGTGTCTTGTCCTTTGTTCAATCCTTGTGTAATTATTGTGCCTAGTTCTTAATGCCTCTCTTAAGAAATGTGAACATATATTACAATAATGCTAACTAACCCAGCAATGCTTCCCCATACAAGTGTTAGATTTATAGCAAATAGGTGCATTTTGCATAAATTGACACCCAAAATATTTGTTATTTTTCTTGTGTGTGTGTGCACATTTAGCTCATGTTAAAAGTAAGCTTTTTATTTGCTTTTCACATTGAACTAAATTAGCTAACTATAGTAATTATATGTATGAAAAAGAAAACAATGCTACAGTAAACATTTCTGGGTTCAATTGCTTTGTTTTGCTTTTTTTCTTTTACTTCTTCCCTGCTCTGTCCAAATGCAAAGAATTTTTTTACTCTCTTTTTTTCCAATTGTTTAAAAATGTTAACATAGTGAGAATTTGTCTATAAAGACTTTAAAAAAAATCAATGTAATAGTTGATTTTAAAATACATTCTGGTCTCCACATTTGCAGAAGTTTATATAAGTTTTATTTCATACTATATAATTTAGCTTAGTGATCTGAGGATTTTATGAGACAAATTAAAGTGTATTTCTCTTTTGGTATGTTAAGTAGGACTGTGACACTAGCGGGTGAATTTAATGATGTGAAACACTATTAACATTCATGAAGATTTCCATTTTAGACACTTAAAATAACAGTTTTTTTTATAGTCCTTCCAATGCAAGCACAGCAATATGTCTCTATTAAAAGAGGTGAGATTTTCGTTTCTCTTTTTTAACTTTAACATAAATAATTGTTTAGTACTATAGTTTCCATTCTGGACTATGTTTATTTTTGAAAAATATGGCGTTTATCTTTTTGAATGAGAAGCATTTGTTATATATATTTTTCAGGGTCACATTACATGTTGGCTGTGTCATTGTATGTTAGTCTTCTTGTAGTTGCTCTGCATTAGATTGAGGAAAGTTTTTCAACCTCTTTTGGCTGTACCTGTAGACTATTAAAGGATGGTGTTTAAAGGGACAGTAAGCACTTTGTGATTATAATCTATAATCCTTTAGAGCAAGTGATTTTATGACTATCGACCATGCTGTACTAAGTGTTTAAAACCGAAAAGGGGTTAAACACAGAGTAAAAGTGCTGCTTGAGACTCGCAGAGTATTGCTGTTGCCGAGCATAACTCGCCGTTGATCCAATCAGCAGCGCTAGTCAGACAACTCAGATGTGCAACTAGCGCAGCTGATTGGATCTGTGGCAGGTTCCACTCAGGACCAGCAGTGCACCACGGGTCCCAAGCAGCACTTTGCAGGGGTTCAATAAAACACAATACTGCAGAGTCGATAGTCTTAAAATTAAATGCTCCAACAGATTAGAGCATGTCATTTTTCACCTATAAAGGCCATAAAATTGTGGATTATTCAGTCCTAAAAACTGAAAGAGCACATGTAAGGTTTCACATCTCTAACCTTGCCACATATCTTTGTCTGGTTTGCAGTTTCTTATTATTTCTGCTAAAGCCAAGCAATGGAAATGTTGTTAACATAATGACAGTAGCAAGCCCTGTATTCTCTATATGAAAGTCCGCATTAGCTCCTCCTCCTCCAAATAAAGAAAGTAGTGGGTGTCATTTCACCATTGAAAAGCAATTGCGCAGAACAAATCTATTCAAATAACAATCAGACATGTTACTATATTGGAAGACTGCAGAAAATTGTTGTGATTATAAGGTGATTACTGTCTCGTTAATGTCACATGTATTATCAGTGTTTGGTTTAATAGTACTAAGGACTTGTTTAAACATTCAACATCACTGAGAGCATTGTTATTTAACCCCTTCGCTACCGGGAATTTCAGAGAAGAACTTAGCATTTTTGCTATCACTCCATTTAAACAGTCATAGAGCCTTGTTTTTTTTTTATTTACCTATGAAAACTATATATATATATGTATTTAAGTAGACAACCCAAGGTATTGATCTAGGCCCATTTTGTTAAATTTCATGCCACCGTTTCACCCTCAAATGTGATCAAATTTAAAGAAATTGTTAACTTTTTCACAAACTTTGGGATTCTCACTGAAATGATTTACATACTGCTTGTGCAACCATGACACAAATGATTATTAAAGCTTCTCTGGCATCCCCTTTGTTCAGAAATAGCAGATATACATGGCTTTGCCATAGGTTCTTAGTAACTAGAAAGCCGCTAAATTGCAGCTGCACACTACGCTTCTATTATTGCCCTTAATGAAGGGGTTTATCAGGGAGTTTGTAAGGTTAATTTAGCTGCAGTATACAGATTAACCTCCCACCTGACAACATCCACATCCTGCTCTAACCCACCCCCCCCCCCACACACACACACACACACAGTCTGCCAGTATGCATTTTAGGGCTTTTTTTAATTATATATTTGGTGTAGTGATCCTTGTAAACCCTCCCACCTCCTTGATCCCTCCCAAACAGCTCTCTAACCCGATGTCTTTCTCTCAAAAATACGTTAAACTCCCCTAGTGCTCTGTTACATTAATCCCAAGAAATATACTAAAGTAATTTCACTTAATATCTTTTTAATAGTGGCTTTAATAGATGATTATACAAAAAAGTTAGTAATGGGCAAGATGTCTCAGTTGTAGTAAATTCAAACTTAGTAGGTTGTGTAGAATATTGTAACTAATATCACCAAGCCTATTGCATGCAATACAGTAAGTAAGGTTATTACTATGATTATTATAGCGTTATGGAATCTGTTGGCGCTCTACAAATAACTGATAATAATAAATACAACACTGAGTATTTTGCTAGAATGGCAAGTATGCCATATGCAAGCATGACTGAAGACAGAGTCAGCAAGTAAAAAAAAAAACAAAAAAAAACATTTTTAATTGGTCTATTTACTTTTTCTTTTTCAGCTTGCTGCATTGGAATTTCCTCCAAAGAAGCTCTTTGGCAACAAGGATGAGCGAGTGATTGCTGAGCGTAGGTCTCATTTAGAGGTGAGCTTTAGTATAATATTTTTAGTTATGTTAATTATAAAATATGCACTTAAAGAGACATGAAACCCAAAAATTTTCTTTCAGCATTTTGGTAGAACATACAAATTTAAACAACTTTCCAATTAACTTTTAATATTTAATTTGCTTCCTTCTCTTGTTATCCTTTGAAAGGTTTATATAGGAAAGCTCAGGAGCAGCAAAGAACCTAGGTTCTCTCTGCTGATTGGTGGCTGCATATATATATATATATACTTATATATATACTTATTGTCATTGGCTCACCCATGTGTTCAGTTAGAAACCAGTAGTGCATTGCTGCACTTAAACAAATGATACCAAGAGAATTAAGCAAATTTGATAATAGAAGTAAAATGGAAAGTTGTTTTAAATTGTATGTTCTACCTAAATCATGAAATAATTTTTTTTTCATTTCATGAAAACTTAGCTAGACTGAAATATTATTTTCTTACTTTTCATTTAAACTTTATTAAAAAGTATTTTCTAATACACACACTCTGTAAACTAGTATATATTATCAAATGTATACTGTATATATTTAATGTTATAGTATATTACATTGCAGAAATGCCTAGTAGCTGAAGAATTTATTTAAGTGGACCAATACCTTATGAGAGTATTCAGAGTCTTGCTAAAACAGAGCTTTTACTCTAAATGAAAAAAGACGGTAGAATCACACAAGAGTGTTAAGATGTTCATTTCTGTGTGTCAAGCCGTGATTCATGTGGTCTTAATTTTCTTTTTCTTTGAATGTCTGTTCTTTCAGTTCTATATTTCTAGATCTTGAGTGAGTCTAGAATGTTTGTATTTTTCATTTTCTAATCCATTTTGCAGTCCAAGTAATTGTGTACGCTATAGTGAGATACATTTATAACGGGAAAGCAAACCAATCATGTGAGATTGTATATGTAAGTGAGAGTAGGCATTTAGAGGAAACCTTTTTTTTTAATGCCTTAAAATAGATGTTGATTTAAGGCTACATAAGAGTGATCTTCATGATCAGAGGATCAAACGGATCTCAGGTATTGAAAACAGTAGTTGTGATAGGCAATAAAATTCCACAAACTCCCATGTAAGTTTTAGTCTGAAGGTTCCTCACTTTGTCACCATTGATAGCCATCTCTTGGGTTGATATCTAGAGAGTAGTGAAGACGTATATTGAGTAGTATGGAAAGATATAACTCTCACCATATGGTTCATACTAACTGGGATGTATTCTGTAGGAAACAAACTTTTTTCTTTTTCTATATCTGCTTACAAAAATATATATCTCAACATGTTTCTATATCTATATGTACTCAGTAGAAACAAGCTTATTTTATTTTTAAACATCTGCCCACAAAATGATATAGCGCAATGCATTTCAGCAAATGTCATCCTTCTCAAGTGCAATTAAATGTTGAAAAAAATGTAGCTTTTTAATAGATCAGATAATCTGTGGGATACTGCATTGATTATCAGTGTGAGTTATATTTTATATATTTGTCTAATTTGTATCTTATTGTGTTTTAGATAAGAGTGATTACTAAGAATGTTAAAGGCTGTATGCAGAATATGAATGAGGATTTAAAATGATACTTTATACGCTAATATCTTAAAGGATTCCAAAACTTTCTAATTTTTTGCACCAACAGACCACAAATATTAAATTTAGCATGTATAAATATTATAACATACCTATTTGCTGCTTGTAACGAAGCTTCTAAACTTGATAATAATTACATTTTATTTTTGGGTATTACGTCACATCAGACAACCCTCAAATATGGGAGGCGCACGATCCGACAAACTTCCCAATTGAAATTTATTTTCTTGCATCTCATTATTTAGCATTCTTCTGACCATGCGCATGCGCATATCGATTTGTCTACCCACGCATGCGCATATGCGTGCAATGACTCCATTTACCCATACAATGTTATGGGAATAACGCAAGCGCTTTGAACAGGACAATCGATTGCATAGGTTGTCTTGTTCTCACTGAATAGGGCTCTCACTGAATTTCATTATATAAATAATTATATATATTTATATTGTGCTCGTTATTGTTAGGGAGATTCTTGCAGCACTGCGCTCATAATTACATAACTTCTATCTTCAGCGTTGTCATCGTCTATGTTGGGTATAGATTATGTGGGTCTGCATGTTTTCCTGCGGTGACGTCTGTTATGACGAGTAGGTTAAATCGCACATGCGCATACCGAAGAAAATTCGCCATCTTGATAACTGGAGTTATCGATGTGGATTGGAGAATTAAAACTTATTGCCGGTCGGTGGGTTCGGAAATCAATAAAAATTCAGAAGTAAAAAACTAAAAATCTGTTGATATATGAAGCGCTATTGTAATTACAAAATGCACATATTTATAGTGCTCTGGCTATTGGAGGTCAATTGTTTCGTGGGTTTTGTGTCCCTTTAAGATAACATGAGAAAATTATTTTCAATGCATTTCTGACCCTGAAACAAAACAAAACATTAGTTTGGTATGAAACAATAATTATTTATATATATAAATATATACACAATTTTGTATACCTACATGTTTGCTACATGCACCATCATAATGTGATATTTGAGCAAATATATTAAGGATGAGTAAGTAATTTAGTTAAAGCACATATGGTATTTACCTAGTATTAATGCTTTCACATATTTTAGTGAAATGTGTTTACAGATTATAAAACCTAGAAAGAAAGGGAATGCCATGTAAAAATACAAAACTGAGAAAAAAATATAAATCGGCTTGCAACCAAATGGCTTAGACTTAATAAATATTTGCATTTTTTCTACCTGAACTATGATTTCAGTTTATAAGTTTTATAGCGCCTTAACAACCTTTCTAGTCAGGTAAATAGGCTCTGTACTTCATTAATAGTAAATCTACTCTTTAAAGACAATAATGATAAAGGATCGCACCATACATCTTACCTTGTATTTGTAAATACAAAAAGAGGGTAAGAATTTATTAGCACTCTTGCCTATAATCTTAAGAAATAGGTAGCTGAATATACTTCAACAACCACACACGGACAGAAATTCAGTAAACAAGGTTTGCAAATGTGAAGTACAAATGTATTGAATATAACACAATAATCATAAAATAAGTGAAAGTTCATCAGTGAGAGAATGGAATCTACTGTTCCCCTATACCTATGAAATCGGAAATAGTCCCACTAAATAAGCAAAGAGAAGGTGCTGATAGAGATTACCAATAATCCTCATGTATCCATGATAGGATAGGATGAAATCTCCATACCGGTTACCCACAAAGTCTATATATATAATATAGGTTGCTAGTCAAGGGAAAGCGCTGTTAGTGAAATTTGCACTGTTTTGCAGTCCAGGTATACACCCATTAAAAAGGCTGTTTACTATTGTTTATCTTATCTCTTTTTCTGTATATGAATGTTTGCATAGTTTAATCAATCCCTGGATACTGAAGGATACACTCCAACATCTATTGGGGTCAATGGAAAAACATAATTTATGTAAGAACTTACCTGATAAATTCATTTCTTTCATATTAGCAAGAGTCCATGAGCTAGTGACGTATGGGATATACATTCCTACCAGGAGGGGCAAAGTTTCCCAAACCTCAAAATGCCTATAAATACACCCCTCACCACACCCACAAATCAGTTTAACGCATAGCCAAGAAGTGGGGTGATAAGAAAAAAGTGCGAAAGCATAAAAAATAAGGAATTGGAATAATTGTGCTTTATAAAAAAAAATCATAACCACCACAAAAATGGTGGGCCTCATGGACTCTTGCTAATATGAAAGAAATGAATTTATCAGGTAAGTTCTTACATAAATTATGTTTTCTTTCATGTAATTAGCAAGAGTCCATGAGCTAGTGACGTATGGGATAATGACTACCCAAGATGTGGATCTTCCACGCAAGAGTCACTAGAGAGGGAGGGATAAAATAAAGACAGCCAATTCCGCTGAAAATAATCCACACCAAAAATAAAGTTTAAATCTTATAATGAAAAATACTGAAATTATAAGCAGAAGAATCAAACTGAAACAGCTGTCTGAAGTACTTTTCTACCAAAAACTGCTTCAGAAGAAGAAAACACATCAAAATGGTAGAATTTGGTAAAAGTATGCAAAGAAGACCAAGTTGCTGCTTTGCAAATCTGATCAACCGAAGCTTCATTCCTAAATGCCCAGGAAGTAGAGACTGACCTAGTCGAATGAGCTGTAATACTTTGAGGCGGAGTTTTACCCGACTCTACATAAGCATGATGAATTAAAGATTCCAACCAAGATGCCAAAGAAATGGCAGAGGCCTTCTGACCTTTCCTAGAACCGGAAAAGATAACAAATAGACTAGAAGTCTTTCGGAAATTCTTAGTAGCTTCAACATAATATTTCAAAGCTCTAACTACATCCAAAGAATGCAATGATCTCTTCTTAGAATTCTTAGGATTAGGACACAATGAAGGAACCACAATTTCTCTACTAATGTTGTTAGAATTCACAACCTTAGGTAAAAATTTAAAAGGGGTTCACAACACCGCCTTATCCTGATGAAAAATCAGAAAAGGAGACTCACAAGAAAGAGCAGATAATTCAGAAACTCTTCTAGCAGAAAAGATGGCCAAAAGAAACAAAACTTTCCAAGAAAGTAATTTAATGTCCAATGAATACATAGGTTCAAACGGAGGAGCTTGAAGAGCCCCCAGAACCAAATTCAAACTCCAAGGAGGAGAGATTGACTTAATAATAGGTTTTATACGAACCAAAGCTTGTACAAAACAATGAATATCAGGAAGATTAGCAATCTTTCTGTGAAAAAGAACAGAAAGAGCAGAGATTTGTCCTTTCAAGGAACTTGCCGACAAACCTTTATCCAAACCATCCTGAAGAAACTGCAAAATTTTCAGAATTCTAAAAGAATGCCAGGAAAAATGATGAGAAAGACACCAAGAAATGTAAGTCTTCCAAACTCGATAATATATCTTTCTAGATACAGATTTACGAGCCTGTAACATAGTATTAATCACAGAGTCAGAGAAACCTCTTTGACTAAGAATCAAGCGTTCAATCTCCATACCTTTAAATTTAAGGATTTGAGATCCTGATGGAAAAAAGGACCTTGTGACAGAAGGTCTGGTCTTAACGGAAGAGTCCATGGTTGGCAAGAGGCCATTCGGACAAGATCCGCATACCAAAACCTGTGAGGCTATGCTGGAGCCACCAGCAGAACAAACGAGCATTCCTTCAGAATCTTGGAGATTACTCTTGGAAGAAGAACTAGAGGCGGAAAGATATAGGCAGGATGATACTTCCAAGGAAGTGACAATGCATCCACTGCTTCCGCTTGAGGATCCCTGGATCTGGACAGATACCTGGGAAGTTTCTTGCTTAGATGAGAAGCCATCAGATCTATTTCTGGAAGTCCCCATATTTGAACAATCTGAAGAAATACCTCTGGGTGAAGAGACCATTCGCCCGGATGTAACGTTTGGCGACTGAGATAATCCGCTTCCCAATTGTCTATACCTGGGATATGAACCGCAGAAATTAGACAGGAGCTGGATTCCGCCCATACCAGAATTCGAGATACTTCTTTCATAGCCAGAGGACTGTGAGTCCCTCCTTGATGATTGATGTATGCCACAGTTGTGACATTGTCTGTCTGAAAACAAATGAACGATTCTCTCTTTAGAAGAGGGCCATGACTGGAGAGCTCTGAAAATTGCACGGAGTTCCAAAATATTGATTGGTAATCTCACCTCCTGAGATTCCCAAACCCCTTGTGCTGTCAGAGACCCCCAAACAGCTCCCCAACCTGTCAGACTTGCATCTGTTGAAATTACAGTCCAGGTCGGAAGAACAATAGAAGCCCCCCGAACTAAACGATGGTGATCTGTCCACCACGTCAGAGAGTGTCGTACAATCGGTTTTAAGGATATCAATTGAGATATCTTTGTGTAATCCCTGCACCACTGGTTCAGCATACAGAGCTGAAGAGGTCGCATGTGAAAACGAGCAAAGGGGATCGCGTCCGATGCAGCAGTCATAAGACCTAGAATTTCCATGCATAAGGCTACCGAAGGGAATGATTGTGACTGAAGGTTTCGACAAGCTGAAATCAATTTTAGACGTCTCTTGTCTGTCAGAGACAGAGTCATGGACACTGAATCTATCTGGAAACCCAAAAAGGTTACCCTTGTCTGAGGAATCAATGAACTTTTTGGTAAATTGATCCTCCAACCATGATCTTGAAGAAACAACACAAGTCGATTTGTATGAGATTCTGCTAAATATGAAGACTGAGCAAGTACCAAGATATCGTCCAAATAAGGAAATACCACAATACCCTGTTCTCTGATTACAGACAGAAGGGCACCGAGAACCTTTGTAAAAATTCTTGGAGCTGTTGCTAGGCCAAACGGCAGAGCCACAAACTGGTAATGCTTGTCTAGGAACGAGAATCTCAGAAACTGATAGTGATCTGGATGAATCGGAATATGCAGATATGCATCCTGTAAATCTATTGTGGACATATAATGCCCTTGCTGAACAAAAGGCAGGATAGTCCTTATAGTTACCATTTTGAATGTTGGTATCCTTACATAACGATTCAATATTTTTAGATCCAGAACTGGTCTGAAGGAATTCTCCTTCTTTGGTACAATGAAGAGATTTGAATAAAACCCCAGCCCCTGTTCCAGAACTGGAACTGGCATAATTACTCCAGCCAACTCTAGATCTGAAACACATTTCAGAAATGCTCGAGCCTTCGCTGGATTTACTGGGACACGGGAAAGAAAAAATCTCTTTGCAAGAGGCCTTATCTTGAAGCCAATTCTGAAACAATGTTCTGAATCCAAAGATTGTGAATTGAATTGATCCAAATTTCTTTGAAAAAACGTAATCTGCCCCCTACCAGCTGAGCTGGAATGAGGGCCGCATCTTCATGTGGACTTGGGAGCTGGCTTTGGTTTTCTAAAAGGCTTGGATTTATTCCAGACTGGAGATGGTTTCCAAACTGATACCGCTCCTGTGGATGAAGGATCAGGCTTTTGTTCCTTATTGTGACGAAAGGAACGAAAACGACTATTAGACCTAAATTTACCTTTAGATTTTTTATCCTGTGGTAAAAACGTTCCTTTCCCTCCAGTAACAGTTGAGATAATAGTATCCAACTGAGAACCAAATAATTTATTACCCTCTTCTAGCTAAAATAGCTAGAGACATATACCTGACATCAACTCTAATGATATCAAAGATGGCATCACAAATAAAGTTATTAGCATGTTGAAGAAGATTAACAATGCTATGAGAATTATGATCTGTTACTTGTTGCGCTAAAGCTTCTAACCAAAAGGTTGAAGCTACAGCAACATCCGCTAAAGATATAGCAGGTCTAAGAAGATTACCTGAACATAAGTAAGCTTTTCTTAGAAAGGATTCAATTTTCCTATCTAAAGGATCCTTAAAGGAAGTACTATCAGCCGTAGGAATAGTAGTACGCTTAGCAAGAGTAGAGACAGCCCCATCAACCTTAGGGATTTTGTCCCAAAACTCTAATCTGTCAGATGGCACAGGATATAATTGCTTAAAACGTTTAGAAGGAGTAAATGAATTACCCAAATTATTCCATTCCCTGGAGATTACTTCAGAAATAGCATCAGGGACAGGAAAAACTTCTGGAATAACTACAGGAGATTTAAAAACCTTATTTAAACGTTTAGATTTACAGGCCTATTTATCAAAGGGCTTGCGGACCTGATCCGACACTGCAGATCAGGTCCGCAAGACCTCGCTAAATGCGGAGAGCAATACGCTCTCCGCATTTAACATTGCACCAGCAGCTCACAAGAGCTGCTGGTGCAACACCGCCCCCTGCTGACTCGCGGCCAATCGGCCGCCAGCAGGGAGCTGTCAATCAACCCGATCGTATTCGATCGGGTTGATGTCCGGCGATTCCTGTCCGCCTGTTCAGAGCAGGCGGACAGGGTTATGGAGCAGCGGTCTTTAGACCGCTGCTTCATAAGTTGTGTTTCTGGTGAGTCTGAAGACTCGCCAGAAACACTGCATTTCAAGCTCCGTACGGAGCTTGATAAATGGGCCTGATAGTATCAAGAGGACCAGAATCCTCTATTTCTAATGCAATTAAGACTTCTTTAAGTAAAGAACGAATAAATTCCATTTTAAATAAATATGAAGATTTAACCAGAGGAACCATTATCAGAATGATGATGTTCATTTAAAAATTCATCTGAAAAATGAGAAGTTTTAAAAGACCTTTTACGCTTACTAGAAGGAGGAATAACAGACATAGCCTTCTTAATGGATTTAGAAACAAAATCTCTTATATTAACAGGAACACTGTGAGTATTAGATGTTGACGGAACAGCAACAGGTAATGTAACATTACTAAAGGAAATATTATCTGCATTAACAAGTTTGTCATGACATTCAATACAAACAACAGCTGGAGGAACAGCTACCATAAGTTTACAGCAGATACACTTAGCTTTGGTAGATCCAGCACCAGGCAGCGATTTTCCAGTAGTATCTTCTGACTCAGTGTCAATCTGGGACATCTTGCAATATGTAATAGAAAAAACAACATATAAAGCAAAATTGATCAAATTCCTTAAATGACAGTTTCAGGAATGGGAAAAAAACGCCAGTGAACAAGCTTCTAGCAACCAGAAGCAATAAATAATGAGACTTAAATAATGTGGAGACAATAGTGACGCCCATAATTTTTAGCGCCAAAAAAGACGCCCACATTATTTGGCGCCTGAATGTTTTTAGCGCCAAAAATGACGCCACATCCGGAACGCCGACACTTTTGGCGCAAAAAAAAAACACGTCAAAAATGATGTAACTTTCCGGCGACACGTATGACGCCGGAAACAGAAAAAAGTTTTTGCGCCAAAAAAGTCTGCGCCAAGAATGACGCAATAAAATGAAGCATTTTCAGCCCCCGCGAGCCTAACAGCCCACCGGGAAAAAAAGTCAAATTGTAAGGTAAGAAAAAAATTATTAATTGATTGATTAATTCATATGCATTATCCCAAATATGAAACTGACTGTCTGAAATAAGGAACGTTGAACATCCTGAGTCAAGGCAAATAGATTTTTGAATACATATATTTAGAACTTTATATAAAAGTGCCCAACCATAGCTTAGAGTGTCACAGAAAATAAGGCTTACTTACCCCAGGACACTCATCTACATGTAGTAGAAAGCCAAACCAGTACTGAAACGAGAATCAGTAGAGGTAATGGTATATATGAGTATATCGTCGATCTGAAAAGGGAGGTAAGAGATGAATCTCTACGACCGATAACAGAGAACCTATGAAATAGACCCCGTAGAAGGAGATCATTGAATTCAAATAGGCAATACTCTCCTCACATCCCTCTGACATTCACTGCACGCTGAGAGGAAAACCGGGCTCCAACCTGCTGCGGAGCGCATATCAACGTAGAATCTAGCACAAACTTACTTCACCACCTCCATAGGAGGCAAAGTTTGTAAAACTGATTTGTGGGTGTGGTGAGGGGTGTATTTATAGGCATTTTGATTTTTGGGAAACTTTGCCCCTCCTGGTAGGAATGTATATCCCATACGTCACTAGCTCATGGACTCTTGCTAATTACATGAAAGAAATACAATTTTCAGAGTTAAACTGTAGAAGAAGTTGATAAATTAAATAATCAGAAGCACACTGGACAAACTAGTGAGCATAATTAAGCAATCCTTTTTTTAAGGAGTTCATATTGGGTTGACCCACCATTGTCTTATTAAAACATAGCTGTTATTTACATTTTAAGGTCTGCATTGGTACTTTTTCATGTAAAGTTACAGAGCGTGACTATTATAATGAGTTAAAGGGATATGAAACCCAACATTTTTGTTTCATGATTCAGATAGAGCATGCAATTTTATTTAAACAGCTGTTTCATTTACTCCTATTATCAATTTTTCTTTGCTTTCTTGGTATCTTTTGTTGAAAAGCAAGGACGTATGTTCAGGAGCCTGCCCATTGCTCGAGCACTATATGGCAGCAATTTACCAAGTTTAAAAACTTATCTTTCTTCTCTTCACAGCCAGAGTAGCTTCCCCCGCCCGGAGATCCTCTCTTCACACGTCAGCAATGACTAATCCGCCTTCCTCCAATCATGGCTTTCCCCCCCAGGGGTAACATTGCCTGATTGGAGGAAGATGGATTAGTCATTGCTGACGTGTGAAGAGAGGATCTCCGGGTGGGGGAAGCTGCTCCGGCTGTGAAGAGGATAGAGCTAAGTTTTTAAACAAAAAGGCTGCTTTCTAAACTTTGATGAATGAAAGGCCTCTGTTTTTAATAGTATTTTTAAAAACCAGGCTTTCATTCATCACAGTTTATCTTCACTTTAAAGCAAACTTGTTGAACACATCCAGTCATAACCTTGTATTCTGTTTGCATTTTTTTCAAAGTATTTTATTATATCTTTGTACTTTGGGGTCTGTATTTTCAATATAGCCTTTCTAAAATATGTGTTTTTGATTGTTCATAAGAGGAAATAATCTAGTTGTCAACTTAGAAATAATGCAATTATTGAGAGGTGATACAATTTTGAATCATTTTACATTAGAGTGATATTGCACGGGGGTGTACTCACTTCTGTTGTATTCTGTATATGCAAATTATTCCTGTTTTAGTCTGTCTTGATCAAATCATAATAATATTTATTTTGAAAGAAAATCTTTCAAAAATGACATTTACAATGAAGTTGGAATCACCTTTGCTTGACTATTTTGTTTGTACAGATTAAATGCATTGTATTCAACTAGTATCTCATTTAATTGTTCTCCAGTAAAATCCCCTAACTTTGATTTGTTGGTAATTTATAAGTGTTAGCTGGTGACTTGTATATTCATAGTAATGAATCTTTGTTTATGCACTATCACTGTGCAATGCATCCTTTTTATATCTTTACAGCCAGTGCAATGCATTTTATGCTGACACAGTGCCCCCAATGCTTTTATATTTAATGTCAAGCAGGCTAAATTACAACAAAATATCTTCCACTAGAAAGACAATTGACATAAGTCACTAGAAACACTGTAGATGCCAAAAGAGAAACTGAGAAGAATTTTAGATATGGACAGAATTTTAAAATCTGTTATCTCAAAAGAAAATATGGCATGCAAATTATGTATTATGGCAAAAACTGACATAGTGATGCAAATAATTTGGATGTTAAAGATTTATAATAGTTATTATATTTTAAGCATGAATACTTAAAAAAAAAAATAAAAAAAAAAATACTGTCAGATAATGAACAGAAGGCCAGTATCATGACTAAACTATACATTTAATTACATTTCAAGGTATCTTTAGTCATGTCCAATCATTGTGCTATCACCTCCGTTCGAGTGTTAGGCCATGTATCATCTACCGTTTCTAAAGTGACTTAAAAAAGATTTTTGAATTTACAACCCTCAAGGATCCTCTATTTTTTTTAAACAATAAAAATTCTGGAGTTGTCTGTCCTTTTAACTAGTGTTTCAGGCTCGTTCACTCAACCATAAAAAGCTAGGGCTTCCGAACCTGATCTCGTAGCTTAATGAATGTACTTTTAAATATATACTTTTGAAAATGTTTTCTTCTTTGTGCTACAATATAATTCAGCAGGTTGCATAAACACATAATAATATTTTAAACTGACCTTTAAATAGACATTAAACTCTTTGAGATGGTAATATAAAATGATAAATTGTATAAATAAAAACCTTTGCAATATACTTTCATTATTTATTTTTTCTCCTTTTCCTGTAATTTCATAAGGGATAAATGCTTAGTTGTTGCTTTCTCTCAGGCCAACCTTAACCCCCTCCCCTGTCCTCCTATCAATAAGACACCACACAGTATTGGGAGAAAAAGACCAAAATGGGTCACGTTTATTATCAACTCAAATCAATCCGACTAAACTTTGTTTATAATTTAAACATAACTTAATGCATGGCGGCAATTGAGTTCCCTAATCTTTCTCCTGTCTGAGAGACCAAGGCTCAGTTTAGGTTATATCTGCAGCTGGGCCGTCCCGGGTGACCTCCGCTATAAGCAGTATATCGGCTATCTTTGGAGTTCTTCCAGCCTTCTATGTGGAGGGAGGAGCGCCCAGGCCCGCGCCTAAAGCTAGTTGCTCCCCCCCTCAGCCATGGCCGTCCCTCCGCCCTAAAAATGGATAACTGGGCCTAGACCTCCCGCTAGAGCGTTATTGGCCTTTGTGTCCTAAAGGACCACCCCGCCACCACAGCCGTATAAGCCGACTAGTGGCGGGATAGGCCAAAGCTACAATGCACGGTCTTACCAGGGCTTGCTCAACTTAACCTACCCCCGCCATGCAGCATCAGCAACCCTAAGGAAGCCGTCAACTCAAGCCAACCATTCCAACCAGGGAGGGCGGGTGGGAAACTTCAGGATCTTCGCAGGAAGCAGAAAGAGGACTGGGATCTTCCTGCATCACCTTTTAACCAGCTGGTAAGACCAACCTACATAACTGTTGCTTTCTCACCTCTCTTCATACCTCCTTCATTTCCAACCCTCCAAGCCTTAACCCTTAGTGGCGTACCAATCCCAGTTTGGGCTTTACACTATCATTCTAAAATTGTGAGCTTTTTAGTTCCTGTTAGAAATGGAAGTGCAGAACACCGTTATAATCCACACAGCCATTGGCTGCACACTCTAGTGACCTATTTATAACTATCCGTAATTGGCCAAAGCAGAGAAGGTAACCTAAGTTGCAACATGGAAGCTCCCATTGTTACTAGTGGAGCGATATTTAACGCTCCCGCTCGAGTGTTAACTGTGTTAAAAGTAAGCTTTTGGCGTGCGTCAGGTTGCGCTCGTATTACAAGTTGAAAGTAAACAGTTTCCGCTCACGCACGCGATATATGTATGTATATATATATATATATATATATATATATAATTATATATATGATTATATATATAGGTATAGATATATTTAGGAATGCCTATTTAGAAATACTGAGAACATAGTCCCCTATGTGCAGAACACTGGAATGTAAAATATTTAACGTAAATATTATTAAATATGAATATTGCATAAATGTTTTTCCATGTTTTCATCTACTTAACTGCAAATGTCTCCTATGTATGTATATATATATATATATATATATATATATATATATATACAGATGAATTTGTGTTTATATGTGTGTGTGTGTATATATATATATATATATATATGTATATTAGGGCTGGGTGATTAACCGCATATGGGGTTTTAAACCGCGATTAACCGCCGTGATATAAAAACCGCGGGCCTGGGGGGACATCACGTCGCGACGATCATGCCGTGTACAGGTCAGTCCCGGGCACCTTCATTCCAGGACAATGCAGTGATCCGCTACCTGTGTGCCATTCTCCTCGCTCGGCTCCCCGTGTAATTCTGGTATATGTAAGCTTCGGCAGGATTCCACCGCAGACTCGCAGAGACTAATGGGGTATGTAGTTCCTATCGCTAGTAATTCTGGGGTATGTAGGCTTCAGCAGGATCTCACCACAGAGACTATTGGGCTATGGGCTATTTAGTTTTTATCGCTAGTGCTTTTGGAATATGTAGGTGTCAGACGGAGCACAAGGCCACAGCTACAGCGCGGGTATTTTTGGAATGTGTATTTTTGGTACATATGGGATACGTAGGCATCAGCAGGGTTTCAGCACAAGCTCTATATAGATCACGACCCCGTGTTAGCAGCAGTAATGTTTGCTTATGTAGTTCCGTGCTCTGGTGGTGTTCAGCTGTACAACTGTACAGAGCATATTCTAATATTCACCACATATTATATATACAAAACACTAATTGTACTGCTTACTTTCATGTAGATACTGTTTTGTACGTTGTGTACATAAGTAATTGTGCCACCGTGTGGAAGAATTATATATTATATCAAACTAACCACGTTTTGTTTATTATTGATTTTATCTAAGTATTCTAATGTGCAGTAGCTGTATCTAGCAGTCATATGAGAGTGTTTTAGCCCATATCGCCCAGCCCTAATGTATATATGTATGTACGTATGTATATATATATATATATATATCTGTAAATACATATATACACATATAAATATATATGAACACATATATGCATATTTTTAGATGTGTGCATGTATGTTTTCTAACACCTGGGACCTCATATCTTTGAGTCCTTATAACTTTAGTGTGCAATATTTTTTTTAATAATTTTATTAGATTGTGTGATTATTTTTGATGTGTTTTGTGACACTTTTTTGTTTGGCAAAACAGTTAAAGTGAAAGTCAATCCAAACGTTTGTAAACCGCTAGGATTGACCAATTAAACAAATAAAGGTGACTTTTATTTATGAAGTATAAAATACTTCATGCTGAAAGCTCCTTTATTTGTTTCAAGCGTTGCCGTACTGAGCTGCTAAGGCCACCCATGACAGAACACTGTTTTACTTGAGAGGTGACGTTTCCATCTCTTAGCTAATAGCCATTTGGGAAATCTGACTTGTCTCCCTGTGGTGCCGGATTTCCTGCATGCTATTTACTAAGAGGTGGAAACGTCACTTGTAATCTTGCCCTAAAACTTCACATTATTTTGTCAATATTTAAACAGCTAATGAAACATTGAAAAATACATCTGCATGTTATTCTCAAACTAATCTAAGAACTGAAAAAATAGCTAAACCCCTGAGCATTTGCCTAACTGTAGTGCAGAAGCATAGCTGAGACTTAAAGTGACAAAACGCACACAAAAAAGCTCACTGCTGCTGGATGTGATGTTATTGAGATAAATAGGGTCAGCATCTGTGCATAATAAGAGAGGTTTGCATGCATACTGACAAGGGCAATGCCATTGTGTGTGCTCTATGTATCTAATTAAAATTAATTTTAGGTTCACAGATTACTAAGCATTAAAATATTACTACAATCACATTTGGAATAATGAATTTATTTATATTTAAGCCCACAATAAATAAATATATGTTTTCCCCAGCTTATACTGTGTCTAGACAATGAGATTTGTAGCTTCTTAAAGCAGGCATAAAGCAGGTTCTAAGTTTAAAAGAGAAATTACAGCACTCCATAATTTTTATTGTTTAAAAAAGATTATCGCTTTATTACACATTGCCCAGTTTTGCATAAACAATACATAACTTTTTACCTCTGTGATTACATTGTATCTAAGCCTCTGAAGACTGCCCCTTATTTAAGTTCTTTTGACATATTTGCCTGCTGATTCCTAAGTAACTCAACAGGAGTGAGCACAATGCTATCTATATGGCACATATGACCTAGCGCTGTCTATCTCTGAAAAAAAATAAAAATTCACTGAGATAAGATGTGGCCTTCAAGGGCTTAGAAACTAACATATGAACCTACCTAAGTTTAGCTTTCAACAAAGAATACCAAGAGAACAAAACAAATTTGATGACAAAAGTAAATTGGAAAGTTGTTTAAAATTGCATGCCCTATCTGAATCATGAAAGTTTAATTGTGACTGTCCCTTTTAATTTTCTGGATTTACAAAAAAAACTATCTTTCTTGTAATTGATGGCTTCTAATGAAGAACTAGAGATGCCTGCTTAACTATTCCTGATTAGAATATGCTTTGGCTGGCAAGATATGTAATGATGTTGAAAACTCAGATCACAATATTCTAGCCCAGATTACAAGTGTAAAGCTATTGATAGCACAAGGTGCACTTTCAATATTGTGAGCTCGCACAATCTGGTAATTAGCATGCATACCCTATAATTTTTACAGTGCTGCTGTGCTAAACATCGTTTACAAGTTATGTGTTGCGCTCAAGTGCAACACATAACCGTGCTACAAAAGTTAGCTCGACTAGAGACCTAAAGTAAAGTGTTATATGAAAACACTTGTAAAACATACTAAAATAAAGTATTACACCACACACACAAATATATAAATTAATATATATATACATACACACACACACACAAATATATAAATAAATATATATACATACACACACACACAAATATATAAATAAATATATATACATACACACACACACAAATATATAAATAAATTATATATACACACACACACACAAATATATAAATAAATATATATACACACACACACACAAATATATAAATAAATATATATACATACACACACACACAAATATATAAATAAATATATATACATACACACACACACACACACACAAATATATAAATAAATATATATACACACACACACACAAATATATAAATAAATATATATACATACACACACACACAAATATATAAATAAATATATATACATACACACACACACAAATATATAAATAAATATATATACATACACACACACACAAATATATAAATAAATATATATACATACACACACACACAAATATATAAATAAATATATATACATACACACACACAAATATATAAATAAATATATATACATACACACACACAAATATATAAATAAATATATATACATACACACACACACAAATATATAAATAAATATATATGCATACACACACACACAAATATATAAATAAATATATATGCATACACACACACACAAATATATAAATAAATATATATGCATACACACACACAAATATATAAATAAATATATATACATACACACACACACAAATATATAAATATATATACATACACACACACACAAATATATAAATAAATATATATACATACACACACACACAAATATATAAATAAATATATATACATACACACACAAATATATAAATAAATATATATACATACACACACACAAATATATAAATAAATATATATACATACACACACACACAAATATATAAATAAATATATATACATACACACACACACACACACACAAATTAAGAGACTTCTGCAAAATGATCAGTTTCTCTAGTTTTACTGTGTATATAGCTATGTGTTTAAGTAAAATTATAATTTTTGTTTTATTCTATAAACATTTCTCTCAAATTCCAAATAAAATATTATCATTTAAAGCATTTATTTGCATAAAATGACAGCTGGTCACAATAAAACCCTGATTTCTTTCTAATGGCAGTGAGAACCCACAAAATCCATTCATAACTTATGGGAAATACTTCACCTGGCCACCAGGAGGAGGCAAAGACATCCCAAACAGAGCATTAAATATCCCTCTCACCTCCCCTACCAGTAGTTCTTTGCCTCGTTTCATGGGGGTAGGCAGAGAGAGGTGCTCTGCTGAAGATTCTGAATTTATTGTCCTCAGTGGATTGCTTCCTACAAGAGAGGGCAAGGGAGTTGTGAAAAGCCATTTCATTCTCTTGGTAGAGTTTTGGTGTATGTTAGCTACTGGATGTCGCAGGGAAGTTCCTATGCCTCTTCCGGTTTAATATGCCACCCTCCCTTTCTAGGCAAACAGTGTTAGTAACACTGGTTTTACTTTGTTACAGGACTCTCTAATGATGGAAGATGGGTAATTCCTGGTTTATTATTTCTACCTCTCCAAATGGCTTTTTGTCTAATGAGATAGGGTAAACATTCTGAGGGCCCAGAAATGTAACCTAGTTAGGAGGGACGCTCACAACACAGGGGGCTAACTTTGTCACTGTTGTAATATCTGGGAAGGTAAGGAAGGGCACCCTCTGGCAAGAGGTCACACCTTTTATGGGGATTCACTATTACCCGCAGAAGCAGCACCGGGTCCTCCAACTGGACTTGCCATTCAGACCCAGTGCACGCCACTACCAACTGATATGGGGCAGTTGCAGTGGTTTAGTAGGCTTAGTAGGTCTCTCACACCTGTAATTTTACACGATTCTCCCAGAGAGGTGACAAACTTTATTGCACCTATGAGGGGAATCCGGGTGTGATATACTTTGAGCGCGCTGTCAGACAGTTCTCTTCCAAAGCAATTAACCTGCGTCGGTTGGCGTGTCACAGACTCCCGCCGCAGGCAGTTTGGCACCATCTTCACCTTCAGTCTTCTTCTCCAAGTGCGCAACAGCTCGTCTCTGATCCTTGACGGCACGGCAGCGTGGAAGGCCTGGCACTGTTAAGGAGGTGGTGAGACACCTCATGCGGAGCATTTATGTAGGGGCCTTAGGGAACAATATTAGCTGTGGGGCTTCACAGTTATTTTCCAGTTTATGCGACGGCCACTAGTGCCCTTTTCTATCCCTATACCATATTCATTATGGATGGCAATTTAATTGAACCTAGGCAAGAGGTTAATTGCCCTACACCTTTATTTTACTCTAATGTATTTTATGCAGGTTACATAGTGTGTGTCCTCCTGCTCAATTATGCAATTAATGCCTTACATCTGTTCCACAGTCTCATTCAGGGGGTCCTGGTATTCAGACGTCCATGGTGTCCCCACCATCTCAGTCAAGCCCTGGAAGTTCTGCAGACTTGCAGACCTTTGTATGCACAGATAAGCCCATTCTGAAGGATAACTTTCATCCTCTAACTACTCTGGAGAATCGGAAAGGGATTTTAGGACATTCATTTTAGACCTAAGATATTTACTTAAAGAGGTGTTAATCACACTTGGCATACCTAGTCTGATTTTTCCTTCCCCAAGGAAAAACGGGTACATATAATAGATATGGTATTTAAACCTAAGTTTAAAACCCCTGAAGTGTCCCTGGTACCTTCATTGGTGGCGGACATTATAACCAAGGAGTGGGAAAAATCAAGCTTTAGGAGAATGTTCCCTGTACCGGACAGCCATTTTGAAGTGTGGACCTTTTTGCCCAAGGTCCAGTCAATATTAAAGACGGCCCTGACTCTGACACATTTCAAGTTTTTGGCTTTTGAACCTTTGAAGAGAAGGGTCTCATTGGAATCTTTATACTTCCTTGCAACATCAGATAAGAGTTGCAGAATTGCAAGCCTTATCATCTGAAGTTCCATATCATGTCTGAAAACTATGTTTCTAACCTATGAGAGGTGTCAGTAGGGTTTTTTCTACATACTTTCATTGGGCTCTACAGATTAGAAAAAGATCTGTGCAAGTGTAAAAAAACACATTTGTAGCATATCAGCGTTGCCAGTTATGGTGACCATAAACTATAGATGTTATAATTTATTTTTATTTTTCTTGATTAATTACATCACCAAGCCTATATTTATTTGTGGTTATGTTTTTCTCTACCTACATTGACAGCTTAGTCTGGATAATAGTGTAAATGCTGTCCTGAAACATAACCTGGGAATAAAGAAGTATTTCCTCCTGAACTGTATTAAATCAATACTATAGCTCTTAAACGTGGATTTGAATATTAACCATGGCATTACATCTGATTCTGCTCTGTTCTCTTAATTTAAATAACAGTTTAAACTTAGATTTAACTTTTTCTAATTGCTAGTTAAATTCACAGGCAGAATATAGAATTTAACATCTGACTTCATTAAATGCAGAACAAAATGAGATTCAAACTATGCATACAAAATTGTAACAAGGTTCTAAAAATATATGTATTGCACTAAATATGACAAACGTATGACAAATTATGCAATCTCTTTGTGTCATCTGCACATTTGATAGTTTTGAGCAGATCACTGGTCTCACTTTTATCATTTTCATTTAGAAATGTAATTCAGCTCTGGTATTTATTTCATCTATTTTTAACTTACCTTTTCCATGATGGAACATTTCCCTAAGATCATCCTAATACGATGCCCTTTTCTTATACATACTCCTATTTCCTGGGAGATAGAATATTATTCATGTGGTTAATATTGAGAATGTGTAAAACCATTTGTATCTATTTTTAAGTCTCTGTTGTGCATACTTATCTTCTTTTATGTGATTGTGTTTAACAAGCCCTGTATTTGTTTGGCCCTATTATTCATAGGAGACTACATTTTGGGTTGAGATATTAAAATCTCACCTACCCAAATCTTTAGAAATTCGACCAATCTTGCTGTGTTTTTATGCTACCATTATTACTTATTTGCTGTGTTTTTATACTATAATTATTACATGAAGCATTGCCTTGAAAATCAGGTGTCCAGTATATATGGCCTATTTGGTATAATTTCAGAGGCTATACTTTATTAAAACAATAAATGCTCTTTATATAGATTATAAATAGAGATAATCTATAGTAATGTATACAACATATGTTGGTGCCATTGTGATAATCTCACAACCGTAGCTGAATCTAAATCCCAAACTTTTAGTTTATTTGTTTATATTCCACCGTTGATGTATAGAAATTGTTATACCAGAAATATTTCAGGAAAATCGTTTTGTAAATAATGCTTCCATTTTTATAGTTTGAGAAAATAAATGTACTACTAGATAAAAAATTTTTAGTGGTGACAGTGGTTAGTTAAAAGGGACAGTCTACACGGTATTAACATGCAGCTTAATCTAATTGTTTTAGCACCTACACCCCACATCATCCGGTGCCACTTAATGCAGGGCAAAAGTGAATACAGTATGCTAGGGAAACTTTCTTTATTCTGCCGTTTTAATATGGCCGTCAAACTCTTCCTCCTTCTTTTGGGTCTGGTAGTAATCACTAATAACAGTGTGTGTGACTGGACTGGATTACTTAAGACACTCGGTCAGGCGCATTGTGCATGCGTTAAACTATGGGCACATGTCATCAAGTTTACAAGTGAGAGTCTGTTAGTTGGAACCTGCTACACAAATAGACATTGCTACTGATTCTCTGGGAGGAGTTATGCTGCCATCTTTATAACTGCCAAATAACAATTTTTTAATTTTTTTAAAAAAAAATTTTGCCTTGCATTAAGTGTCATCGGGTGGTGTGGGGGGTGTACATGGTACTACAATCAAAATGAAGTACTCATCAATCCCATGTAGACTCTCCCTTTAAATTTGGCCATCAAATCTTCACATACTAATTTGTATTGTTTGTCATCTAGTTCCAGTCTCTGCTATGTTTTTTTTTTTTTTTTATAGTACTTTGATACTACATTAAAGCACCCCTACCTATAAATAAAAGAGGCTAATTCCTCCCATTCAGGTGTCAAGTCCTACAAAACAAACTGTGGAAACACACCAAGACTTCCACCCCCCCTCGCAATGAATATTTTTTTATACACACACTTACATACACACACACTGTATTTATATGTATATAATCTATACACTCTGGTTAATGACAGCAAATTAAAACCAATGAAGGGCTGAATGGTTACTTTTGGGCGTGAGGATGGAACACCCATGGTTACATTTTTACATGGCAAGGGTGAAATTTTCATTTGTAATTTAGGATTTCAACTGATATTGAAAACTGAGAGGCCAGACATCCACTTTTTGGAGAACATGAAGGGGCATTTGTATATAGATGATGATGAATAATCCGAAAAGCTTAGAGCCTTATTAAACTGTTAGGAGATGTTGCTCCCTGGCTCTAAGGATGTGAAAGGCTTTTTAATGTGATAATCTTACTTGATCTTGATAAGGTTTGTGTGTGCACCCACTATAGCTGTAAGAAACAATGATAATGTGATTTAAAGTAAAATTATGGTCACAAGGTGTCCATGTCATTTTCTTTTACCATTAACATGTATACCAAGTAAATGTGAAGCAAGTAATACTGGCAGATGAAGCAGGAGGCATAAGGGCACAGTAAAATTTAACACAAAACAGACCACCTTTCACTTTGGGATGAAACTGATGAAGTTAAATCTGCAGCAAATACATTATCTTGCACAGGTCAGCAGCTCCAGACTTCTCCTCTGTCACAGGGTCTCACCCACTTAAGGTACAATAAGCCCTATTTCTGTTGAGGGGAACTAAATAACCCCCGAGCAAGCCACACAGAAATGTAAGCACCATGTGTTCCACACAGTGTGGATGATCACACAGCAGGACCGCTGACAGGCTTGCATTTAGTGTATTGTAGGAAGTGTTACTGCCCATTACTAGAGGATCTCACTATCCCGCTAACCAGACTGGGCTCCTGCTCCTCCCACCAGAAGCAGTGTTTACTGAAGCATTTCTGTTCTCTGTCCAGGGGGAACTCGATCCCACTTGCAAAAATTGCTCCCATCGGGGTTATCGCACATCTCTTTAGTCTTTCTATAGTTCACCCATGTGTCGGTTTACTCATGTTGGGTTAGCGCCCGTCCGCACGATTATGCGCACATCGCACAAAATCTCCTTTTTTAGTTGTCATTTTCTTTTGCACACTCAGAGGAGCATTTTTCTCACCACCATGAAATAAATATTACTCAGAGGAGCATTTTTATGTCCTCGGATTTAATATTAATTTCTCCTGCTTTGTTTTGCAGTTCGGCTTAGCGAAAATTGTACCTGTGACTCTATTTTATAAAAGCTACTTGGGGGGGTTAAGTGGTTTCCATTCCTCAAGTGCTTTTTAAGGGGTTTTTAGTGTTTATTGCATAGCTTTGCCATATGCTATAATGGAGCAGCAGGATTATATCCCTAAATCTATCCAAGAAACTGTGTCTTCCGAACACCTTTCTATCATTATGTTGTAAGAGAGCTGAAGTCCCATCTCCAGATTATTTATGTGGCTTATGTTTAGATTTGATAATGCAATCAGACCAATCTAATGCTGTTTCTCTGGGAACTAATGCACCTACTGTTTGTTAATTACAGGATAATGCTGATGTAGTGTCTCCTACCATGAAAAAAGTTATCAAAGCTGCAATTTCTTAAGCGTTGGCTGCCCTCCCACCTTCATACAAGCGTAAAAGGTCCATTCAGATATTACCTTCTACAAGTGCTATGTGCCCTAAGACCAGGGTTACTGTTTTGTCTTCAGATGGTGAAGTTTCCTCTGGGAGCAAGGATTACTCATCTGATGTTGAACCTGTTTTTTTGTTTTTTTTTTAAAGTTGAACATATTTGTTCTCTTTTAAAGCTGGTATTAATTACTTTATGGGTTAAATATCCTAAAGTTTCCGATGATAAGCCTTGAAATTGTTTAAATTCAGTTTTTAAGACTTTCTAGGGAATGGTCTAAACCAGGTAATTCTCCATCTCCATCACTGATGACATCACAATCTGGGCTGCATATGGCATCCAATCACAAAAGGCTCACTAGTTTGATTCAACGACTGTCAAAACTATTTAGCAGAGTGCCTAGATGTATCGTGATGTCATCAGTGTGCAGAGCTTGGCAGCTATTTTAAATATTAATTTTAAAATATTTTTTTTGCTGTTTCTGGTGCATGATATAGAAAGTGGTGCAGCAGGTTATTTGCAGCCTAATCTAAGGTAATACTTCAAGATGACTAAAGTGTAGATAGACTGTCCCTTTAAATCCTGGTCTGCTGATGTGGTCTCTGAAGTCAGAGATCATTTCTAGTTTCTGAGGTTTGCATCTCTGGACAGGCATCAGCTTGTAGTTCTACCATTTCGTCTGGCAAAGGTTCTGGGTGCCCTTTTGTGTCTGATCAGGTCTCGGGGTATTGCACTGTTTCCATACCTGGACAACATCTTGGTTCAAGCTCCATCTTTTCCTTTAGCAGTATCTCACACCAGCCGACTTTGGTTGTTTCTTAAACAGCATGGTTGGAGGATCAATTTTCCAAAGAGTTCTTTGGTTCATCAGACAAAGGTAGCTTTCTTTGGTTTCCAAATAGATTCAGTATCCATCAACCGTTCTCTAACAGAGCAGAGAAGGTTGAAATTGGTGTCAGATTGTCTGAACCTTCAGTCTCTAATGTCTTTTAGTGGCCCTGTGTAAGGAAGTCTTAGGTCTCATGATTGCCACCTCAGATGCAATTACATTTGCTCAATTTCACATGAGGCCTCTTCAGTTTTGTAAGCTGTATCAGTGATGCAGGGATTATACATGGTCTCAAAGGATATTTTTGGATCTCAGTACAAGTGAGTCTCTAACTTGGTGTCACGATCATCAGTTTTTTATTAAGGGGGCTTCTTTTGCTCATCCTACCTGGACTGTGATCACTTCAGGTGCAAGTCTCTCAGGTTGGGGAGCAATTTTTAGGGCCCTTCAAGTTTGGCCTCTGGATACGGATATAAGACTCTTTTTCAACAGACAGACTGTGAGGGTTAGGGGTTTGTGGGAGCTCAGTATGCAGGAACAGATACACAGAACCAATGAAAAACTTTCATAAAAGCATTACTGATAGAATTCAATGAACAGTAGTTAAACAGGTTAAAGACCACAGAAAAGGCCTTATGTAATTCCCTAAAGTCTTTAGTAGAACAAAGTTCAATAGCGACTGTTGTATGATAGAGCAGTACGGAATAATAAATAGGTACAGCAGGCACTGCTGAACTGTAGAATGCTGTCACTGGTATGGTACATACAGGTTTCTCAGCAGGCACAGGATAACCAACATGTACTGTTCGTGAGACTATTGCAGGATACCAGATAGGTACAGCTGATCTGAAGAAGGCTGTCACTGGTATGGTACATACAAGTTTCTCAACAGGCACAGGATACCCAGCAGGCACTGTTGGTGAGATGATTGCAGGATATCAGATAGGTATAGCAGGTACAGTTGATCTGAAGAAAGCTGTCACTGGTATGGTACATACAGGTTTCTCAACAGGCACAGGAAACCCAGCGGGTACTGTTGGTGAAACGATTGCAGAATAACCAAATAGGTACAGCAGGTACAGATTCAGGAACAGGGTTAGCATACACTAGTTTCAAGATATTCTGCTTGCCTTCAGAATCCAGGAGAGTATATGTGGGAGCAAGGTAATAATGCTAGGTCTAAGGATCAAGGTGAGCATACACAGGTATCAAGGTAAGTATGCTTGGTCTCATGAGCATGGAGAGCATACACCGGAGCCAAAGAAATAAGCTCTGGATAGGGCAATAACTCAGTCCAGAATGAAGGGCTATTTGAGCTTTTATAGGAACTCACACACCTGAGTCTTCCAGGTGGGAGTTCCTATAATCAGAGGATGGCCCTTTAAATTTAGGCAGCACACGCTCATGCATACCTAGATAGGTGCAGCTGATTCAGACGGATATCCGCATCTCTCCACGTGGGATGCCAAGAAGGAGCGCAGCACTCCTCCTGACCCGATGCAGGTAAGGAACCTGACAGACAATTTCACAGCTGTAGTTTATATCAACCATCAGGGGGGAGCCCACAGTTCCCTGGCACTGATGGAGGTTTCTCAGATTCTCTCCTGGGCAGAAGTCTATTCTTTGCTCGTCTCTGCAATTCATATTCCAGTAGTGAACAACTGGGAGGCAGGCTTTCTCACAATCCCTACATCCAGTGAACTGGTCTCTTCACCAGGATGTGTTCAATCACATAGTGGGTCTTTGGGGTCTCCCATAAATAGATCTGATGGCCTCTCGTTTGAACAACAAACTTCCCAGGTACTTTGTGAGATCCAGGGATCCTCAGGCTGAGTTGGTGGATGTTTTAGTTGTTTCATCCTGCTTATCTGTCTCCGCCTCTGGTTCTTCTTCCCAGAGTGATTTCCAAGATATGGCTAGAAATGTCATCTGTAATCCTGATTGTCGTAGCTTGGCGTCACAAGATTTGGTATGCAGGTCTGGTTCAGATATCCAGTTTTCCTACTTGACCTCTTCCTCTGCGGTCAGACCTTCTGTCCAAAGGTCCATTTTTCTCTGAACTTTTTGACATAGAAATTGAAACTTGTAAGCCTGTAACTAGGAAAATCTATCACAAGGTTTTTCCTGACATTCTTTCAGAATTCCTAGGATTCTGCAGTTTTTTGCATAATGATCTAGATAAGGGCCTATCTGCCAGTTATCTGAAGGGGCAGATTTCTTCTTTTTCAGTTTTATTTTACAGAAAGATTGCTAATCTTCCTGATGTTAATAGTTTTGTTCAGGCTTTGGTTCTTATTTAACCTGTTTTCAAGCCTATTTCTCCTCCATGGAATCTTAACCTGGTGTTAAGGGTTTTGCAGGATCCTCCTTTGGAACCTATGCATATATTAGACATTAAACTACTTTCTTGAAAATTGTTATTTCTTTTGGCTATTTCTTCTTTCACTCCTCACATTCAGTCCTTGGCTAAATCCTGCTGCTTCCACCTTAAAAATATCTCTAAAATTAGACATTTCCTTACACAAGACACAACTAAGATTATAATGGACTCTCTCATCCTTTATCGCCATGACTACTGGAACTCCGTCCTCTCTGGTCTCCCTAGCTTCCGCCTAGCTCCTTTACAATCCGTAATGAATGCCTCTGCCAAGCTCATCTTCCTTACACTTTGCTCTTCATCTGCTGCACCTCTGCCACTCCTTTCACTGGCTTCCTCTTGCCTCCAGGATTAAATATAAAGTTTTGACTCTTACATACAGGGCCCTCAACTGCACTGTTCCCCCCTAAATCTGAAGACCTTGTCTCCAGATACTCTCCCTCCCGTCCCCTTCGCTCTGCTCACAACCTTCTCTCCTTCTCTATTGTTACCTCCTCACATTCCCGTTTACAGGACTTCTCCAGACTGGCTCCCATCTTGTGGAATTATCTGCCTTGCTGCACAAGACTCTCCCCTAGTTTTGAAAGTTTCAAGCGCACCCTAAAGACTACTGTTCAGGAATGCATACAACCAACACTAATTTTTCCTAATACCAGTTCCTCTCCTCCACTATTATCTGCCATGAACTGCCTTAGCATGTAAGCCTAAGAGCCCAACTGTTTGCAGATCACCTTCATAAAAGCTGAATACAACAGTTTGACTCGGCAGGGCCCTCTACCCATTTGATCCCTATAAATGTTACTTTGTATACTGCCTATGTTTATAGCTCTGCAGAATCTGTTGGCGCTCTACAAATAACCGATAATAATAATGATATTTGAGTGTATAAAAATGTATTTCTTATTAGTCAGAATATAATTAATTTTCCATGGGTATGTATTAGTAATTACAGAATATCTATCCCCTATGTAGTATCATGCTTATACATTTGTTCATCAGATAGCTTTGATTATAATATTTTCACAATTTTTGTAATTTAATATTCTCATATTAAAATATATGTTTCATACAATTTCACACAACTCCTTATTCCCTTATTTTAAGGTATATTGCTATGCCTTTTGTGACATTCCTACCCAGATATTGTGTATTCAAGAATAGGCAGGATCACAGTGTCTTCCTGGTTTATTTTACACAAGTGTGAAAGCTTGCTCCAGTCACCAGTGTTCACTGCATTTATAAGAAGATTCAGTGTTTCGCTCACTAAAGGTGTTTTCTGGTATATATCCATTTTATTAAATCTGTGATTAGATGTCTGGTTTGGCTAAAATATACGGTGGCAATCTTTTGGTGTATGTAAAGTAGTAGATATCCATCTTTACATCCTGCATGTAGTTATATTTAAACAAAGTTCAAAGTGTTCTTTTGAAAGTAGATTTTTACAATGTGAGCAAATTAATTTCATTTTGTTGACTTAAAGGGACAGTCAACACCAGAATTTTTGTTGTTTAAAAAGATAGATAATCCCTTTATTATCCATTCCCCAGTTTTGCATAACCAACACAGATATATTATTACACTTTTTACCTCTGTGATTATTTTGTATCTAAGCCTCTGCAGACTGCCCCCTTATTTCAGTTCTTTTGACACACTTGCATTTTAGCCAATCAGTGTTCACTCTTTGATAAATTCACGTGCGTGAGCTCAATGTTATCTATGTGAAACACATGAACTAATGCCCTCTAGTGGTAAAAAAACTGTCAAAATGCTTTCAGAGTAGAGGCGGCCTTCAAGGTCTAAGAACATAGCAGATGAACCTCCTAGATTTAGCTTTCAATTAAGAATAACACGAGAACAAAGCAAAATTGGTGATAAAAGTACATTGGAAAGTTGTTTAAAATGACATGCTTTTAGGTTGTTAGGCCTGTATCTATATATTGACATCAGGAGGTGGTGTGATGAAGTCTATTTCCAGTTTGTTTAAACCTTGCATTTAATAAGTGGGTGTGTGACCTTACATTAGTCATTTTTATATCCAGAGGGGGATTTCCTCATAAATACATTTCATATAAAGATATTAAGTTTTCCTCAAAAATTATCTAACAATTCCCCTAATCTACAATGTGCTGCTCCTTAAATATCATTGGAATTGTGTTTGTATTTCCTATGATGGGTCTTTCTATTAAATAAAGACTGTTGCAACTATGATCCAAGATAGAGAAAAAAGCCACTTCTCTCTGCTTATCATCCCTGATCTTTCTGCAGCCATTGATACTGTTGACCACCCTCTTTTGCTCCAAACCCTCCAATCCTTCAGGATTCATGACACAACCCTCTTGTGGTTCACTCCCTACCTTTCTAACCGTACCTTTAGTGTAGCCTTCTCTGGGGCTTCCTCTGCCCCGTTACCACTTTTTGTTGGTGTGCCACAAGGCTCTGTCCTCGGTCCCCTTCTCTTCTCAATCTACACATCATCCTTAGGTTCCCTAATAAAGTCCCACGGGTTTCAATATCATTTGTATGCCAACGACACCCAAACCTACCTCTCTGCACCAGACCTATCTCCTTTTTGCTAACCTGTGTCACTAAGTGTCTTTCTCACATCTCTTCCTGGATGTCCTCTCACTACCTTAAGCTAAATCTCTCCAAAACTTAGCTCCTTATTTCCCCCCCTTCTTCTAAAATTTCCATCCGCCATCTCTCTATAACTGTCGAAAACTCCATCATTACCCCTACCCCGCATGCCTGATGTCTTGGGGTCACATTTAACTCAGATCTTTCTTTCACTCCTCACATTCAGTCCTTTGCTAAATCCTGCCGCTTCCACCTTAAAAATATCTCTAAAATTAGAAATTTTCTTACACAAGACACAACTAAGATTATAATAGACTCTCTCATCCTTTACCGCCACAACTACTGGAACTCTGTCCTCTCTGGTCTCCCTAGGTTTCGCCTAGCTCCTTTACAATCCGTAATGAATGCCTCTGCCAGGCTCATCTTCCTTTCACTTCGCTCTTCATCTGCTGCACCTCTGCCACTCTCTTCACTGGCTTCCACTTGCCTCCAGGATTAACCACAAAGTTCTGACTCTTACATACAGGGCCTTCAACTGCACTGTTCCCCCCTAAATCTCAGACCTTGTCTCCAGATACTCTCCCTCCCGTACCCTTCGCTCTGCTCACGACCTTCTCTCCACCTCTCTTGTTACTTCCTCACATTCCCATTTACAGGACTTCTCCAGACTGGGTCCCAACTTTGTGGAACTCTCTGCCTTGCTGCACAAGACTCTCCCCTAGTTTAGAAAGTTTTAAGCGCTCCCTAAAGACTACAGTTCAAGGATGCATACAACCTACACTAATTTTTCCTAATACCAGTTCCTCTCCTCCACTACTATCCGCCATAAACTGCCTTAGCATGTAAGCCTAAGAGCCCAACTATTTGCAGATCACCTTCATAAAAGCCGACTACAACAGTATAACTCTCGACAGGGCCCTCTACCCATTTGATACCTTTAAACTGTACCTTGTATACCGCCTATGTTTATAGCTCTGCAGAATCTGTTGGCGCTCTACAAATAATCAATAATAATAATGATATTTGAGTGTATAAAAATTAATTTCTTATATTAGTCCGAATATAATTAATTTTCCATGGGTATGTATTAGTAATTTCAGAATATCTATTCCCTATGTACTGTCATGCTTATACATTTGTTCATCAAATAGCTTTGATTATAATATGCTCACAATTTTTGTAATTTCATACAATTTCATACAATTTCACACTATGCCTTTTGTGACATTCCTACCCAGATATTGTGTATTCAAGAATAGGCAGGAACACAGTGTCTTCCAGGTTTATTTTACACAAGTGTGAAAGCTTGTTCTAGTCACCAGTGTTCACTGCATGTATTATAAGATTCAGTGTCTCGCTCACTACAGGTGTTTTCTGGGATATGTCCCTGTTTTATTGATCTGTGATTAGATGTCCGTTTTGGCTAAAATATACTGTGGCAATCTTTTGGTGTATGTAAAGTTCTATTTAAACAAAGTTCAAAGTGTTCTTTTGAAAGTAGATTTTTACAATTTAAGCAAATTAATTCCCTTTTGTTGACTTAAAGGGACAGTCAACACCAGAATTTTTGTTTAAAAATATAGATAATCCTTTTATTACCCATTCCCCAGTTTTGCATAACTAACACAGAAATATTATTACACTTTTTACCTCTGTGATTATCTTGTATCTAAGCCTCTGCAGGCTGCCCCCTTACTTTAGTTCTTTTGACAGACTTGCATTTTAGCCGATCAGTGCTCACTCTTTGGTAAATTCACGTGCGTGAGCTCAATGTTATCTATGTGAAACGTATGCACTAATGCCCTATAGTGGTAAAAAACTGTCAAAATGCTTTCAGAATATAGGCGGCCTTCAAGGTCTAAGAACATAGCATATGAACCTCCTAGATTTAGCTTTCAACTAAGAATAACAAGAGAACAAAGCAAAATTGGTGATAAAAGTACATTGGAAAGTTGTTTAAAATGACATGCCCTATGTGAATCATGAACTTGACTGTCCCTTTAGGGCTGTTAGGCCTGTATCTATATATTGACATCAGGAGGTGGTGTGAGGAAGTCTATTTCCAGTTTGTTTATACCTTGCCTTTAATAAGTGGGTTTGTGACCTTACATTAGTTGTTTTTATATCCAGAGGGGGATTTCCTCATAAATACATTTCATATATAGATATTTCAGTTTTCCTCACAAATTAACTAACTAATTCCCCTAATCTACAATATGCTGCTCCTTGAATATCACTGGAATTGTGTTTGTATTTCCTATGATGGGTCTTGCTATTAAAATAAAGACTGTTGCAACTATGATCCAAGATAGAGGAAAGTACTTGTATGTATTTTGTAATTTTCCTTCCATATTCTCTGAATATCTAGACACAGGCCTAGATTTAGAGTTCGGCGGTAGCCGTCAAAACCAGCGTTAGAGGCTCCTAACGCTGGTTTTGGGCGCCCGCTGGTATTTGGAGTCAGTGATTAAAGGGTCTAACGCTCACTTTTCAGCCGCGACTTTTCCATACCGCAGATCCCCCTACGCCATTTGCGTAGCCTATCTTTTCAATGGGATCTTTCTAACGCTGGTATTTAGAGTCGTTTCTGCAGTGAGCGTTAGAGCTCTAACGACAAGATTCCAGCCGCCTGAAAATAGCAGGAGTTAAGAGCTTTCTGGCTAACGCCGGTTTATAAAGCTCTTAACTACTGTACCCTAAAGTACACTAACACCCATAAACTACCTATGTACCCCTAAACCGAGGTCCCCCCACATCGCCGCCACTCGATTAAAATTTTTAACCCCTAATCTGCCGACCGCCACCTACGTTATACTTATGTACCCCTAATCTGCTGCCCCTAACACCGCCGACCCCTGTATTATATCTATTAACCCCTAACTTGCCCCCCACAACGTCGCCGCAAGCTACTTAAAATAATTAACCCCTAATCTTCCGACCGCAAATCGCCGCCACCTACGTTATCCCTATGTACCCCTAATCTGCTACCCCTAACATCGCCGACCCCTATGTTATATTTATTAACCCCTAATCTGCCCCCCACAACGTCGCCGACACCTACCTACACTTATTAACCCCTAATCTGCCGAGCGGACCTGAGCGCTACTATAATAAAGTTATTAACCCCTAATCCGCCTCACTAACCCTATCATAAATAGTATTAACCCCTAATCTGCCCTCCCTAACATCGCCGACACCTACCTTCAATTATTAACCCCTAATCTGCCGACCGGAGCTCACCGCTATTCTAATAAATGTATTAACCCCTAAAGCTAAGTCTAACCCTAACACTAACACCCCCCTAAGTTAAATATAATTTTTATCTAACGAAATAAATTAACTCTTATTAAATAAATAATTCCTATTTAAAGCTAAATACTTACCTGTAAAATACATCCTAATATAGCTACAATATAAATTATAATTATATTATAGCTATTTTAGGATTAATATTTATTTTACAGGCAACTTTGTAATTATTTTAACCAGGTACAATAGCTATTAAATAGTTAAGAACTATTTAATAGTTACCTAGTTAAAATAATTACAAATTTACCTGTAAAATAAATCCTAACCTAAGATATAATTAAACCTAACACTACCCTATCAATAAAATAATTAAATAAACTACCTACAATTACCTACAATTAACCTAACACTACACTATCAATAAATTAATTAAACACAATTGCTACAAATAAATACAATTAAATAAACTATCTAAAGTACAAAAAATAAAAAAGAACTAAGTTACAGAAAATAATAAAATATTTACAAACATAAGAAAAATATTACAACAATTTTAAACTAATTACACCTACTCTAAGCCCCCTAATAAAATAACAAAGCCCCCCAAAATAAAAAATTCCCTACCCTATTCTAAAATACAAATATTACAAGCTCTTTTACCTTACCAGCCCTGAACAGGGCCCTTTGCGGGGCATGCCCCAAGAATTTCAGCTCTTTTGCCTGTAAAAAAAAACATACAATACCCCCCCCCCAACATTACAACCCACCACCCACATACCCCTAATCTAACCCAAACCCCCCTTAAATAAACCTAACACTACCCCCCTGATGATCTTCCTACCTTGTCTTCACCATGCCAGGTTCACCGATCCGTCCTGGCTCCAAGATCTTCATCCAACCCAAGCGGGGGCTAGACATCCACTGAAGAAGTCCAGAAGAGGGTCCAAAGTCTTCCTCCTATCCGGCAAGAAGAGGACATCCGGACCGGCAAACATCTTCTCCAAGCGGCATCTTCTATCTTCTTCCATCCGATGACGACCGGCTCCATCTTGAAGACCTCCAGCGCGGATCCATCCTCTTCTTCCGACGACTAGACGACGAATGACGGTTCCTTTAAGGGACGTCATCCAAGATGGCGTCCCTCGAATTCCGATTGGCTGATAGGATTCTATCAGCCAATCGGAATTAAGGTAGGAATTTTCTGATTGGCTGATGGAATCAGCCAATCAGAATATAGTTCAATCCGATTGGCTGATCCAATCAGCCAATCAGATTGAGCTCGCATTCTATTGGCTGATCGGAACAGCCAATAGAATGCGAGCTCAATCTGATTGGCTGATTGGATCAGCCAATCGGATTGAACTATATTCTGATTGGCTGATTCCATCAGCCAATCAGAAAATTCCTACCTTAATTCCGATTGGCTGATAGAATCCTATCAGCCAATCGGAATTCGAGGGACGCCATCTTGGATGACGTCCCTTAAAGGAACCGTCATTCGTCGTCTAGTCGTCGGAAGAAGAGGATGGATCCGCGCTGGAGGTCTTCAAGATGGAGCCGGTCGTCATCGGATGGAAGAAGATAGAAGATGCCGCTTGGAGAAGATGTTTGCCGGTCCGGATGTCCTCTTCTTGCCGGATAGGAGGAAGACTTTGGACCCTCTTCTGGACTTCTTCAGTGGATGTCTAGCCCCCGCTTGGGTTGGATGAAGATCTTGGAGCCAGGACGGATCGGTGAACCTGGCATGGTGAAGACAAGGTAGGAAGATCATCAGGGGGGTAGTGTTAGGTTTATTTAAGGGGGGTTTGGGTTAGATTAGGGGTATGTGGGTGGTGGGTTGTAATGTTGGGGGGGGGGTATTGTATGTTTTTTTTTACAGGCAAAAGAGCTGAAATTCTTGGGGCATGCCCCGCAAAGGGCCCTGTTCAGGGCTGGTAAGGTAAAAGAGCTTGTAATATTTGTATTTTAGAATAGGGTAGGGAATTTTTTATTTTGGGGGGCTTTGTTATTTTATTAGGGGGCTTAGAGTAGGTGTAATTAGTTTAAAATTGTTGTAATATTTTTCTTATGTTTGTAAATATTTTATTATTTTCTGTAACTTAGTTCTTTTTTATTTTTTGTACTTTAGATAGTTTATTTAATTTTATTTATTTGTAGCAATTGTGTTTAATTAATTTATTGATAGTGTAGTGTTAGGTTAATTGTAGGTAATTGTAGGTAGTTTATTTAATTATTTTATTGATAGGGTAGTGTTAGGTTTAATTATATCTTAGGTTAGGATTTATTTTACAGGTAAATTTGTAATTATTTTAACTAGGTAACTATTAAATAGTTCTTAACTATTTAATAGCTATTGTACATGGTTAAAATAATTACAAAGTTGCCTGTAAAATAAATATTAATCCTAAAATAGCTATAATATAATTATAATTTATATTGTAGCTATATTAGGATGTATTTTACAGGTAAGTATTTAGCTTTAAATAGGAATTATTTATTTAATAAGAGTTAATTTATTTCGTTAGATAAAAATTATATTTAACTTAGGGGGGTGTTAGTGTTAGGGTTAGACTTAGCTTTAGGGGTTAATACATTTATTAGAATAGCGGTGAGCTCCGGTCGGCAGATTAGGGGTTAATAATTGAAGGTAGGTGTCGGCGATGTTAGGGAGGGCAGATTAGGGGTTAATACTATTTATGATAGGGTTAGTGAGGCGGATTAGGGGTTAATAACTTTATTATAGTAGCGCTCAGGTCCGCTCGGCAGATTAGGGGTTAATAATTGTAGGTAGGTGTCGGCGACGTTGTGGGGGGCAGATTAGGGGTTAATAAATATAACATAGGGGTCGGCGATGTTAGGGCAGCAGATTAGGGGTACATAGGGATAACGTAGGTGGCGGCGGTTTACGGAGCGGCAGATTAGGGGTTAAAAGTGTAATGCAGGGGTCAGCGATAGCGGGGGCGGCAGATTAGGGGTTAATAAGTGTAAGGTTAGGGGTGTTTAGACTCGGGGTACATGTTAGGGTGTTAGGTGCAGACTTAGGAGGTGTTTCCCCATAGGAAACAATGGGGCTGCGTTAGGAGCTGAACGCTGCTTTTTTGCAGGTGTTAGGTTTTTTTTCAGCTCAAACAGCCCCATTGTTTCCTATGGGAGAATCGTGCACGAGCACGTTTTTGATGCCGGCCGCGTCCGTAAGCAACTCTGGTATCGAGAGTTGCATTTGCGGTAAAAATGCTCTACGCTCCTTTTTTGGAGCCTAACGCAGCATTTGTTTGAACTCTCGATACCAGAGTTAAATTTATGGTGCGGCCAGAAAAAAACCCGCGGAGCGTTAACAGCCCTTTTACCGCCGAACTCTAAATCTAGGCCACAGTGTTTAAATGACCTGATTATTGCATTACTCACTTTTGGGGAAAAATGTGTACTGTCTCCTTAAAAGATCACACTACGTTTTCTAGAATAAATGGCTTCGACCTTTGTCACCCACTTTGCAGGCTGACTTAATTTGGCCTTTTTTTCTTTCTTTTTTTTCTTTCAATAGCCAAAACCCCTGGAGACTTTGAGAGCATAGCAGCAATGGCTTAATGAGCTGAAGAAAGTTGTGTAATTTGTAAAACATTATGCATAATCATCTCCCTTTCATCCTTAGCCAGTGGTGGCCATCTTAGCTAATTGAAATATAATGTTCCTGAGGCATTTAGGGGTGGTGAGGGCATACTACTTAATTTCAATATTCTTGTTTTTATATATACTGTATATATATATATATATATATATATATATAATGCCCAATGCTTCCTATTTTAGAGTGCTGTGTGTATTTTGATTCTTAATTAAAACTGTTTAATAATCTTTAAATTGCTAGTGAGTTTTCAGCTTTTTTTTCTGGGGTTTTCACACTCAGCTATTCAGCTTATGCCATTCATGATTTGCCCCTTTGTGCCTGCATTACCATCTATGGAGCAGTCTAGTACAGCCAATTGTGGTAAGGGCAGATCTACAGATCACAAAAGTCCCTTAAATTTATGCACCCTCTGCAAATCTATGTCTGTGTTTACCCTCTGTCAGCTTAAATTGTCTTTCATGTGCTAAGAATATTTCTCATTTTTGACAGGCGGCGGCTGCATTACACATCTTTTAGGTTGGCCAAGGTTTTAATCTCCCTCAGCCAACACCCTTAATTTAGTTGATCCCTTCTCTGTTTTGATTCCTATAAAGATTGTTAAAATTACTGATTATACAGATGTTTATTCAGAGTCCGATTGTTATCAAACTTGTAATTTGAAGTTCAATTCCACCTTGTATTTTCAATTTTATTTTGAGGGGTCTTCAAGCCCCTCTGTTTAAACCTATGCATAGTCTAGTTGTTCAACTTATGACCTGGAATGTTCTCTTTCTGCTAGCCTTTTCCTCAGCTCACTGTATGACTTAGTTTTGAGTTCTGTAGTGTAGGCCTCCATATTTGTGTCCAGCTCCTAAGAATGCTCTTCAAAACCTTGTTGTTTGTCAAGCTGTTAGTTTTATATGACTCTCTTCTGCACTCTTTCTTCACTTTTCTGGACCCTGCAAAGGTCATAATGCTGCAGCAATTTTTATAGTAGCCTGGTTTAAGGCTGTGATCAGAAATGCTTATCTGGTGTTGGTTAAGTCCCATACTGAGCAAATAACTACTCATTCAGCAAGAACAGTGGTTATTTCTTGGGTCCTTTTTGACAAGACATCTGCAGATGCCACAGACAATCTAGATTGCCAAGACTCACTCATTGTTCAAGCCTAAGAAAACACAGTAAATTTGTGTTGTATTGTAACATTAACAGTATTAACTTGAGTAACTGTTAAATTTAAAGACAATAAAATTGTGTTTTGTAACACCAAATCAGAAAGTGAACACTATGTGAAGTGACACCAGGTTGATTTGGTGTAAATTAAGCCTTTTAATATTGGTAGGATTCTGAACTGTTTAGCTAACAGTCAGATACAAACAGCACAGGAAATTAGTAAGTTAGCAAGGTACTTTGTAGTTCAGGAATAAATGCAAGTAGTAGTCATACAGTCATTAGACATAGAAATCTTATACTTTAGTTAACTAACCAGATCAGATATGCTTGTCTCACTTCAGTTGAAGCTGCAGCTGACATGCAGAGATGAGATCCTGTGTTGAGGGAGAGAGGCGCGGTGTTTGGAGTGTGATGTCACCACAATCACTTATCCAGAGCTCAGAAGGATTTCTGACAATATTAAAGCTGAAACAATTATGGAACAAGGTTTGAGAGTTACCTTTGATGAGATTGGATATTACACTCCTTAGTTAGGTAAATCAGTCTGTGAAAATGTGGAACAGGCTGCAGTCTGATTAGCTGAGTGCAGCTGGAAGTCTGTGAAAACTGCAGGCATCCGGTTCAGGGAGAGATGAAACAGAAAGGCTGAATCAGTCTGAAATATAAATAAACACTCTGAAAGGATTAGATTAGGTTTGCTCACACAGATAGAAATAGTTGAATAGTACTTTGAAATCCTTAGGTTGTTTAAAGTATAGTTAAATTGGTAGTTAGCTCAGGAACAAGTATGTCTCTCAGGGAGTTTTACAAATTACTAAGCAAAGCTTGGGGGTGTGAGCAGGTGTGATAAAGGGAGTGTGTACCTGTGATTGGTTAGTACACCTTAAAGGAAAAGCAGCATAACTGAAATACTCTGACAGGACCCCCTCCTCAAGCAAGCTGATCCTCAGCTTGAGGTCGAGGACGGTCTGGGTTGCGACGATGGAAAAGGGATACCAATCTAGGTGCAGAAAGATTGCTAGATGGTTCCCAACTATCCTCCTCCTCTGTGAAGTTTTTCCATCTAATTAGATATTGGAGAACCCCACCGGACATTCGGGAATCCAAGATCCTTTCAACTTCAAAGACATCATTTTCAGATGGTACCAACGTTGTGGGCAATGGGGGAACAGAAGACCTTGTGGGATGGTAGGGTTTCAACAGAGAAACATGGAAAGTGGGGTGGATCTTCATGGTTGTCGGAAGCTGTAACGTGACAGCATTGACATTTACCACTTTAGTGATAAGGAAAGGACCACAATATTTCTGAGTGAACTTTTTACTTGGCAGATGAAACTTCAGATTCTTCGTCGACAACCATACTTGATCACCTATTTTATATTCTGGTGGTTTCCTATGTCTCAAGTCATAGTAAAATTTCTGGGAATTTTGCGCCTTTCCAATATTTTCTTTGATGATACGGAAGTTTTCTAATAGGGTGTTCTTTAGTTCATCCACCATAGGTGAGTCTGCTGGTGTTGAAGATAAAGAAGTGAAGCTGGGATGGTACCCATAATTTGCATAGAACGGGGTCATCTTTGTAGAGGTGCTTGTTAAGTTGTTATATGCAAATTCTGCATAAGGTAAGTATTTCGTCCAATCTTGTTGTTGACATGAACAGAAACAGCGGAGGTATTCAAGCCACTGATTCACTCTCTCAGTCTGTCCATTCGCTTGAGGGTGATATGATGTTGTATAATGGTGTTGAATATTTAAGGCTTTGCATAGGTCTTTCCAGAAACGGGACGTAAACTGAGACCCTCTATCAGAAATAATTACGGAAGGTACCCCATGTAATTTTAGGATATGATTCAAGAAGAGAGTAGCAGTTTCAGATGATGATGAAATTTTGTGATATGGTAAAAAATGTGCCATTTTGGTGAATGTATCAATAACAACCATGATGGTATTCTGGTTATTGGAAGGTGGTAACTCTACAATAAAATCTATACCAATCTGCTGCCATGGAGAATTCAAAACTGGGAGGGACATAAGCAGTCCATAAGGTGTTGACCGGTCATTTTTTGAGATCTGACATATTACACAACTTTTAATGTATTCCTTGATTGTATCCTTCATGTGAGGCCACCAGTAATTCCTGGAAATTAGTTCCAGAGTCCTATTTACCCCTGGATGTCCTGCTAAAGGAGTGTCATGATGTTCGTTTAGAATCTTTAAACGTAAGTCAGTTGGTAAGAATATTCGATCATTATAGTAGTAAACACCATCTTTTTGCTTGATGTTTTTGTTATGAACTTGTTCAACAGGAGCTGAGGAATTTCTTATTTCTGTTAAGAGATCTGAAGTGAAACCAATGAATTTTTCTGCTGGTATAATAGCAGTTGGAGTTGGAGAGTCATCGATCTTTAGAAGCTGTCTTGAGAGGGCATCAGCCTTTCCATTTTTGTTAGCAGGTCTGTAAATGATGTGAAAGTCAAATCTAGAAAAGTATAAACTCCATCGCACCTGACGTGAGGACAGTGTTTTGTTATTTTGGAGGTATTGTAAGTTCTTGTGATCCGTATAAATTAATATGGGATGCTGGGCTCCCTCCAAGAGATGTCTCCAAAATTCTAGTGCCCTCCTAATAGCTAGTAGTTCTTTATCACCGATGGTATAGTTCTTTTCAGCAGGAGACATAATCTTGGAGAAAAAAGGATACAGGATGAAGTGGGGAGCTTTCTGAAGTACGTTGTGATAGAATGGCACCGATTGCGTAGTCTGATGAGTCTACCTCCAAAACATATTGTAAATTTACATTTGGAAATCTTAAGATTGGTGCTGAGATGAATCGATTTTTTTAAATGTTGAAATATTTCAGTATGTTTCTGGGTCCAATGGAATGATACTGTGGAGCCGGTGAGTTGCGTGAGTGGTTTTACTATCCCAGAAAAATCTCTAATAAATTTGCGATAGTAATTAGTGAAGCCTAAGAATCTCTGTAGTTCTTTTTTATTGGTTGGTACTGGCCAGTCTCTAACGGAATCTACCTTTTCGGTTTGCATCTGAATTCCTGAGGAGGAAATTGTATAACCTAAAAATGAAATTGTTGATTTGTGGAATGAACATTTTTCCAATTTAGCATATAATTTATGTACTTTTAATCTGGCAAGCACCCAACGTACATGTTTGATGTGATCTGTCATATTGTTGGAGTAAATGAGAATGTCGTCTAGGTAAATGACTATGCATATATCCAGTAAGTCACGAAAAATGTCGTTAATGAAATGTTGGAAGGCTGCGGGCACATTACAAAGGCCGAATGGCATCACTAAATATTCATACAGACCATACCTGGTTCGGAAAGCAGTGAGCCATTCGTCACCTTCTCTAATACGAATTAAATTGTAAGCGCCGCGCAGGTCAAGCTTTGTGAAAATCTTTACATTGGTAAGTCTTTCAATTAGTTCCGGAATTAATGGTAACGGATATCGGTTTTTAACGGTTCGTTTATTTAGCTCTCTGTAATCAATTATTGGTCTCAAACTAGAATCCTTATTTGTCACAAAGAACATACCTGCTGCTGTTGGGGATGAAGATGGTCTAATGAAACCTTTTTTTAAGGTTATCTTGTAGGTATTGTTTTAAATAATCGAGTTCGGCTTGACTTAATGGGTATAAATGGCCAACTGGTAGGGTGGAACCTGGTATTAGTTCTATAGGGCAATCGTATACCCTATGGGGAGGTAAAGATTCAGCTTCGGTTTTGCTAAAGACATCTGCAAACTCATTATAAACTTTTGGGATGTTAAATTCTTCAGTAGAAGTTAGCATGATAGATTGTTGAGGATAACAAGTATTCTTACAATATGCAGAGTGTAAAGATAACTTAAATGTAGACCAATCTATTGTGGGATTATGAAGTTGTAACCAATGAACCCCTAAAATAATTGGAAAATGAGGAGAAGGTATGACTTCAAAGGTGATGTATTCTGTATGTCCTTCGGGTGTAAGTACAAGTAGTGGGACAGTGTGGTGTGTGACTGGACCTTCTGTTAGTGTTGAACCATCAATAACTTTGAGGGACACCAGTATCTTTTTCAAAACAGTTGGAATTTTATTTTTTGTTACTATAGTAGCATCAATGAAATTGCCAAAGGCGCCCGAATCAATGATGGCAGTTGTCTCCAATCTTCTAAGGTCCCACTGTAGTAAAAGAGAGAGGTTACAGTAAGCTGTTGAACTGTTACTATAGTGTGAATTATGTAACATGATTAACTTACTCTTCTTGTTCTTGCGAAGAACTGGGCATTCAGAAACGGTATGGTTAGGGCTGGCACAGTACATACACAGTTGTTTAGATCTTCTTCTCATCCTCTCCTCTGGGGTAAGCGGCCCTTCAATCACTCCAATTTCCATAGGAGTAATGGTTTCTGAACTGATAGTAGTAGTTGGAGAATAAGAAGATGCATGAGATTGTGGTGTTGTTTCTGTCTGCATTCTTTCTGCCTTTCTTTCTCTCAGTCTTCTGTCTATCTGTGTGGCTACCTTAATCATAGCTTCTAAAGTATTGGGCATTTCTATACGAGAGAGTTCATCCTTTATACTTTCGGATAACCCTAACCTGTACTGATTTCTTAAAGAAATCATACTCCAAGAGGAATCAGAAGCATGCAACTTGAATTCTGCGGTGTAATCTTCAATAGGATTCTTCCCTTGCTTTAGTTGTCTCATTTTATGTTCAGCTGTTAGTTGTACATCTGTATCTGTATACAATTCATCCAATGCATTAAAAAAATCTGTTAATGAATTTAGGATAGGTGAATTGGTTTCAAATAATTGATCAGCCCATTTCCTAGGCTCTGCTCTTAAATATGATACAGTGGTAAGAACCTTCACTCTATCAGTGGGATAAGTGAGAGGCTTTAGGTTGTACAATAGATAACATGCATTTTTAAACTGTCTGTAATTCCTTCTGTCACCAGAAAATGCTTCTGGCAAACTCACTTGTGGTTCAGGTGTAGGAAATCTTTGTTCTCTATTGTCCTTGAACATATCCTTTAACACTTTATTCTCCACTTGTAAGTCTCTAATAGCTTGCCCCATCTGGTCGATTTTCTGACTCAAATTATAAACAACCTGGGGTAATTCAGCTGGATCCATAACTTTAACCAGCTTACTTTTCTTTTTCAGGCTTAGTAATATGTAACATTAACAGTATTAACTTGAGTAACTGTTAAATTTAAAGACAATAAAATTGTGTTTTGTAACACCAAATCAGAAAGTGAACACTATGTGAAGTGACACCAGGTTGATTTGGTGTAAATTAAGCCTTTTAATATTGGTAGGATTCTGAACTGTTTAGCTAACAGTCAGATACAAACAGCACAGGAAATTAGTAAGTTAGCAAGGTACTTTGTAGTTCAGGAATAAATGCAAGTAGTAGTCATACAGTCATTAGACATAGAAATCTTATACTTTAGTTAACTAACCAGATCAGATATGCTTGTCTCCCTTCAGTTGAAGCTGCAGCCGACATGCAGAGATGAGATCCTGTGTTGAGGGAGAGAGGCGCGGTGTTTGGAGTGTGATGTCACCACAATCACTTATCCAGAGCTCAGAAGGATTTCTGACAATATTAAAGCTGAAACAATTATGGAACAAGGTTTGAGAGTTACCTTTGATGAGATTGGATATTACACTCCTTAGTTAGGTAAATCAGTCTGTGAAAATGTGGAACAGGCTGCAGTCTGATTAGCTGAGTGCAGCTGGAAGTCTGTGAAAACTGCAGGCATCCGGTTCAGGGAGAGATGAAACAGAAAGGCTGAATCAGTCTGAAATATAAATAAACACTCTGAAAGGATTAGATTAGGTTTGCTCACACAGATAGAAATAGTTGAATAGTACTTTGAAATCCTTAGGTTGTTTAAAGTATAGTTAAATTGGTAGTTAGCTCAGGAACAAGTATGTCTCTCAGGGAGTTTTACAAAAATATTGACTATATTTCTGAGCTTGGTCAAGACCAGTAGAAATGTTATTGATAAAAGTTTTTTACTGATCCAAAGAGCAATAGTCCTATCTTAGATGCTGTAAGTTCTTTATCAATAATAACTCTCACAGAATGAGAAAGGAATATGGAAATTGCTGTTGGACTTTCAAGAGCAAAAATAGTAGATATGCCAGGGAAAGAGTAGTAGCTATGAAATTGAGAATCATTGCCTTAGTTTATTAAACCAGTTCTTGAAAGGATTAAAGACGCATTCCACAAAGAACATCTCTTCTTTGCATTCAGCATAGCCAGAAGCCTCTCTGGGGTCTAACGCATGCTGTCTTGATGCTTCACAAGCTCATATCTATGTTAAAGCGGGAGAAAACGTTGAATAGAAAGGTGGTGATAAAGGTATATCGCAGTGTGATATATTATTAAAACTATTTTTTTGTTTTGGTTTTTATACCAATTCAGGTCGTTCATAAAATGAATTAAACTTTATGGTGAAACAGAAATGATATAAATAAAATGTTATATCTGATAATTACATTTTCTGGGTTCATGTTCCACATTCTACAAAACCCTTTCTTTTTTTGTTTTGCTACTAGTGTACCTGTGCTAACTGTATTCCTTTCAATAGCCTATACTAATAATTATATTATTTTTTTTTATTATATTATTTATTAAAAGCATTTAGACATGGAATTATATTTTTTGAAGATTTTTTTTTAATAAATGTAACTGTGAAATTTAGTGTAACTTCTAGCAAATGAAAAATAACAAAATATATCAAGCATAAGTACAGTATACATTGGTTATATTAAACTATAATAAAGAGAAATTGGAAGCACAAATCTAAGATTAAGTTAATTTAAAATACCAGCAATCCTTTTGAAGTATGTGTTAAGTCTGGATTCTAGATAAATGTTATGTTGGATGGCTAAATTGATTTGGTTTTAATCCAAAAGAACTTTGAAAGTACAAAAGATTAGCCGTCAATCTATATCGGCGCACTGTGAAAAGAACTCTTCACCTTAAAATTGTTCCTGCTGGCATGTAAACGTGTAACATTTCTATGAAAAACAAGTGAAAGGTTGGATATATAAATCCTTCAGGTTTTTTTAAATGAATCTGAAACTGAATATAAATGCTCAAGCAACATATTTGTCAGCATTTATTAATATATTTATAATGGTATAACTGCATTAAACCATACACTCTTATTTTGCATATATTTGCTATGCAAATGTAGATGAAGAAAAGTTGACAGTTGCCAATTACATTATAACAGCTATTGCTTTATGTGTATGTCACTCAGTTGGGTGAGGGGGTAATTGACAATAAAAAAAATGTGTCGCAGGAAAATCCATTGTGTCCACCATTAGTAATGTGTATAAAACATTTTAATAAAACATCATTTTTAGAACATAAAATATCACCATGGGTGAAAAGGTCACTCTGGTATTTTGTTCAAAGAAGTAAGTTTCTTTCATAGTTTAAATATGCAAATTAATTATTGGCTAGATTTAACAAAGGAAGGGCAGTCATCTCCGAACCTGTCCCCTGGCATCAAGGCAAGCAGGATGCTATACGCTGCCCATATTTATCATTGCACTGCAGGGCCAGTCAATAACTACAGTCGGACAAGTTCAAGGGGATTTTAAACTATCAGCTAAGAGCTGGCTTATTGGTCTGGTAAACGCTGCTTCTTAACTAAGTTGCTTTTGCAGCATCTTAAATGAAGCCCTATGTTTCAATGAGTCCAACTGACTGCCTTTCATTGGACAATCCCATTCGAGTGAAGTAATATGCTCTACCTGACATGTTTTGCTGCATTCCTTATAGTTTTATTGATTGTTTATAAGCCAAATAATCACTACAGGCAGCCGACATACAGGGTACAAGCAACACATTTAATATAATTTTTTACACCATTTTGTCACTTTAGTTCTTGCTAGACTAGATAAAATGCCTATTTACCTTGACCCTCTTCACTAGTTAACCCATTTGATCAATCTTAATAGAAATAACTAAGTGAATGGTTTTAAATAGTGCACCCCAGGTAAAAGTATATAGGAAAGAAATGTATATTACTTCCTAATATTTCTTTATGAAAAAGTGGGGAAGCATAAAATAATGAAGTTATAATTAATGCTCTTTTATGTGTAGAATGGATAGAAATTAGTCCTCTGGACTATTTAAAGATTGGGAATTGCTGCCACTTTTTCATAAAATGGGATCTTCACTCTAAGAGTAGAATATATTCTGAGATATAGGATCATCTAATTATCCTTAAATTAGATACTTGTAATATGTATGCATCTTTTATCATTATCAATAATTATCTCCAAGACGTGAACTATTTCTATACTAATAATACAGATAGAGACTTGGTCCTGACAATGTAGATACTTGCCTTATCAAAGAAGAAAACATTGTAAAATGTTCACAAAATTTAGAAAACATGAAATGAATCCAGCTGCTATGTTCAGGAGGCATCAAAATGAGAAATGTTTTACCATTCAATGCATAAAAAAAAGGTTCTGTTGCACAATACAAGGCCATTTTGTAGTAAGCCAGTTGGTATTATACTCAATAACCATTATTAATAACTAGTCTTTAGCTGGTCATTTCAGGAGTAGCCAAGCGGAATTTATCTGTAATGGTCAGATTACAAGTAGCACTCTCTTGGTTTTTATTTTGTTTTTCGCCCACACACTAACTGCTCTCAAAGTAAAATATTAGTGCCTCCGGGTTAGTGCGCGTATTACAAGTTGAAAGTAAAAAGTTAATGCAAGAGTAAAAGACCCAGCCACACTATCTTCAGGACTTCAGATATCTCAAACTCACTAACTACATCTCCCATAGACTTCTATGGGGCGCGCTAACCCGACACTGCGCTTGATCAGCTGCGCTATATTAGGAATACACATTCCTACCCTCTTGACTAGAAGAAAATGTCCTTTTTATTATATATTTTCTAATAATTATTATTATTAATCTTATTATTATCAGGTATGTAAAGCGCCAACAGATTTTGCTGTGTTGTAAACATAGTCGGTATACAGGATAACTTTTTTAGGGATCAAGTGGGTAGAGGGCCCTGCCGAGAGTTTCACTGTTGTAGTCAGCTCTTATGAAGGTGATCTGCAAACAGCTGGGCTCATAGGCTTACATTCTAAGGGGTTCAAGGGGAAAGTAATGGAGTTAGGAAAGGTTAGTGTAGGTTGTATGCATCCCTGAATAGTAGAGTCTTTAGGGAGTTCTTGAAGCTGTTAAAACTAGGGGAGAGTCTTGTGGAGTGAGGCAGGGAGTTTCACAAGATGGGAGCAAGTCTGGAGAAGGTCCTGTAAACGGGAATGTGAGGAAGTAGCAAGAGAGGAGGAGATTGTGAGCAGATTTAAGGGGACGGGAGGGAGAGTATCTGGATACAAGTTCTGAAATGTAGGGGGGGAGCAGTGCAGTTGAGGGCTTTGTATGTCAGACTGAGGATTTTGTGTTTAATCCTAGAGGCAAGAGGAAGCCAGTGAAGGTATTGGCAGAGAGGTGCAGCATATGAAGAGCGACGTGTAAGGAAGATGAGCCTGGCAGAGGCATTCATAATGGATTATAAAGGAGCAATGCGGCAGCTAGGTAGACCAGAGAGGACGGAGTTGCAGTTGTCGAGGCGGGAAATTATAAGAGAGTGGATTCAAATCCTAGTTGTGTCTTGTGTAAGGAAATGTCTAATTTTAGAGACGTTTTTAAGGTGGAAGCAGCAGGCTTTAGCCAAGGACTGAATGTGAGGAGTGAAGGAAGGGTCAAGTGTGACCCCCAAGACACCGGGCATGTGGGGTAGGGGTAATGATGGAATTATCAAGAGTTATAGAAAATTTGGGGGTGGAGAAATTGGAAGAAGGGGGAAAAATAAGGAGTTCAGTTTTGGAGAAATTTAGCTTAAGGTAGTGAGAGGACATCCAAGATGAGATATGAGAAAGACAATTAGTGACATGGGTTAGTAAGGAAGGAGGTAGATCTGGTGCAGAGAGGTAGATTTGGGTGTCATCGGCATACAAATGATATTGAAACCCATGGGACTTTATTAAGGAACCTAATGATGACGTGTAGATTGAAAAGAGAAGGGGACCGAGGACAGAGACTTGAGGTACCCCAACAGCAAGTGGTAACGGGGCAGAGGATGCTCTGGAGAAGGCAACACTAAATGTACGGTTAGATAGATAAGAAGAGAACCGCGAGAGAGCTGTGTTGCAGATGCCAAAGGATTGGAGGGGTTGGAGCAAAAGAGGGTGGTCAACAGTTTCAAAGGCTGCAGACAGGTCAAGGAAGATAAGCAGAGAGAAGTGGCCTTTGGATTTTGCTGTAAGTAGGTCATTGGTAACCTTGACAATTGCTGTCTCTGTGGAGTGATGGGGACAAAATCCAGATTGCAGTGGGTCAAGAAGAGAGTTTAGTGTAAGGGAATGGAATAGACATGCTTATACTAGCTTTTCAAGGAGCTTTGAGGCAAGAGAGAGTAGGGAAATAGGGCGGTAGTTGGATGGGGAGGTTGGATCAAGGGAAGGTTTTTTTGAGGATAGGTGTGACCAGTGCATGTTTTAGAGATGGAGAGGTTGAAAATGTCTGTGAGTATGGGGGTGAGGGTAGAAGAGAGGGATGGGAGTAGCTGTGAGGGGATGGGGGTGAGGGGACAGGTAGTGAGGTGGGAGGACAGTATAAGGGCATAAACTTATTCCTTGTTAACAGGGGCAAAAGAGCCACATTTTTGGATATTTGGGTTTTGAATGATTGTGAGCTTTTGAGGGGTGGGAGATTGGTAGTATGTTGAGAGCAGATTTCTTTTCTGATGGAGTCAATTTTGTTATTGAAGTGGCTGGCAAAATCTTGAGCTGAGAGTAGAGGGAGGGGGAGTTGTAGGGAGGGAAGTGATGATGCAAGTTAGGAGATGATGGTCGGAAAGAGGAAAAGGGTAGTTTGTGAAAATTGAGATAGTGAATCGATAAATGAAAATCAGATCAAGGGAGTGACCATTTTTGTGAGGGGGAGAGTCAATCCATTGTGATAGGCCGAAAGAGGAAGTGAGTTGAAGAAGTTGTTTTGCAGAGGAGGCAGTGGTATTGTCTAGAGGGCAGGGGTGTCTGAGGAAAGGAAATAAGGAAGCCAGGCAGCAAAGTGATCTAATATATATATATATATATATATATATATATATATATAGTACATAAAGAAGAGCTCAAAAGTGTGTGCGTATGTATATATGTGTGTGTGTGTATATATATGTAGGGCTCAAAAGTGTGCGTGTGTATATATATATATATATATATATATATATGTGTGTGTGTATGTGTGTATATATATATATATATATATATATATATATATGTGTGTGTGTGTGTATATATATATGTATATGTTAAAGGGTCTTCTTCTGAATTTTTGTTTTTTTACCCATTCCCCAGCTTTGCATAACTAACAAGGTCATATTAATATACTTTTTAACCTCTGTGATTCATTGTATCCTGTGATTACATTGTATCTAAGCGCCTGCAATCTGCCCCCTTATTTCAGTTATTTTGACAGACTTGCATTTTAGCCAATCAGTGCCCTCTCATAAGTAATTCCACGTGTGTGAGCACAATGTTATCTATATGGCACATATGAACTAACGCCCTCTAGCAACCTTTAACTTTCAACTTGTAATATGAGCGCTATTTTGCACAGTCACGATATTCATTGAAAGTATAGGTTGTGCTAGATTGATGTCAGCCACGCTAACTTGTTTCTGGTAAATAGAATTTACCATTAACTTGAAGTATAAAGTTGAGCACTAACATAAGCGTGATCCAGCAATATTGCTTATTATGACCTGCGATATCATTAGAGCACCACTTGTAATCTGGCCCCATGATAGACAATATATAACCTATGGGTCACAATGTGAAATTCCACTGTTTTCTTTCTGGATACCCTCAACTCCAAACATGCTATATTGTTCTTGGTAAGAGAGGTATAATGTCACTCTTCTAAAAGGGTCTGCATGCCCCAAGTTGTCCAGTTTCATTCTAACCATAAGTCTGACAATTCCATACAGCATACATGAATCAGTCCAGCATTAGGCCTCTTTTGTTCTTCATTCATCATTTTCATGTTCCTCTTTATGATAGATTAATTTTAAAGCAACAAAATGCGTTTTAACACCTTAATGACCACAGCACTTTTCCATTTTCTGTCCGTTTGGGACCAAGGCTATTTTTACATTTCTTTGGTGTTTGTGTTTAGCTGTAATTTTCCTCTTACTCATTTACTGTACCCACACATATTATGTACAGTTTTCCTCACCATTAAATGGACTTTCTAAAAATACTATTATTTTCATCATATCTTATAATTTACTATAAAAAAATTATAAAATATGATGAAAAAATGGAAAAAAAAACACACTTTTTCTAACTTTGTCCCCCAAAATCTGTTACACATCTACAACCACCATGAATCACCAATGCTATGTTTACATGTTCTTTGCTTTTTTTGCAAGTTATAGGGCAATAAATACAAGTAGCACTTTGCTATTTCCAAACCATTTTTTTTTTCTTCAAACACTGATATCTTTCAGGAATCCCTAAATATCTCTTAACATGTATATGTTTTTTTTTTTTAGAAGACCTCCCAAAGTATTGATCTAGGCCCATTTTGGTATATTTCATGCCACCATTTCACCGCCAAATGCGACCAAATAAAAAAAAAATATTCACTGTTTCACAAATGTTAGGATTCTCACTAAAATTATTAACAAACAGCTAGTGCAATTATGGCACAAATGGTTGTAAATGCTTCTTTGGGATCCCCTTTGTTCAGAAATAGCAGCCTTATATGGCTTTGGCGTTGCTTTTTAGGAATTAGAAGGGCGCTAAATACCACTGTGTACCACACATGTATTATGCCCAGCAGTGAAGGGGTTAATTAGGGAGCATATAGGGAGCTTGTAGGGTTAATTTTAGCTTTAGTGTAGTAGACAACCCAAAGTATTGATCTAGGCCCATTTTGGTATATTTCATGTCACCATTTCACCGCCAAATGCGATCAAATTAAAACAATTGTTCACTTTTTCCCAAATGTTAGGGTTCTCACTGAAATTATTTACAAACAGCTTGTGCAATTGTGGCACAAATGGTTGCAAATGCTTCTCTGGGATCCCCTTTGTTCAGAAATAGCAGACTTATATGGCTTTGGCATTGCTTTTTAGGAATTAGAAGGCCGCCAAATACCGCTGCGCACAACACGTGTGTTATTCCCAGCAGTGAAGGGGTTAATTAGGTAGCTTGTAGGGAGCTTGCAAGGTTAATTTTAGCTTTAGTGTAGAGATCAGCCTCCCACCTGAGACATCCCACCCCTTGATCCCTCCCAAACATCTCTCTTCCCTTTCCCACCCCACAATTGTCCCCGCCATCTTAAAGGGACATTAAACCCAAAAAAATTCTTTCATGGTTTAGAAATAACATGCAATTTTGAACAACTTTCCAATTTACTTCTATTTAGTGATGACGCGAGCCTAAAATTTTCAGTTGGCGAACACGAACTTCCGCAAATGTTCGCGAACCGGGCGAACCGCCACATACTTCAATAGGCAGGCGAATTTTAAAACCCACAGGGACTCTTTCTGGCCACAATAGTGATGAAAAAGTTGTTTCAAGGGGACTAACACCTGGACTGTGGCATGCCAGAGGGGGATCCATGGCAAAACTCCCATGGAAAATTACATAGTTGATGCAGAGTCTGGTTGTAATCCATAAAGGGCATAAATCACCTAACATTCCTAAATTGTTTGGAATAACGTGCTTTAAAACAGTAACAGACCAAACTCCCCGTTTAACGCACCGCAAACAGTCCATTTGCACAACCACAAACTCCCCATTTGCACAAGGTTGGACCTGAGCAGCATGCGTTGATTGGCGTGCTGTCTGGCTGACCCCGGGTGCTGATGCATGCTGTCTGACTGTGCCACTATCTCCTTGCGACGACCTCCCCCTGCTTCCAACTCGTCTCCCCATCTGAACTTTCCCCCTGTTCTTCTTCTCTTCTAGCAGGCACCCACATGACATCCACGGACGCATCGTCATCATCAACCACTTCATTTGTATCTGACAACTCAGCAAAGGAAGCAGCAGCGGGTACAACATCATCATCATCACACCGTACGTCCATGTGTCTAATTCTGCCTGACTGAGACATATCCCTGTTATCTACCTCCTCTGGCAATAATGGTTTTTTGGGTTAACATGTAATTCGATACCTATTTAAGCCTCTGTAAAACATACACTAGACATGGTCTATGATTACGGCAAGAGCTAGCCGCGTTAGACCTTTCTATGTTTTTACATCTACTTTTTTTCATGTTTTAACCTATTTGACTTTTTTATATATCTACAACTGGGACTTTGCTACATTCTTTTTTCTTGATATTTTCCCTGAGAGTAGAGGAACTCTCTTCACTAAGTCCCAGACCATATCGGCAAACAGAGGAGCATTGGCCTATACGGAGGCATTGATTGGATACAGACCGGTGAGAGTGTAGAAGATTTGCTGACGTCACGTCCGATCGGTAAGTCCCGCACACGCCTGCAGTTAAACCGGAGCTGGAGAGAGAGTGACGGTCGCGCTTTTTAGCGTGGCTACCCCCTCGTCCACACAGAGGTGAACCTACCCGAAAGAAGCAGGAGACTTTCGCCTTCATGGAAAGGTAAAGAAGGGCTAAGGTAAATGCGTGTGTGCGGGCGAAGTGTTTGACGAGACCGCCGTGTCAAGTGTTTGCTATATTGCTATACTGCACTAATCTCACCTGGGTTCTGAATATGTATCCGGAAATACACTATTTTGATGCTTAAAAAGTATTTTTACCCACTTGGCAGCGTTATACTAACTTTGTTTTATATTTGAATAATGGTTGCGCATCACTCATTTCTTCCAACTGATGTGTAAATAACTCCTCTGACAGATCAAGTGAAGCGGCTGTGGTGCTAGTGTTGGTGGTGGCGGCAGGCGGGCGAGTGGTAATTTGAGAGGTGCCCGAAGCAAAGCTGGAGGAGGATGGTGCGTCAAGGTTCCGAGCGGAAGCTGTAGAAGATTGGGTGTCCTGTGTTAGCCAGTCAACTATGTCCTCAGAACTTTTCGAGTTCAGGGTACGTGGCCTCTGAACACTGGGCATTATTCTAGGGCCAAAGGGAATCACAGCACCACGACCACGACGGCCCCTGCGGGGTGGCCTGCCTCTACCTGTCATTTTTTTTTTTCGATTAGTGGTACTATGCGTGCAAGCTACTGTGACAACAGATATGAGTGGCACTGTGCACTGGCAGAAGTTGGCAGAGTAGACGCTGTAGGCCTGACACACACGCTTGCAGACAACTAACTGCTATTCAATCTATTACAGTCAAATGTGTGACACTGTGCCCTGGCAGGCCCTGAAACGCACACGTGTGAAGGAAACTGACTGCTATTATTTCACAGTCAAATTTCTAGGTTTTTTTTTTTTACCCCTTAATGACCGAGGACGTACGCCATACGTCCTCAGAAAAAATACAGTTAACGACTGAGGACGTATGGCGTACGTCCTCGGTTTGGAAAGCAGCTGGAAGCGATCCTGATCTCTTCCAGCTGCTTTCTGGTTATTGCAGGATGCCTCGATATTGAGGCATCCTGCAATAACAAATTTTACCCCTCCGGTGCTCTAGAGCCACTCTGTGGCCCTCTCTGCACCGGGCATCAATGGCCGCATTCGTTGGTGGGTGGGAGCTGAGGCGGGTGGGCGGCCATCAATGCGGTCCTTGTCAGAGAGGGGGCGGGATCGGGGGCAGGATTGCCGGGGGCGTGCGCGCACGGGAGGAGGCGGGCGGGCGGGCGCGTGCACGGGGAGGGAGTGGGTGGGAACCGCTACACTACAGAAAAAATGTTTTTATAAGTGGGAGAAAGGGGTGCAAAATATTTATTACTTTGAAATCTAAGTGATCTGGGAGCGGGTGGGGGATTGGTCTTGGGGGGGGGGGCTACACTACAGAAAAATGAAATAAAAATAAAAAAAAAAACATTTTATTTGAAACTGGGTACTGGCAGACAGTACCCAATATGGCCCCCATTAAGGCGGAGGGGGAGGGTTAGGAAGCTGTTTTGGGGGGGATCAGGGAGGTTGGGGGCTAAGGGGGGGGGGGGGAATCCTACACAATAGCATATGTAAATATGCTAAAAAATAAATATTAAAAAAAGATACCTTTTATTTTAGTACTGGCAGACTTTCTGCCAGTACTTAAGATGGCGGGGACAATTGTGGGGTGGGGGAGGGAAGAGAGCTCTTTGGGAGGGATCAGGGGGTCTGATGTGTCCGGTGGGAAGCTGATCTCTACACTAAAGCTAAAATTAACCCTGCAAGCTCCCTACAAGCTCCCTAATTAACCCCTTCACTGCTGGGCATAATTCATGTGTTTTCCGTAGTTTCATTTAGTGGCCTTCTAACTACCAAAAAGCAACGCCAAAGCCATATATGTCTATTTCTGAACAAAGGGGATCCCAGAGAAGCATTTACAACCATTTGTGCCATAATTGCACAAGCTGTTTGTAAATAATTTCACTGAGAAACCTAAAGTTTGTGAAAAAGTTGACTCTTTTTTTTTATTTGATCACATTTGGCGGTGAAATGGTGGCATGAAATATCACAAAATGGGCCTAGATCAATACTTGGGGTTGTCTACTACACTACTCTAAAGCTAAAATTAACCCTACAAGCTCCCTACAAGCTCCCTAATTAACCCCTGCACTGCTGAGCATAATAGACGTGTGGTGCGCAGCAGCATTTAGCGGCCTTCTAATTACCATAAAGCAATGCCAAAGCCATATATGTCTGCTATTTCTGAAAAAAGGGGATCCCAGAGAAGCATTTACAATCATTTGTGCCATAATTGTACAAAATGTTTGTAAATGATTTCAGTGAGAAACCTAAAATTTGGAAAAATGTAACGTTTTTTTTTATTTGATCGCATTTGGCGGTGAAATGGTGGCATGAAATATACCAAGATGGGCCTAGATCAATACTTTGGGTTGTCTACTACGTTACACTAAAGCTAAAATTACCCCAAAAAGCTCCCTAATTAACCCCTTCACTGTTGGACATAATACACGTGTGGTGCGCAGTGGCATTTAGCGGAATTCTAATTATCAAAAAGCAACGTCAAAGCCATATATGTCTGCTATTTCTGAACAAAGGGGATCCCAGAGAAAAATGTACAACCATTTATGCAATAATTGCACAAGCTATTTGTAAATAATTTCAGTGAGAAACCTAAAGTGAACAATTTTTTTTATTTATTTTTTTTATTTTTTATTGAGGTTCATTGTAAACAATATATATAAAGAATCATACACAAAGTTGACAAGAAACAAAGTCAGAGATAACAGGTTGACACTAACCCATAGCATAATGGAATCCTCCACACAGTGTTATAGATATTGGGTATTAAAAACCTCCATTTTATATATTTCTATAGCAAATTCCTCTCTTGGTACAGTAAGCCTCTTTTGGGCCTAAGAAGATTCACATAAACTAGAGGAGGATAGTTAATATTTACAGTGGTCACTTTTGGACCTGAGTGATGAATATCAATCCATATATTCATTTAATCAGCCATGTTGGTGTAGGCTACCAGTAATGGGTTAAAGAGAAAAGTAATGGGAATAGTGACTATCAACATGGTTAAATAAGTAAGTACAGAATACAGGCAGATCAGGACTGTGAAATATTGAAGGTTGTAACTCGAACCAAGGCATCAAATAAACGGAGAACTCTTGAACCCCAGTCCATGACAGCATACTGTTCAATGTGAGATAAAGGGGTCTCACACACATCTGGCCCATAGGCCATCATTAAAGTAAACTGGACCCCCCTATAACAAGTTTCTTCGAATAAATATAAGCAATCATAACAGATAAACTTTATCGGACAAATAGGACCATGTGTGGCTAATCATAGTCCGTTTTCTCCAACATTGGTGTGTCCGGTCCACGGCGTCATCCTTACTTGTGGGATATTCTCTTCCCCAACAGGAAATGGCAAAGAGTCCCAGCAAAGCTGGTCACATGGTCCCTCCTAGGCTCCGCCCACCCCAGTCATTCTCTTTGCCGTTGCACAGGCAACATCTCCACGGAGATGGTTAAGAGTTTTTTGGTGTTTAAATGTAGTTTTTATTCTTCTATCAAGTGTTTGTTATTTTAAAATAGTGCTGGTATGTACTATTTACTCTGAAACAGAAAAGGATGAAGATTTCTGTTTGTAAGAGGAAGATGATTTTAGCAGACAGTAACTAAAATCGATTGCTGTTTCCACATAGGACTGTTGAGATGAAGTAACTTCAGTTGGGGGAAACAGTTAGCAGACTTTTCTGCTTAAGGTATGACTAGCCATATTTCTAACAAGACTGTGTAATGCTGGAAGGCTGTCATTTCCCCTCATGGGGACCGGTAAGCCATTTTCTTAGTCAAACAAACAGAATAAAGGGCTTATTATGGGCTAAAAAACTGGTAGACATTTTTATGGGCTAAATCGATTGCTTTATTTGTGCATATTATTCAGATTTAGGCTAACATTTGACATTTATAATCTTGGGGAACGCTTATAAAATGGCAGGCACTGTATTGGACACCTTTTTCAGTCAGGGGGCCTTTCTAGTTATAGACTGAGCCTCATTTTCGCGCCATTAATGCGCAGTTGTTTTTTAAGAGCAGGGCATGCAGATGCATGTGTGAGGATCTAAGAATCTCTGAAAAAGCTTTTAGAAGGCGTCATTTGGTATCGTATTCCCCTCAGGGCTTGGTTGGGTCTTAGCAAAGAGTATAGCTGGGACTGTATAGGGTTTAAATTGAAAAACGGCTCCGGTTCCGTTATTTTAAGGGTTAAAGCTCTGAAATTTGGTGTGCAATACTTTTAAGGCTTTAAGACACTGTGGTGAAATTTTGGTAATTTTTGAACAATTCCTTCATACTTTTTCACATATTCAGTAATAAAGTGTTTTCTGTTTGAAATTTAAAGTGACAGTAACGGTTTTATTTTAAAAGTTTTTTGTGCTTTGTTGACAAGTTTAAGCCTGTTTAACATGTCTGTACCTTCAGATAAGCTATGTTCTATATGTATGAAAGCCAATGTGTCTCCCCATTTAAATTTATGTGATAATTGTGCCATAGCGTCCAAACAAAGTAAGGACAGTACTGCCACAGATAATGATATTGCCCAAGTTGATTCCTCAAATGAGGGGAATAAACATGATACTACATCATCTCCTACTGTGTCTACACCAGTTTTGCCCATGCAGGAGGCCCCTAGTACATCTAGTGCGCCAATACTTATTACCATGCAACAATTAACGGCTGTAATGGATAACTCCATAGCAAATCTTTTATCCAAAATGCCTACTTATCAGAGAAAGCGCGATTGCTCTGTTTTAAACACTGAAGAGCAAGAGGACGCTGATGATAATTGTTCTGTCATACCCTCACACCAATCTGAAGGGGCCATGAGGGAGGTTTTGTCTGATGGAGAAATTTCAGATTCAGGAAAAATTTCTCATCAAGCTGAACCTGATGTTGTGACATTTAAATTAGAACATCTCCGCACACTGCTTAAGGAGGTGTTATCTACTCTGGATGATTGTGACAATTTGGTCATTCCAGAGAAATTATGCAAGATGGACAGGTTCCTAGAGGTTCCGGTGCCCCCCGACGCTTTTCCTATACCCAAGCGGGTGGCGGACATAGTAAATAAGGAGTGGGAAAAACCCGGCATACCTTTTGTTCCTCCCCCTATATTTAAGAAATTATTTCCTATGGTCGACCCCAGAAAGGACTTATGGCAGACAGTCCCCAAGGTCGAGGGGGCAGTTTCTACTCTAAACAAACGCACTACTATTCCTATTGAAGATAGTTGTGCTTTCAAAGATCCTATGGATAAAAAATTGGAAGGTTTGCTTAAAAAGATTTTTGTATAGCAAGGCTACCTTCTACAACCAATTTCATGCATTGTTCCTGTCACTACAGCAGCGTGGTTCTGGTTCGAGGAACTAGAAAAGTCGCTCAGTAGAGAAACTCTGTATGAGGAGGTTATGGACAGAGTTCACGCACTTAAATTGGCTAACTCTTTTATTTTAGATGCCGCTTTGCAATTAGCAAGATTAGCGGCGAAAAATTCAGGGTTTGCTATCGTGGCGCGCAGAGCGCTTTGGCTAAAGTCTTGGTCAGCGGATGTGTCATCCAAGACAAAATTGCTTAACATCCCTTTCAAAGGTAAAACTTTATTTGGACCTGATTTGAAAGAGATTATTTCAGACATCACAGGATAGGTCTTTTAAGGCTAAAAATAAGCCTAATTTTCGTCCTTTTCGCAGAAATGGACCAGTCTCTAATTCTGCATCCTCTAAGCAAGAGGGTAATGCCTCACAACCCAAACCAGCCTGGAAACCAATGCAAGGCTGGAACAAGGGTACGCAGGCCAAGAAGCCTGCCACTGCTAACAAAACAGCATGAAGGAGTAGCCCCCGATCCGGGACCGGATCTGGTGGGGGGCAGACTCTCTCTCTTTGCTCAGGCTTGGGCAAGAGATGTTCAGGATCCTTGGGTGCTAGAAATAGTTTCTCAAGGTTATCTCCTGGAATTCAAGGAACTACCCCCAAGGGGAAGGTTCCACAAGTCTCACTTATCCTCAAACCAAATAAAGAGACAGGCATTCTTACATTGTGTAGAAGACCTGTTAAAGATGGGAGTGATACACCCAGTTCCAATAAAGGAACAAGGAATGGGATTTTATTCCAATCTGTTCGTAGTTCCCAAAAAAGAGGGAACGTTCAGACCAATTTTGGATTTGAAGATCCTAAAAAATTTCTCAGGGTACCATCGTTCAAAATGGAAACTATTCGAACGATTCTACCCACCATCCAGGAAAGTCAATTTATGACTACCGTGGATCTAAAGGATGCGTACCTACATATTCCTATCCACAAAGAACATCATCAGTTCCTAAGGTTCGTTTTTCTGGACAAACATTACCAGTTTGTGGCTCTCGGATTAGCCACTGCTCCAAGGATTTTCACAAAGGTGCTAGGGTCCCTTCTAGCGGTTCTAAGACCAAGGGGCATTGCAGTAGTACCTTACTTGGACGACATTCTAATACAAGTGTCGTCCCTGTCAAAAGCAAAGGCTCATACGGACATCGTTCTAGCCTTTCTCACATCTCACGGATGGAAGGTGAACAAAGAAAAGAGTTCTCTGTCCCCGTCAACAAGAGTTCCCTTCTTGGGAACAATAATAGATTCCTTAGAAATGAGGATTTTTCTGACAGAGGTCAGAAAATCAAAACTTCTAAGCTCTTGTCAAGTGCTTCATTCTGTTCCTCGTCCTTCCATAGCGCAGTGCATGGAAGTAGTAGGATTGATGGTTGCAACAATGGACATAGTTCCTTTTGCACGAATTCATCTAAGACCATTACAACTGTGCATGCTCAAACAGTGGAATGGGGATTATACAGACTTGTCTCCAATGATTCAAGTAGATCAAAAGACCAGAGATTCACTCCGTTGGTAGCTGACCCTGGACCATCTGTCCCAGGGAATGAGCTTCCGCAGGCCAGAGTGGGTCATTGTCACGACCGACGCCAGTCTAGTGGGCTGGGGTGCGGTCTGGGAATCCCTGAAAGCTCAGGGTCTATGGTCTCGGGAAGAGTCTCTTCTCCCGATAAACATTCTGGAACTGAGAGCGATATTCAATGCTCTCAGAGCTTGGCCTCAACTAGCAAAGGCCAAATTCATAAGGTTCCAATCAGACAACATGACGACTGTTGCATATATCAATCATCATGGGGGAACAAAGAGTTCCCTGGCGATGAAAGAAGTGACCAAAATAATTCAATGGGCGGAGGATCACTCCTGCCACTTGTCGGCGATCCACATCCCAGGAGTGGAAAATTGGGAAGCGGATTTTCTGAGTCGTCAGACATTTCATCCGGGGGAGTGGGAACTCCATCCGGAAATCTTTGCCCAAATAACTCAATTATGGGGCATTCCAGACATGGATCTGATGGCGTCTCGTCAGAACTTCAAGGTTCCTAGCTACGGGTCCAGATCCAGGGATCCCAAGGCGACTCTAGTAGATGCACTAGTAGCACCTTGGACTTTCAACCTAGCTTACGTATTCCCACCGTTTCCTCTCATTCCCAGGCTGGTAGCCAGGATCAATCAGGAGAGGGCTTCGGTGATCTTGATAGCTCCTGCGTGGCCACGCAGGACTTGGTATGCAGACCTGGTGAATATGTCATCGGCTCCACCATGGAAGCTACCTTTGAGACAGGACCTTCTTGTTCAGGGTCCATTCGAACATCCAAATCTGGTTTCCCTCCAACTGACGGCTTGGAGATTGAACGCTTGATTCTATCAAAGCGTGGGTTTTCAGATTCTGTGATAGATACTCTGGTTCAGGCCAGAAAACCTGTAACTAGAAAGATTTACCATAAAATATGGAAAAATATATCTGTTGGTGTGAATCCAAGGGATTCCCATGGAATAAGATAAAAATTCCTAAGATTCTCTCCTTTCTACAAGATGGTTTGGAGAAAGGATTATCTGCAAGTTCTCTAAAGGGACAGATCTCTGCTTTATCTGTCTTACTACACAAAAGACTGGCAGCTGTGCCAGATGTTCAAGCATTTGTTCAGGCTTTGGTTAGGATCAAGCCTGTTTACAGACTTTTGACTCCTCCCTGGAGTCTAAATCTAGTTCTTTCAGTTCTTCAAGGGGTTCCGTTTGAACCTTTACATTCCATAGATATTAAGTTACTATCTTGGAAAGTTTTGTTTTTGGTTGCAATTTCTTCTGCTAGAAGAGTTTCAGAGTTATCTGCTCTGCAGTGTTCTCCTCCTTATCTGGTGTTCCATGCAGATAAGGTGGTTTTGCGTACTAAGCCTGGTTTTCTTCCTAAAGTTGTTTCTAACAAAAATATTAACCAGGAGATAGTTGTACCTTCTTTGTGTCCGAATCCAGTTTCAAAGAAGGAACGTTTGTTACACAATTTGGACATTGTCCGTGCTCTAAAGTTCTATTTAGAGGCTACTAAAGATTTCAGACAAACATCTTCTTTGTTTGTTGTTTATTCTGGTAAAAGGAGAGGTCAAAAAGCGACTTCTACCTCTCTTTCCTTTTGGCTTAAAAGCATTATCCGATTGGCTTATGAGACTGCCGGACGGCAGCCTCCTGAAAGAATCACAGCTCACTCCACTAGGGCTGTGGCTTCCACATGGGCCTTCAAGAACGAGGCTTCTGTTGACCAGATATGTAAGGCAGCGACTTGGTCTTCACTGCACACTTTTGCCAAATTTTACAAATTTGATACTTTTGCTTCTTCGGAGGCTATTTTTGGGAGAAAGGTTTTGCAAGCTGTGGTGCCTTCCGTTTAGGTAACCTGATTTGCTCCCTCCCTTCATCCGTGTCCTAAAGCTTTGGTATTGGTTCCCACAAGTAAGGATGACGCCGTGGACCGGACACACCAATGTTGGAGAAAACAGAATTTATGCTTACCTGATAAATTACTTTCTCCAACGGTGTGTCCGGTCCACGGCCCGTCCTGGTTTTTTAATCAGGTCTGATGAATTATTTTCTCTAACTACAGTCACCACGGTACCATATGGTTTCTCCTATATATATTTCCTCCTGTCCGTCGGTCGAATGACTGGGGTGGGCGGAGCCTAGGAGGGACCATGTGACCAGTTTTGCTGGGACTCTTTGCCATTTCCTGTTGGGGAAGAGAATATCCCACAAGTAAGGATGACGCCGTGGACCGGACACACCGTTGGAGAAAGTAATTTATCAGGTAAGCATAAATTCTGTTTTTAGGGCAGCCAAGATACTACCAGCTTGCGGTGATGATCCTATGTCTGAGCCCTGAGGGAGATGGTTTAGCCGATCCCAGCCTTTCTCCGTTCCGGTATGGCTTCTAGCCAGCTGTCGGAATGGGCCCATACAGGACTCTGTCTCTGGTAAGCATCACAACTACTTTCTGTAGCGATAGTCCCCAAAGCCATCAGACCAAGAGACCAGAGCTGTTTGCGTGACCGCGGCATGGCAGGCCGCAAATTCTGGGTTATGTCCGTTACTGCCCGGTTTATTACAAAGTCAGCTTCTTACCCAGTAAGTTAAAGCGCGGTCCGTGGAGCCTGTCACCATTCTTCAGCGAAACTCCGGTGTCAGGTCTGGCATTCTCGCTCACGGACTGCGTATCGCCTCTTGTATCTGACTGACATACCATGTGCCCAATTAGATCCGTGGACACTCCATGGCAACTCTGCGGCAATGATGTGGTAAGTTGGGGAGCCTGGGGTATCTCTAGTCCGGTACTTCTGGTCAAGATGTCATCTAGCTTCGTCAATCCCCTCCTGCCATGTCCACAGAGCATGTCGCCAACATTCAGTGGATCTTCAGGTTTGGCACTACTACCTTCCGCCATTAACTGTAAATCTCCTCTCACATCTACTTTATGTGTGAAGCATAGCCTGTCACTCTGGGTGTCAGAATGCCCTGTAGGAGACCTTTCTTGACATGCTGCGATCAGCCGTTGCTCCAGCTTAAGGAAATGTGTTTCTAAGAGTTCGATGATTAGCTTTTCAGTCAGGGGTAACGCCATCTTAATCCCGTGGATAGAGGACTTTATTTTCAAAAGTTAAATGCACTCATTAAGGGAGTTTGTGGGTCAGCACATTTGGCTGATTAAACTGACTAGTCAGAATATTGGGGGGGTAGAGGGAGGCACAGGCCGCTACAAGGCCTCTGCTGCGCACCTTCTCTATGCCTGTTAATGTTGAAAAGTCACATGAATCCGTTCTGTAGGTAATGCCAGTCACAGTTCTCCTGAGAGGAATAGGATTCAGAAAGTTTGGGAGAGATAATCAGCAGAATATTCAGCTCCTATAAGCAGACATATCTTAAACAGCAGCCATCTTGGTCGTTGGTCGGACACGCCCCCGAACAATTTTTTTTTTATTTGATCGCATTTGGTGGTGAAATAGTGGCATGAAATATACCAAAACGGGCCTAGATCAATACTTTGGGATGTCTTCTAAAAAAAAATATATACATGTCAATGGCTATTCAGGGATTCCTGACAGATATCAGTGTTCCAATGTAACTAGCGCTAAAAACCTAAAGTTTGTGAAAAAGTGAACAATTTTTTTTATTTCATCGCATTTGGTGGTGAAATGGTGGCATGAAATATACCAAAATGGGCCTAGATCAATACTTTGGGATGTCTTCAAAAAAAAAATATATACATGTCAATGGCTGTTCAGGGATTCCTGACAGATATCAGTGTTCCAATGTAACTAGCGCTAATTTTGAGAAAAAAAAAATGGTTTGGAAATAGCAAAGTGCTACTTGCATTTATGGCCCTATAACTTGTAAAAAAAAAAGCAAAGAAGATGTAAACATTGAGTATTTCTAAACTCAGGACAAAATTTAGAAACTATTTAGCATGGGTGTTTTTTGGTGGTTGTAGATGAGTAACAGATTTTGGGGGTCAAAGTTAGAAAAAGTGTGTTTTTTTCCCATTTTTTCCTCATATTTTATAAAAAAATTTATAGTAAATTATAGGATATGATAAAAATAATTGTATCTTTAGAAAGTCCATTTAATGGCGAGAAAAACGGTATATAATATGTGTGGGTACAGTAAACGAGTAAGATCCTTGGGTGCTAGAAATAGTTTCTCAAGGTTATCTCCTGGAATTCAAGGAACTACCCCCAAGGGGAAGGTTCCACAAGTCTCACTTATCCTCAAACCAAATAAAGAGACAGGCATTCTTACATTGTGTAGAAGACCTGTTAAAGATGGGAGTGATACACCCAGTTCCAATAAAGGAACAAGGAATGGGATTTTATTCCAATCTGTTCGTAGTTCCCAAAAAAGAGGGAACGTTCGGACCAATTTTGGATTTGAAGATCCTAAACAAATTTCTCAGGGTACCATCGTTCAAAATGGAAACTATTCGAACGATTCTACCCACCATCCAGGAAAGTCAATTTATGACTACCGTGGATCTAAAGGATGCGTACCTACATATTCCTATCCACAAAGAACATCATCAGTTCCTAAGGTTCGTTTTTCTGGACAAACATTACCAGTTTGTGGCTCTCGGATTAGCCACTGCTCCAAGGATTTTCACAAAGGTGCTAGGGTCCCTTCTAGCGGTTCTAAGACCAAGGGGCATTGCAGTAGTACCTTACTTGGACGACATTCTAATACAAGTGTCGTCCCTGTCAAAAGCAAAGGCTCATACGGACATCGTTCTAGCCTTTCTCACATCTCACGGATGGAAGGTGAACAAAGAAAATAGTTCTCTGTCCCCGTCAACAAGAGTTCCCTTCTTGGGAACAATAATAGATTCCTTAGAAATGAGGATTTCTTTCATGTAATTAACAAGAGTCCATGAGCTAGTGACGTATGGGATATACATTCCTACCAGGAGGGGCAAAGTTTCCCAAACCTTAAAATGCCTATAAATACACCCCTCACCACACCCACAAATCAGTTTTACAAACTTTGCCTCCAAGGGAGGTGGTGAAGTAAGTTTGTGCTAGATTCTACGTTGATATGCGCTCCGCAGCAAGTTGGAGCCCGGTTTTCCTCTCAGCGTGCAGTGAATGTCAGAGGGATGTGAAGAGAGTATTGCCTATTGAATGCAGTGATCTCCTTCTACGGGATCTATTTCATAAGGTTCTCTGTTATCGGTCGTAGAGATTCATCTCTTACCTCCCTTTTCAGATCGACGATATACTCTTATATTTACCATTTCCTCTACTGATTCTCGTTTCAGTACTGGTTTGGCTTTCTACAAACATGTAGATGAGTGTCCTGGGGTAAGTAAGTCTTATTTTCTGTGACACTTTAAGCTATGGTTGGGCACTTTATTTATAAAGTTCTAAATATATGTATTCAAACATTTATTTGCCTTGACTCAGAATGTTCAACTTTCCTTATTTCCAGACAGTCAGTTTCATATTTGGGATTATGCTTTAAATTATCATATTTTTTCTTACCTCAAAAATTTGACTTTTTTCCCTGTGGGCTGTTAGGCTCGCGGGGGCTGAAAATGCTTCATTTTATTGCGTCATTCTTGGCGCGGACTTTTTTGGCGCAAAAATTCTTTTCCGTTTCCGGCGTCATACGTGTCGCCGGAAGTTGCGTCATTTTTGACGTTATTTTGCGCCAAAAATGTCGGCGTTCCGGATGTGGCGTCATTTTTGGCGCCAAAAGCATTTAGGCGCCAAATAATGTGGGCGTCTTATTTGGCGCCAAAAAATATGGGCGTCGCTTTTGTCTCCACATTATTTCAGTCTCATTTTTCATTTGCTTCTGGTTGCTAGAAGCTTGATGTTTGGCATTTTTTTCCCATTCCTGAAACTGTCTTATAAGGAATTTGATCTATTTTGCTTTATATGTTGTTTTTTCTCTTACATATTGCAAGATGTCTCACGTTGCATCTGAGCCAGAAGATACTACAGGAAAACCACTGCCTGCTGGATCTACCAAAGCTAAGTGTATCTGCTGTAAACTTTTGGTAGCTATTCCTCCAGCTGTTGTTTGTAATAATTGTCATGACAAACTTGTTAAAGCAGATAATATTTCCTTTAGTGATGTACCATTGCCTGTTGCAGTTCCCTCAACATCTAAGGTGCAGAATGTTCCTGATAACATAAGAGATTTTGTTTCTGAATCCATAAAGAAGGCTTTGTCTGTTATTTCTCCTTCTAGTAAACGTAAAAAGTCTTTTAAATCTCTCTCTACAGATGAATTTTTAAATGAACACCATCATTCTGATTCTTTGGACTCTTCTGGTTCAGAGGATTCTATCTCAGAGATTTATGCTGATAAATCTTCATATTTATTTAAGATGGAATTTATTCGCTCTTTACTTAAAGAAGTACTAATTGCTTTAGAAATAGAGGATTCTAGTCCTCTTGATACTAATTCTATACGTTTGGATAAGGTTTTTAAAGCTCCTGCGGTTATTCCAGAAGTCTTTCCTGTTCCTAATGCTATTTCTGCAGTAATTTCTAAGGAATGGGATAAATTGGGTAATTCATTTACTCCTTCTAAACGTTTTAAGCAATTATATCCTGTTCCGCCTGACAGGTTAGAATTTTGGGACAAAATCCCTAAAGTTGATGGGGCTATTTCTACCCTTGCTAAACGTACTACCATTCCTACGTCAGATGGTACCTCGTTTAAGGATCCTTTAGATAGAAAAATTGAATCTTTTCTAAGAAAAGCTTATCTATGTTCAGGTAATCTTCTTAGACCTGCTATATCATTGGCTGATGTTGCTGCAGCTTCAACTTTTTGGTTGGAAACTCTAGCGCAACAAGTAACAAATCGTGATTCTCATGATATTATTATTCTTCTCCAGCATGCTAATAATTTCATCTGTGATGCCATTTTTGATATTATTAGAGTTGATGTTAGGTTTATGTCTCTGGCTATCTTAGCTAGAAGAGCTTTATGGCTTAAGACCTGGAATGCTGATATGGCTTCTAAATCAACTCTACTTTCCATTTCTTTCCAGGGAAACAAATTATTTGGTTCTCAGTTGGATTCTATTATTTCAACTGTTACTGGTGGGAAAGGAACTTTTTTACCACAGGATAAAAAGTCTAAAGGTAAAAACAGGGCTAACAATCGTTTTCGTTCCTTTCGTTTCAACAAAGAACAAAAGCCTGATCCTTCGTCCTCAGGAGCAGTTTCAGTTTGGAAACCATCTCCAGTCTGGAATAAATCCAAGCCTGCTAGAAAGGCAAAGCCTGCTTCTAAGTTCACATGAAGGTACGGCCCTCATTCCAGTTCAGCTGGTAGGGGGCAGGTTACGTTTTTTCAAAGAAATTTGGATCAATTCTGTTCACAATCTTTGGATTCAGAACATTGTTTCAGAAGGGTACAGAATTGGTTTCAAGATGAGACCTCCTGCAAAGAGATTTTTTCTTTCCCATGTCCCAGTAAATCCAGTGAAAGCTCAAGCATTTCTGAATTGTGTTTCAGATCTAGAGTTGGCTGGAGTAATTATGCCAGTTCCAGTTCCGGAACAGGGGATGGGGTTTTATTCAAATCTCTTCATTGTACCAAAGAAGGAGAATTCCTTCAGACCAGTTCTGGATCTAAAATTATTGAATCGTTATGTAAGGATACCAACGTTCAAGATGGTAACTGTAAGGACTATATTGCCTTTTGTTCAGCAAGGGAATTATATGTCCACAATAGATTTACAGGATGCATATCTGCATATTCCGATTCATCCAGATCATTATCAGTTCCTGAGATTCTCTTTTCTAGACAAGCATTACCAATTTGTGGCTCTACCGTTTGGCCTTGCTACAGCTCCAAGAATTTTCACAAAGATTCTCGGTGCCCTTCTGTCTGTAATCAGAGAACAGGGTATTGTGGTATTTCCTTATTTGGACGATATCTTGGTACTTGCTCAGTCTTTACATTTAGCAGAGTCTCATACGAATCGACTTGTGTTGTTTCTTCAAGATCATGGTTGGAGGATCAATTTACCAAAAAGTTCTTTGATTCCTCAAACAAGGGTAACCTTTCTGGGTTTCCAGATAGATTCAGTGTCCATGACTCTGTCTTTAACAGACAAGAGACGTCTAAAATTGATTACAGCCTGTCGAAACCTTCAGTCTCAATCATTCCCTTCGGTAGCCTTATGCATGGAAATTCTAGGTCTTATGACTGCTGCATCGGACGCGATCCCCTTTGCTCGTTTTCACATGCGACCTCTTCAGCTCTGTATGCTGAACCAATGGTGCAGGGATTACACGAAGATATATTAATTAATATCTTTAAAACCGATTGTTCGGCACTCTCTAACGTGGTGGACAGATCACCTTCGTTTAATTCAGGGGGCTTCTTTTGTTCTTCCGACCTGGACTATAATTTCAACAGATGCAAGTCTCACAGGTTGGGGAGCTGTGTGGGGATCTCTGACGGCACAAGGAGTTTGGGAATCTCAGGAGGTGAGATTACCGATCAATATCTTGGAACTCCGTGCAGTTTTCAGAGCTCTTCAGTTTTGGCCTCTTCTGAAGAGAGAATCGTTCATTTGTTTTCAGACAGACAATGTCACAACTGTGGCATACATCAATCATCAAGGAGGGACTCACAGTCCTCTGGCTATGAAAGAAGTATCTCGAATTTTGGTTTGGGCAGAATCCAGCTCCTGTCTAATCTCTGCGGTTCATATCCCAGGTGTAGACAATTGGGAAGCGGATTATCTCAGTCGCCAAACGTTGCATCCGGGCGAATGGTCTCTTCACCCAGAGGTATTTCTTCAGATTGTTCAAATGTGGGGGCTCCCAGAGATAGATCTGATGGCCTCTCATCTAAACAAGAAACTTCCCAGGTATCTGTCCAGATCCCGGGATCCTCAGGCGGAGGCAGTGGATGCATTATCATTTCCTTGGAAGTATCATCCTGCCTATATCTTTCCGCCTCTAGTTCTTCTTCCAAGAGTAATCTCCAAGATTCTGAGGGAATGCTCGTTTGTTCTGCTAATAGCTCCGGCATGGCCTCACAGGTTTTGGTATGCGGATCTTGTCCGGATGGCATCTTGCCAACCATGGACTCTTCCGTTAAGACCAGACCTTCTGTCACAAGGTCCTTTTTTCCATCCGGATCTGAAATCCTTAAATTTAAAGGTATGGAGATTGAACGCTTGATTCTTGGTCATAGAGGTTTCTCTGACTCCGTGATTAATACTATGTTACAGGCTCGTAAATCTGTATCTCGAGAGATATATTATAGAGTCTGGAAGACTTATATTTCTTGGTGTCTTTCTCATCATTTTTCTTGGCATTCTTTTAGAATACCGAGAATTTTACAGTTTCTTCAGGATGGTTTAGATAAGGGTTTGTCCGCAAGTTCTTTGAAAGGACAAATCTCCGCTCTTTCTGTTCTTTTTCACAGAAAGATTGCTATTCTTCCTGATATTCATTGTTTTGTACAAGCTTTGGTTCGTATAAAACCTGTCATTAAGTCAATTTCTCCTCCTTGGAGTTTGAATTTGGTTCTGGGAGCTCTTCAAGCTCCTCCGTTTGAACCTATGCATTCATTGGACATTAAATTACTTTCTTGGAAAGTTTTGTTCCTTTTGGCCATCTCTTCTGCTAGAAGAGTTTCTGAATTATCTGCTCTTTCGTGTGAGTCTCCTTTTCTGATTTTTCATCAGGATAAGGCGGTGTTGCGAACTTCTTTTGAATTTTTACCTAAAGTTGTGAATTCCAACAACATTAGTAGAGAAATTGTGGTTCCTTCATTATGTCCTAATCCTAAGAATTCTAAGGAGAAATCATTGCATTCTTTGGATGTTGTTAGAGCTTTGAAATATTATGTTGAAGCTACGAAATCTTTCCGTAAGACTTCTAGTCTATTTGTTATCTTTTCCGGTTCTAGGAAAGGCCAGAAAGCTTCTGCCATTTCTTTGGCATCTTGGTTGAAATCTTTAATTCATCTTGCCTATGTTGAGTCGGGTAAAATTCCGCCTCAGAGAATTACAGCTCATTCTACTAAGTCAGTATCTACTTCCTGGGCATTTAGGAATGAAGCTTCGGTTGACCAGATCTGCAAAGCAGCAACTTGGTCCTCTTTGCATACTTTTACTAAATTCTACCATTTTGATGTGTTTTCTTCTTCTGAAGCAGTTTTTGGTAGAAAAGTTCTTCAGGCAGCGGTTTCAGTTTGAATCTTCTGCTTATGTTTTTTGTTAAACTTTATTTTGGGTGTGGATTATTTTCAGCAGGAATTGGCTGTCTTTATTTTATCCCTCCCTCTCTAGTGACTCTTGTGTGGAAAGATCCACATCTTGGGTAGTCATTATCCCATACGTCACTAGCTCATGGACTCTTGTTAATTACATGAAAGAAAACATAATTTATGTAAGAACTTACCTGATAAATTCATTTCTTTCATATTAACAAGAGTCCATGAGGCCCACCCTTTTTTGTGGTGGTTATGATTTTTTTGTATAAAGCACAATTATTCCAATTCCTTATTTTATATGCTTCGCACTTTTTTTCTTATCACCCCACTTCTTGGCTATTCGTTAAACTGATTTGTGGGTGTGGTGAGGGGTGTATTTATAGGCATTTTAAGGTTTGGGAAACTTTGCCCCTCCTGGTAGGAATGTATATCCCATACGTCACTAGCTCATGGACTCTTGTTAATATGAAAGAAATGAATTTATCAGGTAAGTTCTTACATAAATTATGTTTTTTCTGACAGAGGTCAGAAAATCAAAACTTCTAAGCTCTTGTCAAGTGCTTCATTCTGTTCCTCGTCCTTCCATAGCGCAGTGCATGGAAGTAGTAGGATTGATGGTTGCAACAATGGACATAGTTCCTTTTGCACGAATTCATCTAAGACCATTACAACTGTGCATGCTCAAACAGTGGAATGGGGATTATACAGACTTGTCTCCAATGATTCAAGTAGATCAAAAGACCAGAGTGGGTCATTGTCACGACCGACGCCAGTCTAGTGGGCTGGGGTGCGGTCTGGGAATCCCTGAAAGCTCAGGGTCTATGGTCTCGGGAAGAGTCTCTTCTCCCGATAAACATTCTGGAACTGAGAGCGATATTCAATGCTCTCAGAGCTTGGCCTCAACTAGCAAAGGCCAAATTCATAAGGTTCCAATCAGACAACATGACGACTGTTGCATATATCAATCATCATGGGGGAACAAAGAGTTCCCTGGCGATGAAAGAAGTGACCAAAATAATTCAATGGGCGGAGGATCACTCCTGCCACTTGTCGGCGATCCACATCCCAGGAGTGGAAAATTGGGAAGCGGATTTTCTGAGTCGTCAGACATTTCATCCGGGGGAGTGGGAACTCCATCCGGAAATCTTTGCCCAAATAACTCAATTATGGGGCATTCCAGACATGGATCTGATGGCGTCTCGTCAGAACTTCAAGGTTCCTTGCTACGGGTCCAGATCCAGGGATCCCAAGGCGACTCTAGTAGATGCACTAGTAGCACCTTGGACTTTCAACCTAGCTTACGTATTCCCACCGTTTCCTCTCATTCCCAGGCTGGTAGCCAGGACCAATCAGGAGAGGGCTTCGGTGATCTTGATAGCTCCTGCGTGGCCACGCAGGACTTGGTATGCAGACCTGGTGAATATGTCATCGGCTCCACCATGGAAGCTACCTTTGAGACAGGACCTTCTTGTTCAGGGTCCATTCGAACATCCAAATCTGGTTTCCCTCCAACTGACGGCTTGGAGATTGAACGCTTGATTCTATCAAAGCGTGGGTTTTCAGATTCTGTGATAGATACTCTGGTTCAGGCCAGAAAACCTGTAACTAGAAAGATTTACCATAAAATATGGAAAAAATATATCTGTTGGTGTGAATCCAAGGGATTCCCATGGAATAAGATAAAAATTCCTAAGATTCTCTCCTTTCTACAAGATGGTTTGGAGAAAGGATTATCTGCAAGTTCTCTAAAGGGACAGATCTCTGCTTTATCTGTCTTACTACACAAAAGACTGGCAGCTGTGCCAGATGTTCAAGCATTTGTTCAGGCTTTGGTTAGGATCAAGCCTGTTTACAGATTTTGACTCCTCCCTGGAGTCTAAATCTAGTTCTTTCAGTTCTTCAAGGGTTTCCATTTGAACCTTTACATTCCATAGATATTAAGTTACTATCTTGGAAAGTTTTGTTTTTGGTTGCAATTTCTTCTGCTAGAAGAGTTTCAGAGTTATCTGCTCTGCAGTGTTCTCCTCCTTATCTGGTGTTCCATGCAGATAAGGTGGTTTTGCGTACTAAGCCTGGTTTTCTTCCTAAAGTTGTTTCTAACAAAAATATTAACCAGGAGATAGTTGTACCTTCTTTGTGTCCGAATCCAGTTTCAAAGAAGGAACGTTTGTTACACAATTTGGACATTGTCCGTGCTCTAAAGTTCTATTTAGAGGCTACTAAAGATTTCAGACAAACATCTTCTTTGTTTGTTGTTTATTCTGGTAAAAGGAGAGGTCAAAAAGCGACTTCTACCTCTCTTTCCTTTTGGCTTAAAAGCATTATCCGATTGGCTTATGAGACTGCCGGACGGCAGCCTCCTGAAAGAATCACAGCTCACTCCACTAGGGCTGTGGCTTCCACATGGGCCTTCAAGAACGAGGCTGCAATGATGTGGTAATTTGGGGAGCCTGGGGTATCTCTAGTCCGGTACTTCTGGTCAAGATGTCATCCAGCTTCGTCAATCCCCTCCTGCCATGTCCACAGAGCATGTCGCCAACATTCAGTGGATCTTCAGGTTTGGCACTACTACCTTCCGCCATTAACTGTAAATCTCCTCTCACATCTACTTTATGTGTGAAGCATAGCCTGTCACTCTGGGTGTCAGAATGCCCTGTAGGAGACCTTTCTTGACATGCTGCGATCAGCCGTTGCTCCAGCTTAAGGAAATGTGTTTCTAAGAGTTCGATGATTAGCTTTTCAGTCAGGGGTAACGCCATCTTAATCCCGTGGATAGAGGACTTTATTTTCAAAAGTTAAATGCACTCATTAAGGGAGTTTGTGGGTCAGCACATTTGGCTGATTAAACTGACTAGTCAGAATATTGGGGGGGTAGAGGGAGGCACAGGCCGCTACAAGGCCTCTGCTGCGCACCTTCTCTATGCCTGTTAATGTTGAAAAGTCACATGAATCCGTTCTGTAGGTAATGCCAGTCACAGTTCTCCTGAGAGGAATAGGATTCAGAAAGTTTGGGAGAGATAATCAGCAGAATATTCAGCTCCTATAAGCAGACATATCTTAAACAGCAGCCATCTTGGTCGTTGGTCGGACACGCCCCCGAACAATTTTTTTTTTATTTGATCGCATTTGGTGGTGAAATAGTGGCATGAAATATACCAAAACGGGCCTAGATCAATACTTTGGGATGTCTTCTAAAAAAAAATATATACATGTCAATGGCTATTCAGGGATTCCTGACAGATATCAGTGTTCCAATGTAACTAGCGCTAAAAACCTAAAGTTTGTGAAAAAGTGAACAATTTTTTTTATTTCATCGCATTTGGTGGTGAAATGGTGGCATGAAATATACCAAAATGGGCCTAGATCAATACTTTGGGATGTCTTCAAAAAAAAAATATATACATGTCAATGGCTGTTCAGGGATTCCTGACAGATATCAGTGTTCCAATGTAACTAGCGCTAATTTTGAAAAAAAAAAAATGGTTTGGAAATAGCAAAGTGCTACTTGCATTTATGGCCCTATAACTTGTAAAAAAAAAAGCAAAGAAGATGTAAACATTGGGTATTTCTAAACTCAGGACAAAATTTAGAAACTATTTAGCATGGGTGTTTTTTGGTGGTTGTAGATGAGTAACAGATTTTGGGGGTCAAAGTTAGAAAAAGTGTGTTTTTTTTTCCCATTTTTTCCTCATATTTTATAAAAATTTTTATAGTAAATTATAGGATATGATAAAAATAATTGTATCTTTAGAAAGTCCATTTAATGGCGAGAAAAACGGTATATAATATGTGTGGGTACAGTAAACGAGTAAGAGGAAAATTACAGCTAAACACAAACACAGCAGAAATGTAAAAATAGCCCTGGTCCCAAACGGACAGAAAATGGAAAAGTGCTGTGGTCATTAAGGGGTTAATGTACACTACTGTTACACCAGATATGAGTTGCACTGGGGTGACACTGTGCCCTGGCAGGCACAGAAACGCACACGTGTGAAGGAAACTGACTGCTATTATTTCACAGTCAAAAAAGTGTTGTTTTTTTTAAATGTACACTACTGTTACACCAGATATGAGTGGTGGCACTGGGCAAGTGGGCACAGTATACACTGTGAGTCTGACACACACGCTGGCAGGCAGGCAACTGCAATTAGATTACACAGGGAAAAAATAAAGCAGACTGATGTTCTAGCTCTAAAAAGGGCTTTTTGGGGTGCTGTCCTTACAGCAGAGATCAGATGAGTCCTTCAGGACTGTAGTGGACACTGAATACACTAGCCTAGCTATCGATTTCCCTATTAAATCAGCAGCAGCTACACTGTCCCTCCTCTCACTAAGAATGCAGCTTCCGAATGAATCTAAAATGGATGCTGTCTAGGAGGTGGGAGTGTCTGGGAGGGAGGGTCTGCTGCTGATTGGCTGGAATGTGTCTGCTGACTGTGAGGTACAGGGTCAAAGTTTACTCAATGACGACGAATAGGGGGCAGACCGAACATCGCATATGTTCGCTGTTCGCGGCAAACGCGAACATGCTATGTTTGCCGGGAACTATTCGCCGGCGAACTATTCGCGACATCACTACTTCTATTATCTAATTTGCTTCATTCTCTTGATATTCTTTGCTGAAAAGCATATCTAGATAGGCTCAGCAGCTGCTGATTGGTCACTGCACATAGATGTCTTGTGTGATTGGCTCACCAATATGCATTTCTATTTATTCAACAAAGGATATCTAAAGAATGAAGCTAATTAGACAATAGAAGTAAATTTGAATGTTGTTTAAAATTGTATTCTCTAGCTGAATCATGAAATCATTTTTTGGGGTTTAATGTCCCTTTAAGTACCGGCAGAAAGTCTGCCAGTACCAAAATTAAAAAAAAATAAAAATAAAAAATTGTGTTTAAAAAAAATAAATAAAAAATCACATTCTGCTGTGTAGGATCGCCCCTTAGCCCCCAACCTCCCTGATCCCCCCCTCCCAAACAGCTCTCTAACCCTCCCTCGCTACCTTATTGTGCGCCATCTTGGGTACTGGCAGCTGTCTGCCAGTACCCAGTTTACAATAAAATGTTGTTTTTTGTTGTTGTTTTTTTTCATATGTTTCTGTAGTGTAGCTTCCCCCCTCAAAAACCAACCACCCACCCCCTCCCAGGTCCCTTAGATCAAAATTCCCTCTCTCCCACTTTATTTTGGAAACAGTTCTCATAGTGTAGTGTTCCCACCCGCGCCCGCCCACCGCACCCGTGCATGCGCGTCCGTGCGTGCCCCCGGTGACCCCACACGCGGTCCCGCCCCCTCTTACTGTTTCCTAATGTCGATGTCCGCCCACCCGCCTCCCACATTGGCTCCCTCACACCAACGATCACGGCCATCGATGTCCGATGCAGAGAGGGCCACAGAGTGGCTCTCTCTGCATCGGGTGGCTAAAAACTTTTTTGCAGGATGCCTCAATATCGAGGCATAACTGCAATAACAGGAAAGTGTCTGGAAGCGATCAGGATCGCTTCCACTGCTTGAAGGAACCAACGAAGTATAGGGTACATCCTTGGTCGTTAAGGACATTTTCTTTCATGTAATTAGCAAGAGTCCATGAGCTAGTGACGTATGGGATATACATTCCTACCAGGAGGGGCAAAGTTTCCCAAACCTCAAAATGCCTATAAATACACCCCTCACCACACCCACAAATCAGTTTTTACAAACTTTGCCTCCCATGGAGGTGGTGAAGTAAGTTTGTGCTAGATTCTACGTTGATATGCGCTTCGCAGCAGGCTGGAACCCGTTTTTCCTCTCAGTGTGCAGTGAATGTCAGAGGGATGTGAAGAGAGTATTGCCTATTTGAATTCAATGATCTCCTTCTACGGGGTCTATTTCATAGGTTCTCTGTTATCGGTCGTAGAGATTCATCTCTTACCTCCCTTTTCAGATCGACGATATACTCTTATATATACCATTACCTCTACTGATTCTCGTTTCAGTACTGGTTTGGCTTTCTACTACATGTAGATGAGTGTCCTGGGGTAAGTAAGTCTTATTTTCTGTGACACTCTAAGCTATGGTTGGGCACTTTTATATAAAGTTCTAAATATATGTGTTTAAACATTTATTTGCCTTGATTCAGGATGTTCAACGTTCCTTATTTCAGACAGTCAGTTTCATATTTGGGATAATGCATATGAATAAACCAATTTTTCTTACCTTAAAATTTGACTTTTTTCCTGTGTGCTGTTAGGCTCACGGGGGCTGAAAATGCTTCATTTTATTGCGTAATTTTTGGCGCTGACTTTTTTGGCGCAAAAATTTTCTGTGTCATTTCCGGCGTCATACTTGTCGCCGGAAGTTGCGTCATTTTTTTGCCGTTTTTGCGCCAAAAGTGTCGGCGTTACCGGATGTGGCGTCATTTTTGGCGCCAAATGCATTTAGGCGCCAATTAATGTGGGCGTCTTTTTTGGCGCTAAAAAATATGGGCGTCATTTTTTGTCTCCTCATTATTTAAGTCTCATTGTTTATTTGCTTCTGGTTGCTAGAAGCTGGTTCATTGGCATTTTTTCCCATTCCTGAAACTGTCATTTAAGGAATTTGATCAATTTTGCTTTATATGTTGTTTTTTCTATTACATATTGCAAGATGTCTCAGATTGACCCTAAATCAGAAGCTACTTCTGGAAAATCGCTGCCTGATGCTGGATCTACCAAAGTTAAGTGTATTTGTTGTAAACTTGTGGTAACTGTTTCTCCGGCTGTTGTTTGTGATGAATGTCATGACAAACTTTCTACTGCAGATAATATTTCCTTTAGTAATGTTCCATTACCTGTTGCTGTTCCATCAACATCTAATATTCAGGGCGTTCCTGTTAACATAAGAGATTTTGTTTCTAAATCTATTAAGAAGGCTATGTCTGTTATTCCTCCTTCCAGTAAACGTAAAAGGTCTTTTAAAACTTCTCATGTTTCAGATGACTTTTTAAATGAACATCATCATTCTGATTCTGTTTCTGATACTGATTTTTCTGGTTCAGAAGGTTCTGTTTCAGAGATTGATACTGATAAATCTTCTTATTTATTTAAAATGGAATTTATTCGTTCTTTACTTAAAGAAGTCTTAATTGCATTAGAAATAGAGGAGTCTGGTCCTCTTGATACTAAATCTAAACGTTTGAATACGGTTTTTAAACCCCCTGTAGTTATTCCGGAGGTTTTTCCCGTTCCTGATGCTATTTCTTAAGTAATTTCCAGGGAATGGAATAATCTGGGTAATTCATTTACTCCTTCTAAACAGTTTAAGCAATTATATCCTGTGCCATCTGACAGATTAGAGTTTTGGGACAAAATCCCTAAGGTTGATGGGGCTATCTCTACTCTTGCTAAACGTACTACTATTCCTACAGCAGATAGTACTTCCTTTAAGGATCCTTTAGATAGGAAAATTCAATACTTTCTAAGAAAAGCTTACTTATGTTCAGGTAATCTTCTTAGACCTGCTATATCTTTGGCGGATGTTGCTGCAGCTTCAACTTTCTGTTTAGAAGCTTTAGCACAACAAGTAATAGATCATAATACTCATAGCATTGTTAATCTTCTTCAACATGCTAATAACTTTATTTGTGATGCCATCTTTGATATCATTAGGGTTGATGTCAGGTATATGTCTTTAGCTATTTTAGCTAGAAGAGCTTTATGGCTTAAAACTTGGAATGCTGATATGTCTTCTAAGTCAACTTTGCTTTCCCTTTCTTTCCAGGGTAATAAATTGTTTGGTTCACAGTTGGATTCTATTATTTCAACTGTTACTGGGGGGAAAGGAACTTTTTTACCACAGGATAAAAAATCTAAAGGTAAATTTTGGTCCGCTAATCGTTTTCATTCTTTTCGTCATAATAAGGAACGAAAGCCTGATCCTTCCCCTACAGGAACAGTATCAGTTTGGAAACCATCTCCAGTCTGGAATAAATCCAAGCCCTTTAGAAAGCCAAAGTCAGCTCCCAAGTCCACATGAAGGTGCGGCCCTCATTCCAGCCCAGCTGGTAGGGGGCAGATTACGTTTTTTTCAAAGAAATTTGGATCAATTCGATTCACAATCTTTGGATTCAGAGCATTGTTTCACAAGGGTACAGAATAGGCTTCAAGATAAGGCCTCCTGCAAGAAGATATTTTCTTTCCCGTGTCCCAGTAAATCCAGTGAAGGCTCAAGCATTTCTGAAATGTGTTTCAGATCTAGAGTTGGCTGGAGTAATTGTGCGAGTTCCAGTTCTGGAACAGGGGCTGGGGTTTTACTCAAATCTCTTCATTGTACCAAAGAAGGAGAATTCCTTCAGACCAGTTCTGGATTTAAAAATATTGAATCGTTATGTAAGGATACCAACATTCAAAATGGTAACTATAAGGACTATTCTGCCTTTTGTTCAGCAAGGGCATTATATGTCCACAATAGATTTACAAGATGCATATCTGCATATTCCGATTCATCCAGATCACTATCAGTTTCTGAGATTCTCTTTCCTAGACAAGCATTACCAGTTTGTGGCTCTGCCGTTTGGCCTAGCAACAGCTCCAAGGATTTTTACAAAGGTTCTCGGTGCCCTTCTATCTGTAATCAGAGAACAGGGTATTGTGGTATTTCCTTATTTGGACGATATCTTGGTACTTGCTCAGTCTTCACTTTTAGCAGAATTTCATACGAATCGACTTGTATCGTTTCTTCGAGAACATGGTTGGAGGATCAATTTACCAAAGAGTTCGTTGATTCCTCAGACAAGGGTAACCTTTTTAGGTTTCCAGATAGATTCAGTGTCCATGACTCTGTCGCTGATGGACAAAAGACGTCTGAAATTTGTTTCAGCTTGTCAAAACCTTCAGTCTCAATCATTCCCTTTGGTAGCCTTATGCATGGAAATTCTAGGTCTTATGACTGCTGCATCGGACGCG